>NW_006159840.1:2297576-2380767 GCF_000334495.1 Tupaia belangeri chinensis | reverse complement strand
CCCGGGGGGCCACGCAGGACCCGCCGCTGGTCGCAGCGTTGGCGCGGGGCCTGGGGGTGCCACGCAGGGCCCCTGCATTTATTTTCAACTTGCTATTGAACTTCATGACTCTGATTTGCCTCCCTCTGAAAGTTATTGTAGCCTCTGTTCCTCAGCTTATTCTAATTCTTGCCACAGAGTCTGTGTGCTTGTCACAGAGACATTCAGCTCCCTCAGCAGGGCACATATAGACAGACAACTGTACCTATCCCTTGGGTTTTTTTCTTTTTCTTTTTTTTTTTCTTTTTTTCTTTTTTTTTTGCCTTCTCTGGTATTGGTTTATTTTGAGATGAATGATACTTGTTTTATGGAAAGCCAAAAATAAAAAGAAAAGCTATGTGCCTAAAATCTTAACTATGAAATTTAAAAGCTATAGTCTTGCTGTGACAAGCAAAGTTTGAGAAAATGATGGATTTGAGTTTCTCAAAGGGATCTTGTACTGTGATGGAGAAAATATATGAATTAATTAGACACAAGAGCCAGTGCTGTTGAGTTTCTGCTGAGAAAAACTATGTTTTCGGTAAAGAATTATCATATTGAATGTTAAAATGAACTGTGGTTTTCAAACATTCTTAAAATATGAAATTAAAGTTTTAATTGCTAAATTTTTTAGTGTCTTATTGAAGGTAGGGATTTTATATAATTTGGTCTGAATTAGACTTTTTCGGGACCAGCAGTTAGCGTAATGGCTATGTCACTGGACTCCCACGTAGTTGACTGCAGTTCGCATCCCAGGCCCGGCGGCTTAAACTCACACTGGACGCATGTGCGTGCATGCCCAAGATCCCAAGAGGAGAATGGAGGAGAAGGGATTGCAGCATGACCATCCCTCCTGGGGGGTGATTTCTCACTTTCTATCTCTCTGTCTCTCTCTCTCTGTCTGGCGAGTTCACATGCCCTATAGCAAAAAACTAAAAAAAAAAAAAAGAGTGAAAAAAATTAGACTTTTTCATAATATTCATAGCATGACAATGACGAATGTGACTTATTTGGTAGTTAGTATTGTCAGACAACATGCTCAGTGCTCTCTGTACATTATCGCATGCATTCCTAACAGAATCCCTTTGTAATAATTGTCATTCTTTGTATTTTTAGGTATGGAAACTAGACTTATATTAGTAACAATATAATTTTTCATAACTAGTAATTCCTAGAGCTGAATATCAAACCACTTTGATGAATACAAAGTACAGACTCTCAGTTACTTTTTGGTGCTGACTCTGTAAAATGTAACTTCATATTAAAATTCTAGGAAAATAATTTATAAAGATATTTCAGGTTTTTTTCAAAAGCTGAACAGAATGGGGCTAGCAGATGGCATAGTAGCTATGTCACTGGACTCCACATGGTTAACCACGGTTAGAGTCCCAGACCTGGTGACTTGTATCTCACACCTAGCGTGTGTGCTTTTATGCCCAAGATCCCTAGAGGATAGTGGAGAGAAAGGGATTGCAGTGTGGACATCCCCCTGGAGGATGGTTTCTCACTTTTCCTCTTACTGTCTCTGTCTAGTGAGCACACACATCCTAAGGCAAAAACCTCTTAAAAAAAGAAAAAGAAAGAAAGAAAAGGTAAGAAAAAGAAAACTGATCCAAATAATGACATGGACTTAAAAAATTATAAAACACAAAAGATGAAATTTTATGCTCTGATCTTAGATATTTAACACAAACTTTATTGGTAAACAGACACTTTGAGCATGCTTATGAGGGAGCCATAAATTTGAGTGAGATACGGTATGCTGAGTGCCCAGTCTACTGTGAGAATTTGATAGCACAGTGTATGAGAGTTTTGGTGAATAGTCAGCGTATTTGGTAAACATCCCTCCTTCTAATCTCATTACCACATGCACCAGAAGGACTATGATAAAACGAAAAGTGAAGAACCTCCTTATTGTTAGTAGGGCCAATGCTCAAAGCTCTACAGCTGTCTCTGTGGTGAAGGCTAGACTGAAGCACTTGGCCAAGTTAGATTTGAGACCAAGGATGACCTCCAGGTTCTCAAGTTTGAGCAGGGTTGGGCTGGCCATTAGGCGAGTACTCCAGGGCAACTCGCATGACCTTCTAATATTCCACTTCTAATGGGCCAACAAAGGATAAGCATGGCCCAAATAATGAACTGGTCATTGGCAATCATATTAGTTCTCCCTCTTCTTGTAGCTGGAGAAGTAGGAGATTCGCAAGGGCAACAGCAGAGGAGCTCAGTAGTCCTGAGCACTTTAGTCCTACCAAGACAAGAAGCAAGAGATAAGAGTGTTTCTATCCCACTTCAGTGTGTGTTTTTCCCAAGGGGTGGTCTGGGGACGTCAAGTGAAGTCACATTTTTATATGGAAAGTGGACGATGAAAAAAAATGTTCCATGATTCTCCAGTCTGTATTCCAATGAGTCTGTTATTAATTTAAATCAGACTTGTCATATATGTGATTCATGTGGCTTACAGACAAGAAATTGGAAAGACAACAGATGTGTCACCTTTGCTATAGAATTACTATTTTTTTTTTTTACAAGATTAGTCCTACCTTTTATTTCTTTGGCAGAAAATTGCCCTGTAACATAAAACTGACTTTCATAAAATATCAGTAAATCTGAAATGGCAGATGGAGACCTTCATCTTGGCTGTTGTGAACTGTATTTTTTCCATTTTAGAGGCTCAGAATGAATACTTATCTTGTCAGTTTATGCTCCATTGTACAAAGGTTCTGTTTTGTGTAAACAAACTTCAGTCGATTTAGAACAAATTGATTTCCATCTCTAAGAATGAAATATCCTACCCTGAAAGTAGATACTTTCCATGAATATGTCATTTACATTTGATTTCTGACCTCAGACTTACATATTGATTGTAACATATAAGTATTCATACTTTTCGTTTTGAGTTTTGAAACTTATCTGCTTACTATTTTCTCACCCAAGGACTTCCCTATATTGTGTTCTTTATATCTAAATAACACTCCATTTTTCTAGCTTGAAACTTTCAGAATATGTTGCAATTTACTTCAATTTCAGACAGAAGAGGGGTGAGTGGTTAGAGGTGATAGCGGAGAAAGGAAGAGAAGAGAAATGCATTGAAAGCAGACCTCAGATATAGAGAGCTGCTAGTCCTCAGTCTACAGATGCCATTTCTGTTGAAAATTAGATGAAGGCTGAATCTGGACCTTGAGGGAGAGGGTATTACAGCTCTGATAGTTGGTTTTGTACTTCTGCCCGAAAGCTGGCATTGTTGCACTACTGTTCCTTTTGCGGTTACCTTTGCTCTTCCCTTTTTAAAGCTTCTTTCTTTCATGTGAGAGACAGAGAGAGAGAGAGAAGCACCTTTAACAGGATGTCACACCACAATCATTCCTTCAGTCTTTCCCACCCAGCCAAGGATCACAGGCACACATTCGTGTGACCATTATACACGGATTGACCCGGGAACTGAACCCCAGTCTTCTGTGTGGCTTTCAGCATTGCAGAGTGTTTTGTTATTGCTGTGCCATCACAGCTCAACCCTGTTTTTCTCAAGCTTTTGATCATCATCCTTAGTCCAAGTATTTGTTATTGAACGAGCGAAGCTCAGTGGTCAACTTGTGTGAGCTCCATTTTTCACTGACAGATTTTGGTGATTTGCAAGTATAAAGTTTCAGAATATGAAGCCAGAAGTTTTACCCACTACTTCAGCAGAAGAAACATTTGACATAAATTTGAACAGTGAGCTTCTACTTTTCATAAAGGATTGACTGCAAAAGTTTCTGTCCTGTATCCTAGAAATCAAACTGCAAGTTTACAGAAGATAATGTGTTCTAAAATGTGTGTTCTCTATAATAGTGTTATTCTCCAACAATACAGAAATAAATGTACACAAGGTAATTTTTTTGTAGTTACAAATATTGGAAAGAACCTATGAATTGTCTAAATCTAGGAGAGTATATTCATTTGATGGAGCGCTATGCAGCTTGGGAAAAGAATGAGAAAGATGTCTTCCCTGGGATGGAGTAAACTACATGTTATATTACTAAGTGAGACAAAGCAAAATGAAAAAAAAAAAAAGACTTACCTTCTGCGTTACTTTCTGTGTAAAAGTGAAAGGGAAATTGTTAGAAACTCACTTGAGCTGGGAAAGAGAACACTGAGCTGCCAGGGGCAGAGGAGCTATTTATTGCAACAAGCCATTACTGAAAGAATTAAGCCTTTAATCACTTATAGCAATCATATAATGAAAGGAGGAAGCACCAACTTCCCCATGCTCCATTTTCCTCTGTGGAACAGCATACTGGGCAAGGGTCAGGTTGGTCAGTGTAGACCTGGAGCTCATCTCAGTGTTGAGGGTGCGTGCCCTAAACAAAAGGCTCCGACAGTTTTAAGAACCTTGACTCCTGGACTTGGAGTGACCTGAGTCAGCGTGGAGCAAATGTCTTCAAGGTTTCCCCTTCTTCTCCTGTGAGGAGATCTTGACAGAGGTGCCTGAAAAAAAACTCAGCCCACGAGCTCAGATGAAGAGCCCTAGGACAAAGGTCTTGGAAGTAAGGAATTTCAGTATGCAGGGGAACAGGACTGGCCAAAGGATTCAATGCACTGGCCCAGCACCATGTCAAGTTGTGAGGAAGGGACGCTAGCTTCCCGTGAAGCCTGCCATGTCTGAAAAATCACACTTAGGTATTAACCAGTAACTGGACTCCAGAAATCAGAAAATATGCATGTGTCTTCTTATTTTTCTAAAATAAGTGGGTAGAATAAATCAGAAAGAAATGAGATTTATTCTTTATAGATGGTGAATTAGAATTGAGTAGAAGTCATGAAGGGATAGCAGTGACATGACCTGGGCTGGAGTAAGAAGAATGACCTTTTCTGAATATGCCTTTTTGTATAAAATTTTGACCTTTGGAACCATATTAATGTTTTATATTTTAAAAAAAGAAAGCATGGAATATATAAATAAACTTAAATTGTATCAGTAAAGAAAAGGAACTCAGACAAAAATAGAAACAACATTGAAATAAATAATATACCTGTGACAACCACAAATTTGGGTGATAACTGTTATTCCAGTGTTACCCATGGCCTGGTGGTTAAGGCAGGTGGGTTCCACATGGCTAACCTTGTAGGTTGAGTCCCAGACTCGTTGGATTGAAAGACAAGCCAGGAGTGTGTATATGCCCAGAAATCCTGAAAAGAGGGAGAAATGGAGAAGGAATTGCAGTGTGATTATGCCCTATAAGGGATGCTTCCTCAACTTCTCTCTCCCTCTTTCTCTTTCTGACAAGCATACATGCCCTCTGGCAAAAAAAAAAAAAAAAAAATTAAATTAAAAAAAAAAAGAAAGAAACCAGGGGCTAGGTGGTAGCTCAGCAAGGACACAGCTTGACCTACATGGGAAGGTTCCCTGCTAATGTCCCAAGGTACATTCACCAGGTACAAAAGAAAGTACCAGTGATCTAGGCTGGGGAGGCTGGGGTAGACTAGCATGAAGACCCTGTTAGGCATTGCCCGCCCCCCTTTCTGTCTTTCTCTTTCTCTGCGTGTGTGTGTGTGTTTCCTTTTCTATCCCATGGACTAAATAAATAAATAAGTAAACTGAGAAAGAGAGAGAGATAAACCAATGAGGATAGAGAGGAAAGCAAAGCTAAAATAATAAATGCAAACAAATGAACTTAATGGTATTTCATATGAATAATATAGCACAGTGAAAAAGTGAAAAGGAAATTACCAAATGACTTTAAACACAGAATTCTTTTCTTTATACCACTAATATAAAGTAAAAAAAAAAAAACTATAAAATATGAATTGAATACTGTATACCATTAATATAAAGTAAAAAAAAAAAACTATAAAATATGAATTGAATTAGTACATTTGGTTTTTGCACTGACTGGGTTTTAAGTTGTATAACTCCTTTCCATGTATTCTAAGTTCAAGCAACTTAACAAATATTGAGGATAATCGCAGTCAACTTTCTGTCACAGAAGGAAGCTACAGATATCGAAAGGGAGAAGTCTACAATAAGCATTTCGGTGCTTGATTGCAGTAACAGTTACCATCCTGAACTTGAGGTTGTCTAGACATGGATATTTGTGAGTGTAACACACATTTTCTAGCATTGTCTTCTAAGAAGATCTGTAAGCAATTACATCACGGTACATAGTACTTAGTTTATACCCACTTTTTCCACTGAAAACACTGGGACTCTTCAGAGTATTGGCTGATTCCGGGGTTGGGCTGGAAAAGTATAATACAACAAAAGCCAGGTGCATTTTCTTGTAGCAGAAAGAAAAGAAGGGTACACAAAATAATGGAGACATGCTCAGAATATACAGCATCTAGCTTCAGAGGGATCTTTTTAGCTAGATCTATGAAAGTCTAAGCATTGAAAAAAATAATGATATAATAAATATATGTTAACCCAGTAAAAATCAAGAATCCATGTATCCAGATTGATATAAAAAGTAAATTTATACCTAAGTTAGATGATCTCTTCCTCAGTTTTTTAGAGAGAGATTTTTTGCTACAGGGTGGATACACATGCTGGAGAGGCAGATAGAGACAGAGAGACAAAAGGTGAGGAATCATCCCCCAGGAGTGAAGACCTCAATGCAGTCTTTTCTCCATTCTCCTCTTGGGATCCTTGGGCATACTCACCTCGGGTGAGTACCCAGTGTGAGGTTTTGTTTGTTTGTTTGTTATTTTGTGTGTGTGATTTTTTTAAACATTTATTAGGTCTTTTTTATTTAAATTTATTTATTTACATTCATTCACTATACATCATTACAGCACACAAAATGAGATTTCCCATCCAGAATACACTGTATATTGGCTTAATCAAGCACATCAACATACATGTTATGTCAACAAATAATTTTCCATTTCTTGTTTCCTATATATTTTGCTTTTCTTCCCCCCATCCTTGATTCCCTATCTCTCACCCTATGCCGTGTTCCACCCTCCTCCCACATTGTCTCTTGTATCCATGGTTGCTTTCTATGCCTTTTCCCCCTATTTTATTGATTCCTTAATGAACTTAATCTAAATATTTCCAATTGCAAGCACAGCTGATATATACATATCCGTGAACACAAGTCTGACTTTGGGTATAAATCTCAGTGAGTTTTAAGTTGCTTGTCCAGGACTCAAACTGCGGTAGACTATGTGGGATCCAGCGATGTAACCGTTATGCTATCTGCTTGTCTCACGGTCTCTTCCTCTTAATAAGATTCCAATGTAGAAGGAATGACATATTTAGAAAAAACACAATTTGCTAACCATCATGGTAATTGATTCAGGCAGGAATCATTAATGGATGCAAAAACTAGTGAGTAGAGTTTGATTAACAGCATGATGCTTATTTAGCCTTAATTTTCTCCCCAGAAAATACTTATCTTTAATAAAAGAAAAACTAATAACCTTATGGTGGAGAAACCTGGTAGATACTACCTCAAACAAATGATCAAAACTGAAATATTGGGACAAATCAATGTCATACATATCCTGAGAGCAGAAACAAATCCAAATTTGTCCTACATTTTACACACAAAAACTAACTCAACAGAAAATGCCAAAGTCATGAAAGAGAAATACAAATTAAGGAACTGTTCCAGGTAAGAGAGACTAAAGAGACATAAAAACCAAATGCAGCATGTGGTTTCGGGTTACACTTTCAGCCAGAGAATTGTTTGGTATGTACTGGACATTATCTACGTAATTGGTATCATTTACAAATAAGGACCAGATTCGCTGGACTGGATAACAGCATCCTATCAATAATTTCTGATTTTGATAACATTATTATGTTTATGGAGATGAATTTTATTATTCTCAGGGAATACAAATGAAAGTATTTAGGGTTAAAGAAATATAATATCTGAAACTTACTATTAAATAGTTTAGAAAGATAATTATACGCATATGTATACACAGATATAACTATTATCTGTATATATGGGTATATATCTGATATGTAGAGATTGAGAGAAACAAAAGATAAACTAAATGTGGTAAAATATATTTGAGAGTCTGGATGAAAACTATATCAGGGTTTGTTATACAATTATTCCAACTTCTCTATAAAACTGAATTTATTTCAAAATTCCAGAAGAAAAGAAATATAGGCCTTGTTATCAGACTAAGGATAGAAGCTTGATTATACTGTTTATCCCTGTGCAGTTAAATGGTGAGAGAGCCTACACAATAGGGTTGTGAAAGGTCTGTATACACAATGCATGTAGAACATTCGATATCTCATAATAATGTACCATAGTATAGTATAATGTAGTGTAGTAGCATAATAGTACAGTAAAACTGTAGTATAATAATGTACCACAGTATAGTATAATGTAGTGTAGTAGCATAATAGTACAGTAAAACTGTAGTATAATAATGTACCACAGTATAGTATAATGTAGTGTAGTAGCATAATAGTACAGTAAAACTGTAGTATAATAATGTACCACAGTATAGTATAATGTAGTGTAGTAGCATAATAGTACAGTAAAACTGTAGTATAATAATGTACCACAGTATAGTATAATGTAGTGTAGTAGCATAATAGTACAGTAAAACTGTAGTATAATAATGTACCACAGTATAGTATAATGTAGTGTAGTAGCATAATAGTACAGTAAAACTGTAGTATAATAATGTACCACAGTATAGTATAATGTAGTGTAGTAGCATAATAGTACAGTAAAACTGTAGTATAATAATGTACCACAGTATAGTATAATGTAGTGTAGTAGCATAATAGTACAGTAAAACTGTAGTATAATAATGTACCACAGTATAGTATAATGTAGTGTAGTAGCATAATAGTACAGTAAAACTGTAGTATAATAATGTACCACAGTATAGTATAATGTAGTGTAGTAGCATAATAGTACAGTAAAACTGTAGTATAATAATGTACCACAGTATAGTATAATGTAGTGTAGTAGCATAATAGTACAGTAAAACTGTAGTATAATAATGTACCACAGTATAGTATAATGTAGTGTAGTAGCATAATAGTACAGTAAAACTGTAGTATAATAATGTACCACAGTATAGTATAATGTAGTGTAGTAGCATAATAGTACAGTAAAACTGTAGTATAATAATGTACCACAGTATAGTATAATGTAGTGTAGTAGCATAATAGTACAGTAAAACTGTAGTATAATAATGTACCACAGTATAGTATAATGTAGTGTAGTAGCATAATAGTACAGTAAAACTGTAGTATAATAATGTACCACAGTATAGTATAATGTAGTGTAGTAGCATAATAGTACAGTAAAACTGTAGTATAATAATGTACCACAGTATAGTATAATGTAGTGTAGTAGCATAATAGTACAGTAAAACTGTAGTATAATAATGTACCACAGTATAGTATAATGTAGTGTAGTAGCATAATAGTACAGTAAAACTGTAGTATAATAATGTACCACAGTATAGTATAATGTAGTGTAGTAGCATAATAGTACAGTAAAACTGTAGTATAATAATGTACCACAGTATAGTATAATGTAGTGTAGTAGCATAATAGTACAGTAAAACTGTAGTATAATAATGTACCACAGTATAGTATAATGTAGTGTAGTAGCATAATAGTACAGTAAAACTGTAGTATAATAATGTACCACAGTATAGTATAATGTAGTGTAGTAGCATAATAGTACAGTAAAACTGTAGTATAATAATGTACCACAGTATAGTATAATGTAGTGTAGTAGCATAATAGTACAGTAAAACTGTAGTATAATAATGTACCACAGTATAGTATAATGTAGTGTAGTAGCATAATAGTACAGTAAAACTGTAGTATAATAATGTACCACAGTATAGTATAATGTAGTGTAGTAGCATAATAGTACAGTAAAACTGTAGTATAATAATGTACCACAGTATAGTATAATGTAGTGTAGTAGCATAATAGTACAGTAAAACTGTAGTATAATAATGTACCACAGTATAGTATAATGTAGTGTAGTAGCATAATAGTACAGTAAAACTGTAGTATAATAATGTACCACAGTATAGTATAATGTAGTGTAGTAGCATAATAGTACAGTAAAACTGTAGTATAATAATGTACCACAGTATAGTATAATGTAGTGTAGTAGCATAATAGTACAGTAAAACTGTAGTATAATAATGTACCACAGTATAGTATAATGTAGTGTAGTAGCATAATAGTACAGTAAAACTGTAGTATAATAATGTACCACAGTATAGTATAATGTAGTGTAGTAGCATAATAGTACAGTAAAACTGTAGTATAATAATGTACCACAGTATAGTATAATGTAGTGTAGTAGCATAATAGTACAGTAAAACTGTAGTATAATAATGTACCACAGTATAGTATAATGTAGTGTAGTAGCATAATAGTACAGTAAAACTGTAGTATAATAATGTACCACAGTATAGTATAATGTAGTGTAGTAGCATAATAGTATAGTAAAACTGTAGTATAATAATGTAGTAAAGTCTGTCTCTATCATGTCTATCTCTATCTCTATCGATCGATCAGTCTATGGTCTGTTACTCCAAAAGCAGATCTTAAATCATTTTTATTTTAAAATACAGTTTTAAATTCATCAGTAGACTAGTTTCTGTGGGCATACCTCAGTGTACACACAGTGCAAATATCAAAATTGTTAATAATTTGTTATACCATGACATTTTTTCCAAACTGACTAGAAACTAATGTAGATGATGTTTTTATATGTCTAATATGATGTGCAGTGTATTTTGACATTAATACTAAGGAAAAATCAGTTTAAGAAATAGGTCTAGAGTATGTGAAATTTGGATCATGTCATTTAACCATAAAGTTATTGGACTGTAGTAAACGAAGTGAATCAGGATGTTCTCAAGTTACTCTTCAAAGGAATGAACTATTTGTCTCAAATATACTTGATGGAAGACTTTTCTTCTTAAGGAAATCAGTGAATTTCAACAACTGTAATCAGCTATCTTTTTGTTGCTATATTTTCTAAGTCTTTGTTAATAAGCCTTGAAAGGTACCTACTGACTTAGAGGCTAAAATTGTATTGATGCTGTTACAGCTATTTGTCTATAAATAACTTTAGTGACTTTGTATTGATTTTGAGTACAGAAAATATCTTATTTCAATAAACTATTTTAGTAAAAAAAACAGTTTACTAGTCAGTAGAACTAATTGAATATCTAGTAATAAAATAATAGTTGCCATTTTCAGAAAGTTTGCACATTTTTAGTTACTTCTAATAGCTAGAATACACAGACTTTTCTAAATTTTTAAAATATGCATTCAAGCTGAAGAGAGATCATTAGTCCAGAATGACCCTCTAAAATATAGCTTTTAAAATATGTGCAAACATAACTATCAAGGTTTTAGCTGCAATAGTAAGGGTAGTTATTTTAACTGTCTAACAGTTATTCATAGCACAAAGTAAAATGTGTAATTAAAATATCAAGCCAATCTTTAAACTTGGTTTTAGTTCAAAAAATTTCAGTATCTTTATAAATCAGAGGGATGGAATCCATGAGAGGCTCCCTGTGCTGACAGGAGGTGAAGTAACGTCTGCAGTGACTGAAGAACTGGCAACAACTCAGATTTCAGACCTTCCTCTTGGGACCCCAGTTGGCTTAATGGCTATGTTGCGGACTCCCATGTAGCCGACCGCGGTTTGAGTCCTGAACCTAGTGGCTTAAACTCACGCTGGTTGCGTGTGCGTGCGTGCCCAAGATCCTAAGAAAGAATGGAGATGAAGGGATTTCAGCATGGCCACCCCTCCCTCCCCAGGGGGTGATTTCTTGCTTTCTGTCTCTGTCTTTCTGGCGAGTGCACGCACCCTATAGCAAAAATCTCTCAAAAAAAACCTTCCTTTTATTTTCTGTAAATGAGCTTTTTGTTTTTTTTTGTTTCAATAAGTAGTAACTACCAAGTGTACAGAAAATTCACATGTAGGAGTAAAACATATAAACATTTTATTAATAAAGCTAATTGTAAACTAGAAGACTTCTGCTTTCCTGCACACATCCCAGTGAGCCTGTGTAGGGTGCTTTTTGTCTTTAATGTGTATAGCAATTGTAAAAGATATCTGAGTTTTTGTCTCAGTTTCATCTTCCGTTTATTGTCGAAAGTGACATCATCATCTCCCCTCTTTCTTTTTTCTTTTTTTTTTTTTTTTTTGCCTCGAGTTATTAAAGAGTAGTGGTACTTATGTGGTGTTGTATTTTCATTTGATTGAAATTCCTAGAAGTTAGGATATTTCACTAGCTTGTAAAACAAGAAAATTTCTGTGTGGTGTTCTAGGAGTGAATTTCTTTTATTTTCATTTTTTTTTAGGTTTTATTTCCCAATTTCCACTTGTCTTCCAGGTTTGCATCTAGGCAAAATAGCATCTTGTCTCCTCATGATCCTCATAGAGATTACTTTATTACTACACCAAGAGAACCATTTTAAGAGTATACAGATTTCTTTGGCTCTCAAAATGGTTAAGCATTTCTCTGCCATAGTCAAATTCCTTTATCTTTGCTGATGAAAGTCCCCTTCGAGTACCTAAGACTAAGTAAATAACATTCCTATTATAAGGCCACATCTTTATTTCCAAGGAAGATCACGGTATCTTTCTTATGTGCGACCTGTTCTTAGAATCTATGTTTCTATTTCTTCTTTTTTATTCCCATTTTCTAGTTCCTTTTATTTTGAGTCGGGAAGTGTTCCGCGCAGATTTTAATTGTAAGTCCAAGGAAGATGGATGAGAGCAGCTGAGTTGTGATAGCAATTGCTTGCCCAGCTTCTATCTGAGGGTCATTAACCCCAGACCTCACCCACATTTCTGCTATAACCTCTACTTGATGGTAGATGACTGTAAAATCAACACTAAATAGTTTGCACTTTGCTACATTGTTCAGTTCTCAGCCTGACCTGAAGAACAACCACCTCTGTCCTTTCTCCTGGAGATCCCAGGTGACCAAAACCAGCCAGAGATCTGTGTAAATCCACACAGATCAGCCTCCTGGGGCAGAGAGCAAGCAGATAGACAAGGGGACAAATGTCTGAAGTGTCACATGGCAGGTATACATTACAAATAGTTTGCAGCTGCATGTTTCTGTTGCATTGTGGTGCCAGGTTTTTACACACACACACACACACACACACACACACACACACACACGTTCTATATATGAATATCTATAGTCTCTTGAGAATTTGCGGGAATTTTCATGGCAAACTTTGTAGTTTTGCTTTCCTACTTCTCTTCAAAAAAGAAACTCAACTTTTTTATCTTAGATAATCCAGTTATACCTCACTTACAATTTTTTTTCAGTTGAACTTCATTTTTTCATTTTTGAATCTTGTGAAGTGTGAAGTGTCTTTCAGGTTCTCCCCTAGTGCTATCTGAAAGTATATCCTCAGCTATAATTTTCAAACTTGGGTTGTATATGAAAGCCTCTCATTCAGCTTCATCAGAATGACATGTAAATAGAGCACCTGGTTGTTTTGGATGAATATTGATTCTGCTTTTTAAAAGGTATTCAAAATTTAGTGTTTGTGGAATGAGGTTATTATAGAGAACTCGGGATAGTGATAAATTCAAATTGATTTGGAACCATATTGCATGCCTTTGGGAGATGCAAAGCTATTTTCCTAAGGCTTTTTTTTTTCCTCCCAATATCATATCATTAAGGTAATAATGTTGTCTGCCAGAATTTGTTGTGAGGAGCAGATGGATTACTAATATTTTGTTGATTGATTTCTTACTCAGCTTTGCTATAAAACTTAATTGATGATTCTGCCATCAACAGTTTAAGTGGTACCTATTAAGTTTAGACTTGGAGTCCCTGCAAAATTCTTGCCCATTAAGCTTGGTTTTTCATTAATGGTTTTCCTTTTAGAAATATATTCCCCAACTTCCCCTATCCTTATTGCAAGAAATGTATTATGCTATGAAGTTATTCTCTGGGGTGGTGAGGATTTTTTTATTTTTTCAATAGCTTTGATTTCTTGCCAGAAATGTATGTGCTTCATGCTTGTGAGTATTGTTATTATTATTATGGCTATTATTATGGATATTAATGAATTTATCTTTAAATTCTTTTTATAAAGGAATAACCCCCTGGCTTTTCTTCAATGTAGTGTGTTTGACTTTCCATCGGATACCTTCTCCTTCATTTTATTTCAACATGAGCAGTCTCTATTCTGAGACCCGTGATATTTCTTTAAAGGCATGACCTTTCATTAAAAATGGAGAATGACAAATAGCAATCTTGCTTTTCAGGCAAAATTAAGTTTTTCAAAATGCTTATTTTTTTCTGACCTTCCAAATATTCACAATGTTGCATATTGGCTGATAGAGCACTTCTCATTAATTTATTCATTTATTCAATTATTTGTGGTTCATTTTGCTTAACTATGTATATATAATGAAGCTGTACAGTGTGCCTGGCACTGTTCTAGGTTCTAGAAATGCAGTGGTAAAAGGTAGAGGTTTGCTGGCCTTACAATGGACCATGTATTCTGTGGAGTGTCAAGGGATAGGGAGAAGCATGTTAAGAGACATAAATAAATAAATATTTCTTTGTTAAGTCGATATCAGGTAGTGACAAGTGCTTTTATGGAGAGTAATATAGGATATATTATCAAAAGAGAACAGAGGAGAGCTAGAGGACTACTTTATATTGAAACTCAAGAACTGGACTGATCTGAGGTGTATTTCATGTTGGGTAAATTTTCTTTACAAGTTAAATGATGTTTAGTAACTGAATGTATAAAAAATAAATAAATGAAATTAAAAATAGTTTTAGCAAAAAATTATACTGTATGGTGGAAGATTTTAATAATAAAGTTTATTGCTTGCAAAAAAAATTTTTTTAAAGCCACTTTAAAAAAAAAAAAAAAAGCACCCCTGCACTGAAACCCTACTGGCAAGATGGAGCCAGGAGTGCAAAGACCCAGAAAACAGAGCGTCCTAGGGTAAAGGAAGAGCTAGTACCAAGTGTCTTAAGCAGTGAAGAGCTTTGTATGAGGAACTCAAAGAAAGCCAGTGTGGTGAATAGTGCAGTTGGGTGGGGAGCCCAGCCTGCCCAGATCATGCCGGGTGTGTAAACCCTTGTACGAAGCTTGGATTTTTGTTTACTAAGTGGGATAGAACATTAGAGGAGAGAAAGGGAAGACTATAACCTAATGTATATTGTTGAAAGTCATATTACTGTGAGAACAATGTGGGGCATTTTTTGCAAGCAATTGTTTTTTCATTTTATTTTATTTTATTTAGATTTTCACCATAGGGTGCATGAGCTTGCAAGAGACACAGGGAGAGATAGAAAGAGGGGAAGTGAAAAATAACCATCCTCCTGTGTGTGTGTGGTGGGGGGAGGCGGTGGCCATGTGCAATCCCTTTTTCTCCATTCCCTTCTCAGGATTTTGGGCCTGTACACACAATCATCTGATGTGATTTTCAAGTTCCCAAGTCCAGGACTTGAACTGTAGTCAACCATGTGGACTCTAGCACCTTAACCACCATGCCACCTTGCTATTCACTCATTTTTATAAATCCCAGTAATTGTCAATGGTGTATTCAGGTTAGTCAGCAAATATTTATTGAGCAGCTGCTGGGTGTTAGGAACAATTCCAAATATGGAAAACAAAGTGAGAGACACAGATATTAGAAAAAATAATACTGCAAAAGTAAATATATCATTTTAATTCTGAATATTTTTAAAGTTTTTAAATTTATTTCTTCCATGAGACAGAGAGAGAGAATGTAAGAGAAGACCGACAGGGTCTTCATACCGTGACCTACCCTAGTCTCACCCAGCCCAGAAGAAGGGCATGCATGTGCACGCCTGCCATGCTCGGGCAGGTCCCAGGATGTGAACCTAAGACCTTTTCCATGTGGATCCAGTTGAGTTACTGCTGCATCACCACATGGTCCCTAATTTTATTTTCAATGTTCAAGAGGGAAGCTCTGATGCATTTAAGAGTGATCCTAAGGGAAAGTCTTACCTAATTTTGTCCACATCAAAAAACTATTTTTAATCTGCCTTTCACTTTGTATTAAATTTAGTGATGTCGCTATTAGCATAAAAGGTAAATAGATAAACATTATCCTTTTTTATTATTTATTATTTTAAATTCATAAATGGTGTTAATACCCTAATAAACTCACATTAGAAGATTAAATCGATTTAGATAATAGTAATAATACAGTCTTTCTCTTTACCATTTTCTAACCCTTATATTTAGCACCCATTTTTGAGGTTCCCCCTCCTCAAAAAAAAAAAATAAAAGGTCAGGTTTGATATATTAGCAAAGACCTGCAGTTCTGTATCTCAGCTGCTTTCAAGCTAACTTGGAAAAGTAAAGGGAGCCTAAGGAGCTTTTATCATGAATACAGTCTTTCTTCTCTTTAGCCAGAGGCGTTCCTGGCAGGGCAACAGGTTCAGACTGTCAACACTCAAGCAAGAAAGTAAGTAAGAGCTCAAGAGTTTCCTTTCTTTCCTTTCCTTTCTTTTTTTTTTTTCCCCCTAGCAATTTAATTCACCTGCTGGGGTGGAGGTGAGGGGGAGATTGAGCAAGCAAGCAAGCTGGTTTGAGACTTTCATTGAACCTATTCCTTGAGAGGCTTTCTCCTGCTTAAACAAATTATAGGTCCACCTAGTTTTTAGTGACATGATAAAATGTCTTACTATATCTTAGAGAATGTCTTATGAGTCAGAAGTTTTAGACTTTATCTTATAGAGATATTTCCTATAAAATTCCCAGCTGGATAACATTCATGGCATTCTGTATTGTCTTGTACCTTATTTCCTTTATTATCAAATGCAGATCAAACTAAAATCCCCCAAACTTAGAGACCTTATCTTGGATGAAGTACATATCTGAAACATATTGGCATTTATTTCTAATTTAATTTTGCTAGCTTATTTAATATCAAAGGTTACCTCAATGTTATATTACCTTTTTATTTTTCAGGCTTATCTGTAAGTTCAAAATCTATTACTCTGAGTAATTTAAGTGCTTTCTCAGGCAAGTCTTCTTTGTTCCTACAGACAAAAATATGTTCATACTAAGAGCAAAATATATGTTTTTATTATATGCAAAATAATACCAACCCATATCAAATATTATCTTCAAATTTTATTTATCTTAGTTATCACAACATCAAAGTATTTCCATGAAATTTACTTTCAATGTAGGATCATACCCATATCTGAGAAGCTATTTACTAAGTAGAACTTGATCAACAACCAATTTCCAAAAGTATTGATCACAGGAGAAGAGTATCCACAATATGATAGATGAGTTTTTAATGTAGATTTCAGGTACTTCCAGTTCTAGAGCTAATATTTTATAGCAGACATTCTGAGGAAAATTTTAGTACTGTCATTATGTTCATATTCCCGCCACTGGCTTTAAGAAGTTTATTAATTGCTACAGCAATAAATGTTCATTATCCTCAAGCAAATAATTAAGCAGTAAATCCCAAATATCATCTGTGACCCAGTGGAGATCCATAACATCCTCTCAGGTAAATTCCTAATTTCTTTCTAAATGATTGAGGCTCTCAGCTTTTCAGTACTGAGAGGTGAGAATACCTTGGGGTCCTATTTATTCATTTTCCTCTAGGCCAACAATGCCACAGCCTACTCCCACAGTTAGCAAAGAGAAAACAGCAAAAATGCTGAAGGTAGGAAAGGCTGATCTTTATCATCTATGTATTGACTTAGAACAACTCGAATTAGTGAAGCAGTAAAGAGACTGTTGCTTCTGTTTTGATTACCACATCCACCATCCACACCAAGCTAGATTTTTAACAATTGTGATAATACAGTGCTAGTCTTCACTCCCATCAAGATGGTGATTCAGGGAACCAGCGGTTAGCGTAATGGCTATGTTGCTGGACTCCCACGTAGTCGACCGCGGTTCATGTCCCGGACCCGGTGGCTTAAAACTCACGCCGGGCGCGTGTGCGTGCGTGCCCAAGATCCCGAGAGGAGAATGGAGGAGAAGGGATTGCGGCGTGACCATCCCCCCTGGGGGGTGATTTCTCGCTTTCTGTCTCTATGTCTCTCTCTGTCTGTCTGGCGAGCGCACGCGCCCTACAGTGAAAATCTCTCCAAAAAAAAAAAAAAAGATGGTGATTCAGGGGTCAGATTTACCCCTTCACAACCTAAATAAAACAAACAAAATATTGGATTAAGACATAAAACAGTGGTTTTCAAGACATCAGCCACAAAGAACAGTGTGAGTCCTGAAAGATAGAGAAAAATTAGGTGAGTTCTATGATTGGCCCGACTCACCAACATGAGAGTTTTCAGGCTGTGGCATAGGATGGAATGTCCCAGGCAGGACCCAGCAGGTTCCATGAGTTGGAAAAACAAATGCAAATGCGTCTTGAGAAACCAAGGAAGCTAATATTTAAGGACAGAGTAACTAGAAAGAAAAAAGATATATGGAGAAGGAATCCAGAGACCATAGTAAAACTTACCTAAAGGATTAGAGGAACTATAATAAGTAGGGTACCGAAGGTAATATCCTGCTTTATTTTACCAGATGGATTGAAAAAATTATAATTAATGTGGCAGAGAAAGACCTTGCCTCGGCAGTGGGGAACAATTTTCTCCAAATTAACAGAAAACCAACTCTGAACCCAACTACTATATATTAAAAGCAAGACTGTAGTAAATCAAACTATTACCATGTAACTATCTATACTCCATTCAATACCCAAGAAGATTTTTTGGAATACACACACACACACACACACATATGAAACTAGAAATGGGAAATTATTGACGATAATATGCATGATTAAGTCACAATGCACTATACATGGATGGGAAATCGCATTTCGTATGCTGTGACAATGCTTAGGGAATGAATGTTAATTAGTTAATTTAAAAAATGTTTAATTTTAAATTAAATTATTTAATTTAAAAAACGAAAACTATTTTTCTTTAAATTAAAAAAAATGTATTAAAAATACCTATCTCATGACTGTAGTAACGTATATAGCCCCAGCTAGGTGCTACTTTATATTCATTCTCCTCACTGAGGTTTATGCCTAAAGTCAGACTCGTATTCATGGATATGTGTATATCAGCTGTGCTTGCTACTGAAAATATTTAGATTAATTAAGATCTTTAATGGATCAATAAAATGTGGGGTGAAAAAGGCATAGAAAGCAACCATGGATACCAGAGACAGTGTGGGAGTGGGTGGGAGATGGCAGAGGGTTAGAGGATGTACAGAAATGTGCAGGAAACAAGAAATGGAAAATTATTTGTTGACAATACCACGTATGTTGATGTGTTTGATTGAGTCAATATACAGTGTATTCTGGATGGAAAATCTCATTTTGTATGCTATAATAATACATAGTAAATGAATATAAATAAATAAATTTAAATTTAAGAAAGAAGAACACAAACAAAAAGAATTAGCACATGATGGCAATATTTGGTCATTATAACTGGATTCAGTGCATAGATACAAAGCAGGTGTCCTCAATGCCCTGACTGCAGAATGGTGTCAGTCTTTGACCTGTGGGGGTCTGGGCTGCAGACTGCCCATCAGTGACCTGTTTCCACCCTCTCCAGAACTGTGCAGCAGGAGTGGGTAGGAGGCAAGCAGTGAGGCTTCATTTGTGTTTGCAGCCACTCCCTGTCACTTGCATTGCTGCCTGGGCTCCACCTCCTGTCAGATCAGCACCAGAAATGGATTCTCATAGAAGTGCAAATCCTACCATGTGATCATTTTATTGCATATTGCAATGTGATAGGGATGTAAATAGGGTACATTTACAACCAACACTCCCCATCCCCAACTGTGAAAAGATTGTCTTCCATGAGGTCAGTCTCTGGTGCCAGGAAACTTGTGGACCTCTAGAATACTTGGAAAAAAGGGATGGAAGGGAGATACAGAAAAGAGACTATAATGACTCAATTTTTTTCAATAAATATGAAAAGTGCAACTAGCACATAATAAACAAAGTGATTAAGACCAATGATAAAGAAAAAATCTTAAAGTTTTCAAGGAAAGCAGAAACTTTTTATACAGAGAAACAAAAATAAAATATGACAGATTTCTTATAGGAAAAATGTGTGAGAGGAGACATTTGAGCAGCAGCTTTAACATACAGTAAAAAAAAATTCTGCAACCTTGATTTCTATACCCAGCGAAAGTGAATTTCAAAAATGAAAGTTAAATATATTTAAGACATATAAAAGCTGAAATATTCATAACCACCAGAACTAAACTAAAAGAACTATTGAAGGAAGTTCTTGAGACAGAAGAAAAATTCTGTCAAATGGAAACATAATAATAAAAGTGCATTAGAAATGGTTCTATATAATTAAATATATAAAGATTTTTAAATTACTTTATTATTTTGAAACTATGACTTTCAAAATAAAAATAAAAGAACATATCATATACCATGAATAAAAATATATGAAAACAATGGCATAAAGCTTGGCAAGGCAAAAGTGGAATAATACTCTTATAAGGTCTTATACAGTGTGAGAAATAATATAACATCACTCTAAAATAGACTCTAATAATCTAAAGATTTATAATATATGTAACCACTAAAATAACAAAGAGCTATAGCTGATAGGCCAGTAAAAAAGATAAGATGATGTTGTCAAAAAATAAGAAAAGGCAGAAAAACACATTTAAAAAGAACAAATAGAAGCCAGCAACTGGTGTAGTGGTTAAGGGGTTGGATTCCCATGTGGTTGACTGCAGTTTGAGTCCCAGAACTGGTAGCTTGAAACTCATGCCAGCAAATGTACATGTGGGGCCAAAATTCCAAGAAGAGAATAGAGGACAAGGGATTATGTTGTGGCCATCCCCTAAGGGATGATTTCTTGCTTTCTGCCTCTCTGTCTCTATGTGTGCATGCATCCTATAGCAAAAATCTCTCAGGGAAAAAAAAAAAAAAAAGAACAAGTAATAGATAAATTAAATTTAAAAGCATTAGAAGGATTATAGATTTAAAGCAAATCATATGTACAATTACAGTGCATATAAATGTTGTATATACCCTAATTAAAAGCTGAGACTTTATAGACTGGCTTAAAAAGGAAGACTCAACTATATGCTGCCTATAAGAAATCTACTCTAAATACAAATATATAAATAGATGAAAAGTAAAACCAATGTAAAAAAAATGCCATGCTAACATTAGCCTATTTCATAAAAAATCTGAATTGGCTGTATAAATAACTGACAAGAAGGTTACAGAGCGAATAATAATATAAAGTAATGCACTGATCAAAAGACTATTCATTAAAAGGCAAGCAGTCCTAAATTTTTATATACCTAATAGTAGTGACAACATATATGAAATGAAAACTGACAGCATTGCAAGGATTAAAAGACAAATTCATAATTAAAGTTTTAGATTTCAATGTATCGTTCATAGTAATAGAACACATACTAAATTATTAAAGATATGGAAGAGTTGAATGACATCAATCAACTAGAGTAATTGATATTTATAGTCTTCCACCTAACAGCAGAAAACATGTTCTTTTCAAATGTACATAGACTATTTGCCATGATAGGTTATATTCTGGACAGTACAATTGTTCATCACTGGATAAATGGATAAACAATTTGTGTTATATTCATATAATAAAATAGTAACCCGAAATAAAAATAAGTGAATTCCCTCCATTACAAATGGACAGGATCAGTACACAAAAATCACTGAGGATGTAGCAAAAGTGAACAGCACCATTAATCAGCCGGATAGAACTGACATCTGTGGACTACTTCATCCGACAGCCACAGAATGTACAGTCTTCTTAAGAAAGCATGAATATTCATTGAGAGAGACCACATATTGGGCCATAATGCACATCTTAACAAATTTAAAAGAACAGAAGTCATACAATGTTTGCTTTTAAGCCATAATGGAATTAAACCTGATATCAAAAACAAAAGTAGATGCAAAATCCTAAAATATATGGAAATTAAACAACAAACTTCAAAATAATACATGGGCCAAATGGAATCTCAAGGGTAATTTTGAACTAGATCATAAGGAAAATAGAACTTATCAAAATTTGTGGGATATAGTAGGAACAATACTTAGAGGAAAATGTATAGTATTGAATTTATATATTATACAAGTGCGTAAGGAAACCTGATCCCACATGGCTAACTGTGGTTTGAATCCCTGCCCTGCTGACTTGAAAAATACACCAGGTGCATGAGCTTGTCTGCCCAAAATCCTGACAAAATGGAGAAATAGAGGAGAACAGATTGAAGTGTGACTACCCCATTGTAGTGTGCTTTCTCCCTCTCTCTGTCTCTCTGTCTCTTTGTCACTATCTCTGGTGAGTGCATCCACCTTCTGACAATTAGAAAAATAATAAGTTCTTCCCCACTGGATCTATAGATTCAATGCAATCACAGCCAAAATCCCAGCAAGGTAACTGTGAGTATCAATAAACCTACTCTTAAGTTTATATGGAGTGACAGAATACACTACACAATCTTGAAGGAAAACCAAGTCAGAAGGCTGACACAACCCAGTTTCAATACTTACTATACAGCTACAGTAATCAAAACGTGAGGTAATGGTGAAAGCATAAATGTGGCAAAGGCAATACAATGGAAAGTGGTCCTTTAAGCAAATGGTACTGCACAACTGACCACTGTATTAAAATAATCTAAACACAGGTCTCGCATACTTCATAAAAAGGATTGTAGTCCTAAATGTAAAATTCAGAACTATAAAAATCTGAGAAAGTAACATTGGACAACTAGATGACTTTGGGTATAGTAATGATTTTATAAATAAAACACCAAAGGCATGACCATGAAAGAAATATTTGATAAGTTGGCCTTTATTAAAATTAAAATTTTCTGTTCTATCAAAGACTCTAACAAGATAATGAAAAGATAAGCTACAGAAAATATTTGCAAAAGGCAAATCTACTAAAACATTATTATCCAAAATATATAAAGAATTTTTTTTTTTTGGAGAGATTTTTGCTATAGGGCGCGTGCGCTCGCCAGACAGACAGAGAGAGACATAGAGACAGAAAGCGAGAAATCATCCCCCAGGGGGGATGGTCACGCCGCAATCCCTTCTCCTCCATTCTCCTCTCGGGATCTTGGGCACGCACGCACACGCGCCCGGCGGGAGTTTTAAGCCACCGGGTCCAGGACGCGAACCGCGGTCGACTACGTGGGAGTCCAGCGACATAGCCATTACGCTAACTGCTGGTTCCCAAAAATATATAAAGAATTTTTAAAACTCAAAAATAACGGGCCAGCAGGTGGCATGGTGATGAAGGCATTGGACTCCCAAATGGCTGACCATGGCTTGAGTCCTGGATTTAACAGCTCAAAAATTACACTGGGTGCATGTGTGTGCGTGTTCAAAATCCCAAGAGCAGAATGAAGAAGAAATTGTGGCAAGGCCATCCCCGTGTGCGGTGATTTCTTATTTTCTCTGTCTCTCTCCAGCAAGTGCATGTACCCTTTGGCAAAAAAACTTTAAAAGGAGAAAAAACTCGACAATAAGAAAACAACCCAATGGAAAATGGGCAAAAGACTTGAATAGATACTTCACACGGAAGACATGCAGATGGAAAATGGCACGTGAAAAGATGCTTATATTTTACCTCACTAGGGAATTTCAAAAAACAACAGTGAGATATCATTGTATACCTATTAGAATAATCAGTTGGTCAATGTTCAAAACACTGACACCACAAAATGCTATTGAAGATGTGGAATAATAGAAACTCTTGTTCATTGTTGATGGGAATTCAAAAACGTTACAATTACTTTGGGAGAAAGCCCTGCAGTTTTTACAAAACTAAACATATACTTTCCATATGATCAGCAGTGAAACTAGTTGATATTTACCTACATGAATTGAAAACTTATGTCCATGCAAATACTTGTATATAGATTTTTATAGCAGCTTTATTCATAATTGCCAAAACTTTATTAATCAAGATGTCCACTGTAGGGGAATGGATAAATAAACTATCATACATTTAAACAATGCAATATTATTCAGTACTAAAAACAGATGGACTATTGAGCTATGAGGAGACATGGAAGAGATCTAAATGCATTTTATTGAGAGAAGCCAAGATTTAACATCTACATATTGTATGATCGTAATATTAGGACTTTATGGGAAAAAAACGAAACTATGAAGATCAGTGATTTATAGGGGTTAGAGTATGGAGACTGTAGGGAATAGATGGGGCCCAAAGGACTTCTAGGCGGTAAAACTATTAATATTCTGCATGATATTTTAAAGGTGGATACATGTCACTGCACACTCGCCAACACTCGTAGAGTTGGTGCAGTAGTAAAACGCAATGCTCTGCAACACTTAGCCACATGGAAAGGTTCCAGATTTGCTTCTAGAAATCTTTCTGAGTACACTGGCAATGTGTGTGTCCATGATCTGGGGCCGGCTGAGGCTGAGGGTAGATAACAGCATTGGAAATCTGTTTGGAGTGCTCTCTCTCTCTCTCTCTCTCTCTCTCTCTCTCTCTCTCTCTCTCACACACACACACACACACACATACACACACTAGTATGAGAAATAAATGAAAAAAAGTGAGTCCTAATGTAAACTATGGCCTTCGGGTGATGATACTTCATTGTAGGCTCACTGGTTATAACAATGCACCCCTCTGACTTGGAATATTGGCAGCAGGGGAGGCTGTGTATGCGTGGGGGAAAGGGTTACATGGGAGCATTTTGTACTTCTCGATTTCGCTATGGATCTGAAACTGCTCTAAAAAGTAAATTCTGGGATCAGCCACATATTACACTGGTTAAGAGAGCCAGATCCTACATGGCCAACAGTGGTTCAAATATTGGTCCTGGCAGCTTGAAAAAGCCAGGCGTGTATGCATGCATGCCCCAAATTCCAACAGGATGAGAAAATAGAGAAGAGATTCTGGCATGATCTTGCTCCATTGGCAGGTGGTTTCTCTCTCTTCCTCTCTCTGTCTCTGTCCCTCTCCAGAGAATTTATGTGCCCTGTCAACTGAAGATAGATGATAAATAGACAGAGTAAATTTTGTTTAAAAATATTAAATAGAAGTCTGATATTATATAATAGTCCCACCCTATCTACTGGTGGCAGCACCACACTGGACAATTAAAAAAAGAATGAATGAATTTATGCATTCGGTTTTTATACTGCAAGAAGCCAAAGAAAAAAAGAGTACATAATATATGATTCCTATGTAAAATTTTTAAAAGTTCAAACTAATAGTTCCAGGAGGCAGACCTCTGGTTACCCAAGGATTGTATGGTGGTGGGATTCACAAGAGCAGGACAGCTGGACCACAGAGGGCCACAAGGGCTTTGAGGGTGATGGACGGTATGTCCACTGTCTGGACTTTGGTGATGTGCATGTGCCTGGTCAACACTTTACAGTTTGAGAAGTGCAATTGATTGGGTGTCAATTATACTATACTCCCCAAAAAATAAAGCACCAAAACAAAATGAATACTTGCTCCCCACTTACTTTACATTATACATTTAAAATTGCCAAATTACAAACATATATCAAGAAAACAAGTACATAAGTTTTAAAAAAATTTTGTTTTAAATTAGAAGTTCAAGAATAGCCTATTTAACTATTAACATAAGTGTCATGTTCCTATCAGTATTTATGTGAAGTATAATTAACAGCATTTAAATGGCTGTCAGTTACTCACTTTATTATTTATTAGGTCATCGGGAAAGTCATGATGTATTTGTGTATGTTTTTCTGTATGTATTGTGTATGCAAAAATGTATCAAGACTTTCCCAACGACCCAATATTATTGTTGTTGCTGTTATCTTGGTTTGTAAAATCCCAAAGTCTGGGATCTACAGATTAAAAAATCAAAGAATCAGGACCAGCAGATGGGGTAATGGTTATATTGCTAGACTCCCACGTAGTCAACTGTGGTTCAAGTCCAGGTGGCTTAAAACTCATGTCAGGCATGTATGCATGTGTGCCCAAGATCCCAAGAGGAGAATGGAGAAGGGACTGTGGCATGACCTTTCCCCTAGGGGGAGGGATTTTTTGCTTTCTCTGTCTCTCTCCCTCTCTCTCCCTCTCTCTTCCTCTCTCTCTGGCAAGCACATGCACCCTGTAGCAAAGGAGAAATTAAAAAATAAAATAAAATAAGTCAAAGAATCCCTGGGACTTTGGGGCAGCTTTCTGACATGAGATTCCTATTTTCCTGCAACTTGATACATTACTCTTCCTGACTAGAAATGGTTTTATCTCTTCATCCCTTTCCCTTTACCCTAGCACCTAACATCCTCTATTACCATCACTGCCTCCTCTACCTCTATGACTGCATTTTACCTCATTTCGTGTGACCCATAGGACCAGCACATCGCCTGGTGCATAGAAAATGTGAAATGAATCCCATTGCATTAATGTTGTGCAATAAAATATTCACCTACACATAGATGAGGATTTACTGCTATATGCTCTTGCTTTTGGATTTTTAATATATGCCACTTTTTATTTTTCAGGAATTGTGGAGCTGGGCCAAGGCAGGGATAGTCATTCTTTTTAATAACTCTTGAGCAGTGTCCAGTAGAGTCCAGTCACCAATAGGCAGGGGAGGCATTAGCTTCCTGAGATCAGCTGCAGCAGCACCTCCCTCCCCAGTCATTTGTCAGTTTTACATTCATCCAGCTGTTCCTACTGTAGGCAGTTGATGCTGATTTTGTTTTTATAGTTACCGAGGAGACTTGATAGCTCACTGTGGCAGTTATTCTGAAAGGGGTGAGAAGGGGTTTCTGGAAAAATCTTTTGGGTGGAGGCAAACCATGTATAACTTCATGTCGGGGGTGCTGGGAATCCCTTTCCACTCTTCCCTAAATCTAGTGAGAATCTACATAACTTTCCATCACATGCTTTTATGTGTTGAGAGCACAAAATAAAATCAAATGTTTTTCATACTCAAAAGAATAAAAAACGATTACAGTTGTGAGGACATCTCCTAAGCACACATGCTCAGTTCATGCTGTTTTTCTTTGGAAACAAACTGACACTGTAAATCCCTATTTCCACAGTATGATTTCTCTGAACATCCCATTTATATGAACGCATTTTTTTTTTTTGGAGAAATTTTTCACTATAGGGCGCGTGCTCTCGCCAGACAGACAGAGAGAGACATAGAGACAGAAAGCGAGAAATCACCCCCCAGGGGGGATGGTCACGCCGCAATCCCTTCTCCTCCATTCTCCTCTCGGGATCTTGGGCATGCACGCACACATGCCCGGCGTGAGTTTTAAGCCACCGGGTCCGGGACGCGAACCACGGTCGAATACGTGGGAGTCCAGCGACATAGCCATTACGCTAACTGCTGGTTCCCTATGAACGCATTTTTGTGGGGGAAGGAAATAGACTGGAAATGGACCCTTTGACAGATTCACACTGCAAGTATTTATAAAGCCTTTGGATTTCTTCTTGCATTCTCTTGAGACTAAAATGAGGACCTGAAAATTAATTGAACTGATCATTCATTGAAAGAGTCGATAGATGTTGTTGCCTTTTTTTTTTTTAATTGCCAATAAAGCATGCACATCTTCAGAGAGAGACAGAGAAAGAAAGGGAGGTAGAGAGTGTCCCCCTCCCCATGAGGAATGGTCATGCCACAATCCTTTTCCTCCATTTTGGAATCCATTTCAGGATTTCAGGCATGCATGCACATGTGCCAGGCATGTTTATCAAGCCACTGGGCAGGGATTTAAACCATAGTAAGGCATGTGTATACAGTCCTGCTCCCTTAACCACCACGCGATGGGACCAACTCTAGTGGGTTTGTTGTCATTTGTTTGTCTTTAGTTTACTATAAGGTATGTGTATTTGTACAAGAGAGACATGCAGGGGATTGAGAAAGCACTACCCAAGGGGAGATGGCCACAACACAATCCCTTTTCCCTCCTTTTCCTTTTAGGATTTTGGGCACACACACGTGTCCTAGGTGCTTTTTCAAGTTGCCAGGTCCAGGACTTCAACTGCATAGTTGGCCATGTGGGATCCATCTCCCTTAACTACCACACCACTGGCTAGCCTGGTTTTGTTTTTAGTACTATAATTTAAAAAATGATGGGCAAACTGTAGCCAGTGAGACAGTAGCTACCTGGTAGCAGAGTAGAAAGCTGGAATTGGGATGAACTGGCCTAGAGACCGGACAGTACACACATTATTTACGGGGGATGCACTGATGAGTTGATTTACCTTTCTCTATCAGACAAACACAAAAATTTTAACAAAGCATGGAAATAATTGTGTGCAGATATATGGAGGTTTTCATATCTAGCTAATGTATTATTCCCAGTTCGATAACAGGAGATTATAAACTATTTAGCAGAACATAACTTCATGTCAATTATGACTTTCAGGTAAAGGAAGACTTTCTTAGCAGCTACCATATCACAAATAAAAACTTATGAGTCTGTACTAATATGTATATATAAGAAGTTCAGGCTAATCAATAGCCAAAAATAGTCAACTTATGATTTTCATATCCAAAGGTGATCCAAAATTGTTCTTTGTGTTGCTACATAACTAAATCTTAGATGGCAAAACTCATGCTTCCCAAACATCCTCATAAAGAAAAGACATTATAAAATATTTTGAGGGCTTTATAATTACCATGTAAAACTCTGTGTTATTTTAATAATTTTATAATATATGCATTTCTGTATTTGCTCACCATTGCCGCATATAAAGGACTTTATCGGCCCTCTATGTTCCCAGGGTTAGGAGGGTCATCAGCGCTCATCCCTACCTGGCACCCATGTTTAGAACGAGGACCTGGCCAATGATGAGTGGGAATTTGGCCATTTTTGAACAGATGGGCTTTTATATAATCAGCCAAGTACTGATATATTCATTCAGCACCAGGTGTTGGTGATGAAAGGGATATTCACAGCCAAAAATGTTGACAACGCTGTCCAACTTGAATTTACTCACTTATATTTGGTTGGGTGATGATGTTTTGACCAGTAATGTAAGCCTGAATAATTGCCAGTTTGGGGAAAGAAATGAGATTTGCACAAGTGATGTAGGGAGGGGCATTCCATGGTGGCAGCAGAAAAGTGGGTGTTAAGATGACGGGGTGTTCTGAGTAGATTGAGTACAGTAGCCCCCATTAGCTCTGGTTTCACTTTCTGCAGTTACTTTTGGTCAACCCATCTGAAAACTGGCAAGTATGATAAGATATTTTGAGAGAGACAGAAAGCGAGCACACGCACATTCACATAGCTTTTATTACAGTATATTGCTATGATTGTTCTACTTTATTATTAGTTATTGTTGTTAAACTGTAGTATACCTAATATATAAATTGAACTTTACATAGGCATGTATGAACAGGAAAAATTATCATATAGAGAGAGTTTGGCACTGTCATGGGTTCAGTCATCCACTGAGGCCTTGGAACATACCCCCTTCATGGATAAGGGGTACTGCTGTGTAATGGAATAACACCCCTCACTTTCTTCCATGGTGCCTCAAGGGCTATCATCTCTCTGGCTGGTAGGTGATGGAGTGAGGTAGGTGATTAGAAGAAAGAAATGACTCGTTCATGTTATTTGGTCCTCATGTGGAAAGGCACTGGACACTGCATGAAATCCACAAGCTGTAAATTATGGCCAGTTAGCTTGCATGGCTTAGATAAAGCTCCTATCAGTCCAGAGTAGTTAGCAACAGAACCCCAGGTGTCTGGATTTTATACCTCCTATTGTAAGTAGGAAGTTGTAGCATATACCACTGAGTAACATAAAATTAATGTTCTCCTAAGCTTACACTGCAGTATAGAAATTATTTTTTGCAAAAGTCACTATAATTAACAAGAACATAAATCTATGAATATAATGAAAATACTTCATCTAATTTAATGCACCAACAAACAGGATAGGACATACCTATGAAATGGAACACATTGCGTTAAATGTGCAAGTCACCTAGATCTCAGTTTATTATCTATTTCACTGTACCTACTTGCTGTTCTTTAAGAACTTAAATTGAAGCCTACTCTTTAATATGTACAGAGCTAGACAAAGTTGTCCAGATTTATGGGTCATTTCATTTCTGAGCTACCTGCTGGTATGAGTCCAATGTCAAGGGGCACATTTCGTGGTTGGGTTGTTTTCAGCATGATTTCCTTTTGAAGCATGATGATTTAGGTGTTGTTCCATGTTCATTATAAACACCTTTTTTATTCCCCAGAAAATTTTATAACCTAACCATAAACATCTCCTCTAAGCTAATGCTAAATATATGAGATCCTGGGCAAAAGACTTTTTGGGAGAGAGACTGTTTTTCATACTTAAAATTTCCAAATATGCTATTAATTCTGAATAGTATTGTTACCTTTGTAAACATAAAAGTATTGAAGTAGTAATATCTAAATGTAACTGTCTTAAATTTATGACAGATTGATAGATTTACTAAGAACCTACTGTCATATAATTAGCTAAATACTACTTATAGCAGGTACATATGATTTTGATTATTAAAAGGAGCTATAAATTAGATGAAAAAAAAAGAATAACACAAATAAAATTCAAAAAGTTTGGAGTACCATTAGGAAATATAGTGTTATTTGTGATCAGTCAACCACACTTTGGCAAATCAGCCAAAAGAATATAAATGTGATCTAAAGTAAAGTACATATGCACTGTGGGCTCAGGAAGCCCATGGGAACCTTTCATTTAGTCGGTATAGTAAAGGACTGGTACCCACACTGGGGCTGATGTTTCCCATAGACAGGGGAGGATATTCTCGGTGCAACCCAGCTGTATCACCAGGCTGCGGTTTAGCACAGGCTACCTCTGGTTCCATGGGGGGCCCAGCAGGTACTAGATGTTTGCATTCTTTTCTCTCTAACAAGCCCTTCTGTGCAGTATTTCTGATCTGGTCACATCACTGACCTACTTAAAATCCTCCGTAGGCTGCTCGTTCACTTCAGCATGAAGCCCACCATGCCCCTAAGAGGTACAGCAGCCCTCCTGAGCCGATGCCAGCTGCTGTTCCAGCTCGGGTCTCCCACCGTAGGTCTCCTCTGCAACTGCAGTGCAGGACATGTGCAGATGCCCTGATGCCTTCAGCATCTTCACCTCTTCTCCTTGCCAACCCCTATTCATCTTGAAACTTCAGTATAAGACTTGACCTCCCCTGATCTCAGCACAACAATTAGTTCCTACCTGCCTATATTCCCTCAGAATCCGTTCCTCTGATCTGTGACTGTTTGCCTTTGTTTTGTTGCTGGTAAGAATGCCAGTTGTCTTTATTTTCAATATACTCACAGAGTACATACCCTTTGTAATATTTACACAGATACATATATATACATATATATATAACTTATATATATAGTATATATATATAAGTTCATTATTTTCTGTTTCCCTCTAATTTTACTCCTCCAAGATGATTAATGTGAATGTTTTTCTGTGGCTTTTTCTAGAAATTGTTCCATACTTATTTTAAAAATCTATTATTGTATAGGTGTTTTAGTTATTTTTGTTCTAATGTTAATAATATTACATTTATTTCATCATAACTTTTTTCATGTAATAGTAGTTCCTATAAAGCTTTCAAGATCGATACACTTATATAAAACAAATTTATTCATTTTAATAGCTGCATAATACTTTTTTTGTCTTGTTTTGTTTTGTTTTGAGAGATCTTCGCTACAGGGTGCGTGCACTCACCAGAAAGACAGAAAGAGACAGAGAGATAGAAAGCAAGAAATCACTCCCCAGGGGGGATGACCATGCCACAATCCCTTCTCCTCCATTCTCCTCTTGGGATCTTGGGCACACACGCACACGCACCCAGCATGAGTTTAAGCCACCGGGTCCAGGACTTGAACTGCAGTTGACTATGTGGGAGTTCAGCGACATAGCCATTATGCTAACTGCTGGTCCCATAGCTGCATAATACTTCATAACATAAATATTGTGCAAAACTCATTTTTTTCTACAAACTATTGAAGTAAAATCCCTCTATATAAAATTATACACTGATACTGTTGTTTTTGTTAATAAGAGTAACTGAATAAAACAAATGTGACATTAAAATATTTTTTGCATTTTTAAAACTGTGTATTTTTTACATTCAGTCACTGTGTATCATTATAGCATACCAAATGCATTTTCCCATTCTGAATACACCATATTGGTTCAATCAAAGGTATCGCTTATACATATTATCATCAACAGATAATTTTCCATTTTTGTTGCTCTCAAATGTTTTACTTCTTTCTTTTTCCCCTGATTCCCTCCCTTCCACCCTCGCCTATTTCCCACCCTCCTCCCACACTGTCTCTAGCATCCACAGTTGCTCTCAGTCCTTTGTACCATCTGGTCTTTCAGTTTCTGCCCTAGAGTGCAGACATTCAGTATGTATTAGGAGGGGACATACAATGCCTCTCTTTCATAGTGTGGCTTGCTTCACTTAGCACTAAATCTTCCATATCCATTCATTTTCTATCGAAGTCCAGGGTCTCAATGTTTTTATAGCTGAGTGGTATTCCATAGTGTGTTTGTGCCACACTTTTTCAATCCATTCACCTGTTCTTGGACTTTTGAGCTGGTACAAATGTCCTGGCAATTGTAAAAAAATGCCACAATAAATGTGGATAGGCAAGTATTTTTCCAGTTGAGTGTATTCGTATCCTTTGGGTAGATACCCAGGAGTAAAATTGCTGAATTGTATGATAGTTCTATTTGTAGGTCTTTGAGGAATCTCTATATTGTTCTCCACAGTGGCCGTACTAATTTACATTCCCACCAACAGTGTAGGAGAGTTCCCTTTTCACCACAGCCTTACCAGCATTTATTATTCTTTGTTTTTTTAATCTTAGCCATTCAGACTGGAGCTAGATGGTATCTCATTGTGGTTTTGATTTCCACCTCCTGTATGATGAGGGATGTTGAGTATTTTTTCATATGTTTTTTTGGCTGTTTGTATGTCTTTCTTAGAGAGTTTTCTGTTCAGTTCTTTTGTATCCAAACTGCTAGGTCATTTTCCAAAGAAATGGAACCATTTCCCACGTGCTCAGTGTTCTCATTCAGGACATACTAACTCTCAGATCTTGATCTATTTTTTTTTCAGGTTCCCCCCCCCCCCCTAGTTTTTGCTATAGGATGCTTGTGCTTTTAAGAGGGAGGTTAAAAAAAAAATCAACCCCCAGGGGTATGGCCATTCCACAGTCCCTTCTTTTCCACTCTCCTGCTGGGATCTTGGACATGCACACACGCATGCCCAGCATGATTTTCAAGCCACCAGGTCCAGGGCTGCAACCACAGAGTTGATCACGTGGAATCCAGCACCTTAATCTCCACACCACCTGCTGGCCTGATCTTTCGTTTTTGATAAAGTCATGCATGAAAATGGCATGTCATTGCTGTGTTTATTTAGTATTTCTTTGACTACCGGTACAGTTAAGCATCATTTCATGCTATGAGCCTTGTCCATTTTCTCTTCTTATATTTGTCATATTATGTTCTTTCCCATTGAATTGGTTTGCTTGCCATTTTGTAACTGATAAAAATATCTTTTCTTTTAAGAGTCAGTATATTTCTGAGCCAGCAGGTGGCATAGTGGTTAAGTGCTGCACTCCCACAATGCCACCTGCAGTTCTGGGTCCTGACTGGGCAGCTTGAAACTCACACTGGGTGTGTGAGGAGAATGGAAAAGGGATTGTGGTGTGGCCATCCCCCACTGACCCGGGGGATGATTTCTCACTTTCTGTCTCTCTCTGTCTCTCCAGCAAGCACATACACCCTATAGAAAAAGTCTCTTGAAAGCATAAAAAAATTAAAAATTTTTGAAAAAGAGTAGGTATATTTCTTCCCTGAATCCTCACACCCACCCCTGACATAATATAAATGTATCCACTGAAAATGATGTGTTGTATATGGTAATATCCTTGACTTGATGGTAACGTACTACATGCATTGAGAAACTATAATGTGTGCTGTAGAGACGTACAGCAATTAAATGTGAACAAGAAATTGGATTTTTTAAAAAAAAGAGTAGAGTATATTATCCCTTCATCTGTGTATTCTGTAAATTTTTCTTTTTTACCTTTTTTCATTGCAGATATTTTTGAAATGAAGGATGTTCTTCTTTATATAGAGAGAGATGTTCAGTTTTTATCTTTCTGAAAGTGCTCCTGTTGCAGGCTTATATGAATCACGTCTACTATTTCATTAAACCCTTTTCCATTGTTTTAATATTTAGATAATTAATCTATCTGGGCTTATTTCCTTCCATGGTGAGTGACCAATTATTGCATGTATTATAGGTTTTGTTAGAATCTCTTCTGTCCCACTAGCCTATTAATACCTTTCTATGCAAATACTTTATTCACCGTATAAAGGCTTAGCAAGTTGTGATACCTACTGGGGTGTTACTTTAGCTCTTGTTTTCTAAAAAAAATTGTCTTAGAAATTTTCCCACATTTTTTTTTCTTAAGATTCTAAACTGTTTTTGTGTCCAAGCTTCATCTCCTCTCCCAAAGAAATTCTACCTGTAGATTCAATATGAGTTGTGCCAGAATTAAAGATAAATTAGAAGACTGGTCTTTAAGTGATAACTACCCTTTACATTAATAACATGGTTCTTGGGGTCAGCAGGTGGTATGGTGGTTAAGGCACTGGACTCCCACGTGGCCAACTGTGGTTCAAGTCCTGGACCAGGTAGCTTGAATCTCATGCTGGGCATGTGTGTGTGCATGCCTAAAATCCTGAGAGGAGAGTGGAGGAGAAGGGATTGCAATATGGCCATTCCCCCTAGGGAGTGATTTTGTGATTTTTCACTTTCTGTCTCTCTGACAAGTGCACGTGCTCTAAAGCAAAACAAAACAAAACAAAGGCCTCTAAACAAAAAAAGAAAGAAAAAGAAAAGAACATTGTTCTTTATTTATTTGTCTCTATTTACTTACTTTTATTATTATTATTATTATTATTATTATTATTATTATTTTGAGAGAGATTTTTGCTATAGGGCATGTGTGCTTGCCAGAGAGACAGAGAGAATTCCTTTTCCTCTATTCTCTTCTCGGGATCTTGGGCATGCACGCACACTGCCCAGTGTGAGGTTTAATCCACAGGGTCCCATACTCAAACCACATTCAACTACATGGGAGTCCAGCAACATAACTACTATGCCATCTGCTAGTCCCTACTTGTCTTTATTTTTAAATACTTAGAATAAATCCTTAGCCTTTCTTATTGAATAAATGTGCAGTATTTTATATTTTTTGTTGATATTAGGAATGAGATTTTTTCTATTTCATTTCTAACTAAACTTTGCTATTATGAAGGAAACCAAAGTTTTTACTATATTTTTACATTGAACCATGTAAACTTTTCTCATTAGTTTTAATAACTTACTCTTGAGCCTCTTAGGCTTTTTGGGTATACCATCATGTTATCTGGAAATAAAAATAACTGTTTCCCTGTCATTTGTCCAAACAATTGATGAAATGTGCTCTGTTTTCTTATTCAGCAATGCTTACTACCAGTACTAGTGAACATTTTCATTTAGCGCCTGAGTGTTCTTTTATTTAAATTGCCAGAGGGCACATATGCTTGTCAGAGAGAGAGAGAGGGAGGGAGAGGAAGTAAGCAACCCCGTGGAGTGTGGTCGTGCTGCAATTCCTTCTCCTCCATTTCTCCATCCTGTAAGGACTGGGGCACATACACGCATGCACACACACACACACACACACACACACACACACACACTGCATGGAGTATTTTCTGAAGCCCTGGAGGGTTGGGATTCAAAGTGTGGCTAGCCATGTTGGATCTGGCACCACTAGGCACTGGGGCCAGCCCTGGTGTCTGAATATTTTAACTCTTACTGAGTTTGTTAGATTTCTGGTGGCTGGTGCAGGGGCATCCAGCTGTCCAGGAGATGTTCTCCTCACACAGATGTACACATGGATGCCATCCAAGAATGGATTTTGTAACAGTCTGTTAGGAGGAACAGGTTAGAGGGATGGATAGGTAGATTATTTTAATGGCACCCTCATAACTCAAAAGCTTTGATGTTTCTCTCTATTATTTAACTTATTGTTTAAGATAGACATGGTATTAATGAATTTGACTCTGAAACTGACCAGCCAATAGTCAGTTTAGTACATACACTCAGATACATATATGTGTGTACATACATAACAAACATGCATAAGGCTGTGCATATATATTTTGCTTAAATAGAATGATTTGTTGAATTTTTTAACTCTTTTCATTTATAATTGACTGTACTGACAGATGGGAAATTCACTCAGTACTTTTATTTCTGGTTTTATTCATGTTGGTCTTCCTTGGCATGTGCAGTTCATAGGTAACTTTACAAAGTCCACTTTATTTTCTTCTTTCTCTAATGAGGAAGTAAGGCAAGTACAGAGAATGTGGGAAACTATTAAAATACATGAAGCACTTGCCTTTGCCCAGTTTTGTCTTGAGTGGAGTGTTTGCGTTGTCTGTGCTGCCTGCAGTAAAGAAAACAGGAATAAAAAGAAGCTTTAAATCCTCCTTGCCAAAGAAACAAGGACTTTTGAGGAAAGAAAGTTTAGATTCCAAGTCGAAAGTCATTTAAAATGTTTTAAAGCTAGGGTGTTTTTTATTGTTCAATATTTCTCTTTGCTTGTAGCCAAAAACAAGTTATATTATCATTTTGTGAATTATTGCTACCAAAAGGTATGTTTCTTTTGCACTTTCTGTGCCCAGACTGGACACTTGGAAGCTGTAGTTGCTGAATTTCTCAGCTTCTGGCTGTGAGAGAGAAGTGATGGTGTCCTGCCCTCTCAGGGTCCTTGTTTTCTAAATGAGCAGTACAGTGGATTCAGTAACAACAAAAATAGGAATAAAAGTTAGGAGGAGTCCAGATCCTAAATAGCTGATTGTGGTTCAAGTCCCAGCCCCAGCACCTTGAAAAACATGCCAAGGGAGTGTGTGCATGCCCCAAATCTTGAGGGGATGGAGAAATGGAGGATAAGGATTAGCGGTGACCATGCCTTACTGTGGAGTACTTTCACTCTGACAAGCCCGTGTGTCTCTGACAGGGGCAGGGGGCGGGGTGGGGTAGGATAAGTAAGAGGAAGGTGCAGACTACGTAGAGTGAGGGGAGAGAGCAGAGTGAATCACTTATTTCTAGGGATAGAAATGTTTGCAAGTCTGAATTTCCTGGCAGTCTTCCCCATGGCATGCCCCCATGCCCAGGGGAGTTCTTCTGAACCATCCTTTCAGCTCTTCAGATAAGGTAATAGACACACGCAGTCGTTTGCCATCCAGACACCTGTAGATGCAGGGAATGTCAGTATTCAAGAGCAAGGCTTCAGAGACACCGAGGTAGCCTACTTCTACCCAGCCCCGCCGAATCAGCAAAGGCCCCAGGGCTGGTGATGTGGAAGCCAGGTTTAAAGGACCTGGGACTTTAAAAGGAAAAATGAATGGAGAAGGTGGGAGGAAGAAAAGAAGATAAACCTTGCTGAGAGAATCATGAGCAAAATAGGCCCAAAGACTAGAGAGAGCTCCACCTGCAGGGAACCAGGAAAAGGGTTTTCACAGCAGGACTGAGATGGGAAGAGGGGAGAAGAAGATAGTAAGGTAGGAGGGTGGATAAGGCTTCAAAGCCTTTGTTCAAGCCAGTGTGTTTGGTCTGTAAGATAATTAACCAGGGAAATATGATTAAATCACTCTTTTATGTTATTGGCTGTTGAAATTAGAATAAGTTTTTCTACACTTAGAAATAAATGTGAAATAACTGCCAACTTCTAGAGATTGCCTGGAAAATGCTAGGAACACAATAATTCATCTACGGGTAGTGAGTCATGTAGAACCTGAGTTTACTGCACATTATTAGCAGCCAACAGATATTTGTTTATATACCCTTTATCGAAGGTTGAATAGTGTAATCCAATAAAGAATTGATGGTGGGAAATTACAAAAGGAAATACTCCTTATGAGCAACAAAATATTTTAATATTGTGTTTTATTTATCTGAGAACAAAAGCTGGAAAGCATTGCCTAAATGCGAAACTAGCAAATGGTGTGGATGCATTATGTGCTTTCAAGCTAACACATTATAAGAGCATAGAAAACCTTTAGCTTCTAAGAGAAATAAAGAACAGTAGCAATAATGAATAAAATCTTTTATAGTCTGTTTAGGCTACAAAATTGGAAGAAAATATGCTCCACTTATTTACTGAGCAGATGACATGACTTAAGTACCTGCCATTGTTTGGAGGTCAGAAGTAACAATCCCTGAATGTTTACTGGAGGAAGGATGAAAATCCAGGGAGAGCTACTGTAGTGATGACCAGAACAACTTGTCAGTTGAACATCAGAACTTGAAAAGGAAAACCAACTACTGTGTTCTGTGTAATAGTGATCCACAATCTCTTGGACTGACCAGTAATCCAGGGAATAAGTTAAACGTGAGGAACGGTCTCCGTTGGCCATTAGGGACCTCTGACTCACTACCACCAGCCCATACCAGGTGCTTTAAATGGAACTTTGACAACTATCCCTTAGCTCCAAAAATTTTAGAATTAGGGACCTTTGATGAATGTTAAAAGCAAGATAATTATGGCACAAGTGTAAAAATATTAACAAACAACCATGATCAAAGCATTTGCTCTAAATTTCCACAGTGGTAAATTTAGAGATGACATCAAGAATGAATGCTCTTTCTAGGATAAAAAATAAAATCCTTGTTTTCAGGCTGAAAAAAAAAATGTCAAAATTAGTCTTAGAAGTGCCTGTAGGTCCTGGTAGATTAATAAAATACCTGTTTTAAAAAGACAATCTCTCCAAGTTAACAAAGAAGAGTGACGGGACATAGTCTTTGCTGTCACACCCCAGGGGTTTTTTTTTTGTGACTTTTTCTTTGTTTTTGTGGTAAAAAGAAAGCTGATGGTGGGAGTCACTTTAAAGAGCCCATTTCAGAGACCATAGGATGGCATAATGGTTATGTCACTGGACTTCCACATGGCTGACCACAGTTTAAGTCCCAGACCCAGTGGCTTGAAAGTCATGCTAGCACGTGTGCATGTGTACCCAAAACCCTGAGATGATAATGGAGCAGAAGGGATTTGCAGTGTGGTCATCCCCTTTGGGGGGTGATTTCTCACTTTCTGTCTCTCTGGCAAGTTTTGAGATGGTTTTGCTTTTTGCAGGAGTACATTGATTTTCTTTCTCCTGATAAACTTTGCACATTATCTAGAGGCTTTATTGATGTCCTATTAAGAAAAACAAACTTATTGAGCATGATAACAGACTCATTAACTTTTTAGTTTGATTTATTTAACTAGATGCAACCTAATTTAAAAACTGGCATTGTTAAATTAACGAAATCTCCAAGTCTTATAATGGTATTTTGTATCAAAACTGACCTAATGAGCTACTGAATTTCTGTTATATATAAACACAGGTAAGTCTGACACTTCAGCATCAAGGCTGAGACACAGTGAAGTCGCAGGGCAAGCAAGCTGTGCTGTGGCTGTTCTGCTTACGTTCTAAGCAGGGAGTACTGTTAATATGCTTTACTGGGCATAGTTTAGCTCTGAGAACATTAAAACTTCAATATGAGCATTGACAATAGCACTTCTGAATGGATAATAAGGCTTAACACTAATAGTCATTGCAGAGCCTGTATCTCACCACATGAGGAACTGTCATGGCCTGGACGTGGTCTAGGAGGAGGGCCTGGGAGTATCTGTGGTTGTAGCTACAGACAGGACGTCAGGTCTGTGAGAGGCATTTGGGTTGATTTCAAGTGATGGGCTGTCCGTCCGCACTTAATTCCTCTGAGAACTTCTTTGATATAGATGTAAGATGCTTATTTCTAGTTTATCTCCTAAGTACTGACCATGGCCCTGTAGGTACTGTAAATCTCAGTAGAAAATTTGGTGGAATAATCTTTTAAGAGGAATAGTTGAATTTAAACTTCAGAAAGAAAACAGTTAAAAGCTGTCTAAGGAATGAGGTCTGCTGAGACAGGCCTCAGACAGAGTGTCTGAAGCTCACTTAGTCCCCACATACCTGTCTGAAGTAATTGCTCAAGGACACATTTTAACAAAGAATTCCCTGCCCAGCTGGCACTGAATTAAATTAGCCTAAGTTACCGCAAGCTGCATATCATTGTAACCCGGCTCCTGGCTGGAGCCATGGCACGGGGCTGTGTGATGCATAGGATCATCTAAAGGCCAGTCAGAAGCTTGTGCTAATCTCGTAAGCCAATGTGAGTTCTAAGGGGAAAAATAAACTTTGGTAGACCCCTCCTTTCCCATTTGCTCTATTAAAAATCAAATCAAAACAAAACAAACCTTCGCCACCATTTGGGAGCACTGGCTGCAGCTGGCTCAAGTCCTTGCTGCAGCTCCCTTCCTCACGTGTTGGCTTGAATAAACTGCTTGCTTGACAAGCTTGGGTCAGACTTCTTTATTTCAGGCTGAAAATGTCAATACAAAGGCAGTACAAATATTTATGTATCTTTAATGCATTTTACAGAGCAATACCTATTTTTTTTTCTTTTGTGGAAGCTAATTAGAAGGTGTTGCCTCTAACAAAGAGGGAGACTTGGAGCACTTTGACTTCATAGACAGGATTGCTTCCGATCCACACCACTTTCCCCCCTCTCTGTTGTATATGCAGGAGCAGTCCTAGGCCTTGCTCAGGTTGGAGACAGAGGGGCAGAGAAAAAACAGAGCCAGAGCTGTCTGTCTTTCTCTCTCGGGGGAACTTCCAGCAATGGCCGCATCACCTTTATTATGCCATCTTCCACCAGCCAACCCGCTGTGGGACTGTGGCCACTTTGCCATGTTCTCCTGCTGTCCTCCAACTCAAGGTAGAAGCTGTCCCCTACTGAGACTAATCCTGGGAATGCTTCCTTTCCCCTGTCCTTCCTTCCCCCTAGTTACTTTTGTAACTAGATCTGGGTATTAAATTCCCAGGTGGTTGAACTGCCTGGTGTGGGCTGTTTTCCTGACCAGACCCTAAGCCATGCAAATGGCTACTCAGTTGCTTGTTAAGTACTGACCACATTACAGTCTTCTCAGTAGAAATTCTGTGTGCCTATGATTTTATCAGGAAAGTTAGTTTTCTTTTTGGGGATTTAAATTAAGAATGATTTGAAGACTGAAGTGGAATGTCACGCTTTGTAAAGATAGGTACGACATTTTATTTCAAAAGCATATAATTGTTAAAAGGGTATCTATAAAAATGTTTCACTTTAGGTTGTTCTGTAAATGCTATTAGAAGATTCATGGATAAGCGAGACGTCTCATTGCTAACTTTTTTTCAGATTTGAGTAGATTGTGACTGGAACAAGCATGGCTTTCAAGCCAGTTGTCAGATATTTTTATGATAATTTGGAACCCATCAACTTGTACTCAAAGACGACTAATTAGCTTCTAGGCCTATAAATGTGTATACAGTAGGATCTTGGTTTCAATCCAGTAGCCAGATTGTGTTGGTTTATTCCATCTTGTCGCTGTGCTTGTCCCCTGTGCTGATGAGTGGCACTGCTAGGAGTCATGGATAGAGTGCATAGTGTATGAGGCAGAGAGAATGCCGCAGCACTGAGGGGAAGTGTTTAGAGTTAGTTCCCCCTGGGGGAACCTTTCATCTTTTGGGTCTAACTTGATTAAAGAGTCAGGCCTCTACAATCTGTCATGAGAGAGCAGGTGAGTTACGAAGAAATGTGGATACCAGTAAGTGGATGGAAAGGACCAAAGACTTGTCAAGAAAAGAAAAAATGTGAGTTTGTTTCTAAGAACCCAAAAAACACAACTTGACTGGATGTTAGATTGTTTATTTAATAATAACTAATAAGGTGAAAAACACAGAACATGTAACAGTATCACAATATGTTGAGTCGTTGGAAAAGTTATGATGCATTTTTGCATAGAAAAATAGAAAAATACATCAAGACTGTCCTGACAACCTAATAAGACCAAGTTCCTTTTTTTAAGAGAAATTTTTGCTCTAGGGCACATGCACTCACTGGAGAGACAGAGAGATTGAAAGCACAAAGTCACTCCCCAGGAGGATGGCCATGCTGTAATCCCTTCTCTTCCTTTCCTCTTGGGATTTTGAGCATAAACACACACATACACCCAACATGAGTTTTAAGCCACCGGGTCGGGACTTGAACCACAGTTGATTATGTGGAAGTCCATCAATATAACCATTACACCATCTGCTGGTCCCTAAAACCAAGGACATTTTTAAGGTCTTATTCTTTTCTGGTTTTAAAAATAGTTTAAGCTGTTACTTAAAATCAAAACAAAACTGACCAGTTGCCATCATAAATTTTAGGTCTCTAGAAAACTGAGGCTTCCCGGAAATGGGTAGATGGATCTAAATGGAATGAGCTGACCAGTGAGAACTACAGCCTTGATTAGGTAGAGGAATTAGTTAATATAACAACACTTGTTTATTTGTTTCCTTTTTTGCAGCTGATTTATCTCTGAGCTGTTTTTGTAAGAGGTGGGCCCCTTTGAGATCTTAATTTGCTCACATGTGAGTTCAGGATTCTGTGCTAGCCTTACTAGACCTGATAGCTGTTCCTCCTACACCCCAAAGAGTTAGGACATCCTTCCTGCTGCACCTATAAGGTTGCTGCTGCCCTGATGACCTGGAAGCAACTTTGCTGCCACCCCAGCACTGGCTGTAGCTAGAACAATACCCCTCTGAGCAGCTTAGTCTTTAGGCATGACCACTGTCATTCAGCCCTGATAGGTTTCCTGGGTCACATTCAAAGTCCGCTGTGCTCCCAATGGTAGGACCTTATAGTGGGTCAGTTTTCTGACCTACCTGGTTAGACTCCAGCCAGAAGTCTTTCTCGGCCTTGACTTCCTCAATTTTGCAACCTGAACAATCAAGAGTAAGAAAACAGAAAAAAGCAGAATTCATAGATGGTTACTGCCAAAGAATCTTGGAATTATCTGTAAGTTGACACCCCTGGGTAGTAAGCAAACTATCTGAGATACCCAAGATAGGATTTTTGAAAAAGGTTCTTGTAACTTCTGTTCTGTTTTTCTTTATTATTTGTTTTGAATTCAGACTGGCTATCTCAGAAAAGACTTTTGAAATCCAAATCCACTGATGGTATAGAAGGTGGAATGACCACATTTCTCTACTAGTTGACCTGTAGGTGGGAAAGGCATTATTACTACTGAGAGACAGTCCTCCATGGGTTTCTCATATATTTTCCATTTTGCGAAGGAGGCACCAACTACCCTTTTGTCCTGGACCATATTTTCAAGGAAATTGTATAGCAAATGACCTTGGAAGATAGATTATGACTCTCTCCAGGGAAAAGGGCAGATTTGCTTCCCATTTGATACAATAAAGACAATGAACCCCTTCAAGTTTGAAAAAAAGGCTTGCTTATAGCAATTCAAGTTCAGACCAGTTAGTGGTATTGTGGTTAAGGCAGATGAATCCCACAAGCCAATGTTGTGGTTAGAGTCCTGGATCTGACACCTTGAGACACTCCAGATGCACGTGTGTGTGTGTGTATGCCCAAAATCTTGAAAGGAGGGAGAGTTAGAGAAGGGATTGGGGTGTGGTCATCCTCCATGGGGAGTTCTTTCTCACTTTCTCTCTCTCATTCTCTCTCCATCTCTTAATGTGTCTCTCCCTGATAAGTGTACACACTCTGGCAAAATTAAATAAAATAATAAAAAGAGACAGATCCAAGTCTCTGAGCTTGGGGTTCTCAGCTGTGATGCAGTCACTGCACACTCAGTATCCAGTGTAGCCCATCCACTTCACCCTCGTGGGATTTGGGGTGCCTGGAAACTGACATAATATGATGCTTAGGCTTCTTTCTGCCTGTGCTCTAGGTCATGAAGTCCTTTGTCTCTGACCCAGAAGTCTCTTGCCTTCTCCCAGCTTCCATGATGCCATAGGAGACTGACTTGTCAGCATTCAAGTTGGGTGAAATTTCAGTCCTTCATAGTTCTTCTGTAGAATTTTTACATAAAAAAATGGTGAGAAAGCACTAAAGTTTACTAATAAAGCATATATACTTAGAGAGTCAGTAATTCACATATTAGTTTTATTATACCATGTGAATTCTTGAATTTTCCAAATGTTTATGACTTCTTATACCATTATCTGTAACACTCACCCTCGATAGAAAGGATTTTGGCTTTTATCTGGCTGAATTTTATCTGGTGTTAGAACAATTTGTGACTTGTTAGCTGAACATCTACCAGATCTTTCTGCAAGCTAAGAAAAAACATAAATATTTTCTATCTGTTTATCTGTATATGAAATACCTTCTCAATAGTCCAGCAAACTCAGCTGTTTTGGAGGAATTACTTTATGTTATGAATGAGAGGCCTGGATTTTTTTTTCCCTTTTATGTCTGCAGAAAGCAGTAATAACTAGCTCAGTGTATTTCATAAGGGCCAGTCATGCCCTCCAAACTTTTTGCTTTAGCAGTCAGGAATTGTTTTAAATCTTATTCTCAATACCCTTGAACTGATCTCTAGTGGGTTTGTAGCATTTTAGAAGATTGAGTAAAAAGGATGGCATTTCATGTTCAACTAGCCAGCATGATTTCCATGCTGCTGCTAGGCAGGGCCTGGCTCCTGAGCAGGACTCAGTAGGCATGCCTGGATCTCGGCCTGTCACACACGCCAGGCACTGGTCTGTTCCAGCAGCACACTCATCCGGAGTGAAGGCTGCAGGGAGCAGGGCGGGCACCTGTGCCTCTGTGCAAGGTAGGTAGGTTCCCTCTACGCATCTGGACTGTAAGAGACTTGGAGTGAAGGATGTACTGGTTTCCAGACGCCTGGCTTCAGGATACTTCTCTGTAAATGGCGCACTCTAGGTTTCTGGAAAGTAACAGGTCCAACGGAGATGTGGCATTACTTACAGATCAAGTGTGTAGGTCTACCACAGCTGCAGTCTTCTGAGAAAGCGGTTTACTCACTTTGCCACTGACGTCGGTGTAACTCTGGTTTGTGAAGAACGGCCCAGAGCAACAGTAACAGTGTCACCTGGCACCTTGTTAGAACTACACATTCTTGGGACAAGCAGATGATATAATGGTTATGTTACTGAACACTCACATAGTCGATCGCAGTTCGAGTCCTGGACCCAGCACATTGAAACTCATGCCGGGTGCATGTGCATGCATACCAAAAAAAAAAACAAAAAACAAAAAACCCAAGAGGAGAATGGAGAAGGGACTGAAGAGTGGTCATTCCCCCTGGGGATGATAGCTCGCTTTCTGTCTCTCTGTTGTCTCTCTCTGTCTCTCCAGCAAGCACACATGCCCTATTGCAAAAAATTTCTCTTAAAAAAAAATTAAAAGAAATTCAAACCCTTGATGACATCTCAGAATTTAGAAAATATGATCTGGCCTTGTAGTGTGGCGGTTAAGCCCTGTGCATAGGGAGCTGCATCCCATATGACTGACCACACTTTGAACCCCAGCCTCTGTGGCTTGAAAAACAAGGATGGGCTTGTGTGGGTACACATCCCTAAATCCTGATGTGAAGAGAAATGGAGGTGCATCCCCCCCAACATCCCTAGTGAGCACATATGCACCCTGGCAATAAAAAAAAAAAGAAGGATTTAGAAAATCTGCGAATGGGCCCAATAATCTCCCCTTTAACAAGCCTATACCCTCCCTGCCCCCAAGTGATTCTGATGCGCACCGGAGTGTGAGGTGCTGGCGTACTGCGCATAGTTCTACATGTCAGAGAAGAATGAGGTTAGTCAGGTTACAAGAAGGAAAAGAACAAATTAAATGGTGCTGTCAGATGTATAAGGGGACACCATAGCATTTATTAAATACATCTATTAAATTTTCATTTAAGAAAATAAATCTAGTGACTGTCCTAAGCCTGGCTGTTAGGGTACAAATATGAAGAATGCATTCCACAAATAACTCAGGGTGGACAAACTGGCCTGTAAGCTAAACCCAATTTGCCATGCATTTTTTAAAATAGAGTTTTATTAAGACTCAGCTGTGCCCACTCGCTCTCACATTGTCTGTGGCTACACACAGGCTCCAATGAGGAGTAGGGAAATGCTACAAAGACTGTACAATGCACAGAGCCACCCACATTCCAGATTAAATATACAGTAATACCTGGTGCTCTGTCTAAAAGTTGGTTGGCACCAGAACTGATGTTTAAGAGAAAATACTTTCTACATTCCAGGTAGCTATACATAACTGGAGTTAGACATAAGTGTAATACTCAGGGGCTCTTCTACCAGCCAGTAGTATATTCATATAGATTTTTGCAGTAGCAGAAAATTTACTTAGCCTCGTAGGTGTATCATGGAGGGTTCAGAGGCCGTTTGACAAGAAACCGAGCAATTCCTGCCCCACCACCTTGATGTAAGGGTGGGGGGAAAAGGATATAAGAACAAATATAAAAATTAGAGAGGAAGAAATGAAGAAAAGTAAAGAGAAGTTTTAGTTGAGGAAGGAGAATATTATCAATCGAAAGAATGTGACCTGTGTGACAAGCTAAAACAAAGAAGTTTCTTGCAGGACTTGGCTGGGAAAGGAACTAAGAAGAAAATCGAGATACCTCCCACTGTCTGGGGCAGGAATAGGGCCTCCCAGGGAATTCTGGGAGGTTGGAGCGAGGCAGGAAAGGAGCAGCTCTGGAATAGGATGGAGAGCCTAGGAAGGACAGTGCTCTGCTGCTGTCCTCTACACCCACTACGTGTCCACACACCCTGCGGCTTACTCATAGCAGGGTCCTCCAGGTCCTTTATATAGCACTGTCACTGCTGGATGACCAACAGAACAGCGATGTAGTGCTCCAAGCCTCCATGTCCCCTTGGGGTGCTTAGGTTACTTCTTGGCTTCATCCCTTATCGTTTGAGTCTGAGCAAACCAGTTTATGACTCCCGGTCTCCTTTACTTCATTTGTGAGATGCTACTCTAGGTTTCCTCCTGCATCTGCATTCTGCTGTTCTTCTGGACTCACTTATCTAGGGCTATTGCTAAGTGAGGGGCACAGAGGGTTTCCCCAGCCCCCTGGTTAGAACAGTAGAAGAATGAGAAGTACCGTCATGGGGACCCTTCTATCAGGGAATTGTTGACCAGTTTGGCACAAGGACGTTCTTTCCCTCAAGGAGATTTGATGCTGATTTATTTCTAACTCATATTAATGACTGATTTTCTCTCTTGCCCAAGAGCTTATTTACTGTCTAAATGTTTAGAGAGGGAAAAATGGCCAGTCGGGATCCATGCATATCATCATATTTCTCACTGTTTCAGGAATTTTTCTTTAAATGTGGAGCACACCCAACCTCTGACAAGGAAACCTCAGTAGCTTTGAACCTCATCACAACAAATAATCGAGACATCGCCTGCATAACGTGCACAGACATCAGGTAAGGACCCCCTTGCCTGGTGCCAACCTCCCGCACGGCCCCTCCTCAGGCCTGTTTTACCTGGAGCTTCTGTTTTGATAACGTCCACCCAATTTGGCATATTGTAATGTGATAAAGCTGTTCAAAATGCTAACTACTTAGTTTAGTCAAATTTGGTTCTAAAATATGTAATATGGCATACCTAAAAATAGTGTAATTTTAGAATTAAAAGATAAACTCATGTGTTCGAGTGTAAAATGTAAACTCATCCATATCAGTAAGTTAAATTCCTCATTCTGTAACATTCAAATGAACAGAGGAAAAGAAACGGGCTTTATTACAAGTTCTGTAAGGGTGGCTGAGAAGCACAAGTTGCAGTAGTAAGGACTTAGATCTGGTATCAAAAAGAGCTTGTGATAAAATTTCAAAATGGCTTAATGAAAATAAAGTCAAAGATAAAGTCAAAGTGTTTTTTGTTCCAGATTAAAAAAAAAAGAAAGAAAGAAAGAAAAAAAAAACAGCTCCGTACTCTAATCATTTTAAGTATTGTCTCTCTTTGACACCTGGAACTGTGCTAGATGACCTTTTAAAGTCACTTTAAACTCTATTATTTACTGATTACTGAGTATGAATACACCTACCATGGTATTTCTATTCTTTAATAAATTTAAATTAAAATGTTGACTAATAGAAACCTGAAAACCTTAACAACATCTGTTGAACAAACCTGTTTCCAAGAAGGGATAAAAATGAGATCTATTTTTCCTTTCGCTACATGTTTAGTCACCATTATGGCAGGGGGGAACACACAACCCACACAAATAGCCACCAAAACGTGGCACTTAAGTTTCCCTTGGTGAGGTGAATGACTGCCCCTGGCGAATGCTTTCAACACACAGGAATAGCTGGGGTGATGCTGTTGGCATTTTCTTTCAGGAAAGGAATCAAATGTACAAAAGTGAGAAATTAAGTGCTTTAATAGCAAGAGGTAATTAAAATCACATTTTGGTCCAACCCCATAGCTTAGTGGTTAAGGGAACCAGATCCCACATGGCTGACTGGAATTTGAATTCTGGTCTCGGCAGCTTAACAAACATGCATGCACATGCCCCAGATCTCCACAGGGTGGCGAAGTGAAGGAGCTGAGATGGCAGCATGACTATACTCCACTGGGGGTCGCTTTGTCCCTGTCTCACTCTCTGGGGCTCTATGTTTCTCTAAAAAAAGATCAATTTCAGTATTTCAAAGGAAAATTTTTAAACATTTTTATGTAAGTAAAACTGCAGCCCACGAGCAACCATTTAAAACCTTCTATTAAAGTTGATAAAGATGATATTAACATACATAGTGATGGTAGTGTTATCTCATTATGAGCATTGCCCTCCCTTTTTCCTGCTGTTAGTCTGTCACTTTTATATTAATAATTAGCAACATCTTTAGAAAGAAATGAGCTGCTTCCCAGATACACAGGTAGATAATTGCTAGAAAAATAATATTGTCACAATAAAATTTTTCATGTTATTTCTTTCTGGGGATTTTATAAATAGAAGTTACTAAATTCAGTTAAATTTAAATGCATGCAGATATAACCACCACTTGATTGAATAGGTCCTTTCTTGTATAAGGAAGCAGAGGACTACTCTATATAGAAGAAAGAGAAGAGAACTCTTTCTTCTATGGTCGATGAATTCATGTGAAAGGATGTCACTGTTGCCTGCATGAGGACACTGCAGTTCTGCACATTGTGTTTTAGTGATTGTTGTTGTTGTTGTTTTGTTCTGTTTTGTTTCTGATAATATACACTTTTTTAAATGTGGAAGTAATTGGGACCAGCAGTTAGTGTAACAGCTATGTCACTGGACTCCCATGTAGTCGACCGCGGTTTGAGTCCTGGACGCAGTGGCTTAAACTCACGCTGGGCGCTTGTGCATGCGTGCCCAAGATCCCGGGAGGAGAATGGAGGAGAAGAGATTGTGGCATGGCCATTCCCCCGGGTGATGATTTCTCACTTTCTGTTTCTCTGTCTCTCTCTGTCTGTCTGGTGAGTGCAAGCGCCCTATAGAAAAAAAGGGAAAGACCCATAAAAAAAAAAAAAAAAAAAAAAAAAAAAAAAAAAGCTCTAAATTTAGAAGTAATTCACTCACAGTAAACTACAAAAAAAAAAAAGTTAGAAATCATTATTATTTTTTTGTAAGGCTTTTGCTGTAAGGCATGTGCACTTGCCAGAAAGAGACAGTGATGGGGAGAGTGAGAAATCATCCCCCAGGTGGAATTGCCCTGCTCTGATCCTTTCTCCTTCATTCTCCTGCAGGGATTTTGGTCACTCTTGCATCTGGCATGATTTTCAAGATGCCAGGTCTGGGACTTGAACTTTGGCTGGCCATGTGGGAGTCCAGCACCTTAACCACTACACCACCTACTACTGGCCCTAGAAATTATTTTTACTCTAGTACTTAGTAAGATTTTGGATTGATTCTTTTCTGTATTTGATTATGGCTGAATATCGCATGTGTACTTGTGTGTGTAGGATGTAATATTGTATGTATAGTTTTTTAATTTGGCTCTTTCCATTTAACATAACATTGTGATAAGGTGTTTTTTTTTTTTGCCATAAAATATTTCATGAAAACAATCTGTTTAAATAGGTACTTAAGATCCCATCATATGGGAATTCTTTTAACTGTTTCCCCATTGCTTATCATTTATGTATCTCTAGTGTTTTAAAAAAATAAGACTGAGATTTTTATTCTTTTACAGAATCATTGTCTGAATCATTTGATTCTAAGAACTCAGTCATAGACGTAGGTACGGGAGTGTCCATGGACACTGTTAAGGTTCCTAATGCATGTTGCCAAAATTTCCTTCAGAAACAAAGCAGTCTTTCAGATTGTGTTAGCTTATGTTGAGAGGCCTCCTGGCACTATCTGTTCCAGAGCAGAACATATTAATATTTTTAGTCTTTGTCCATTTGATAAGGAAATTATTTTATGGTTAATATTTGATATTTTAAAATTGTTATTAGTAAATTCAAGTCATTCTCATTGGTTTATGTGGATTTTTTGGTAACAGAACAATGTAAATCTTTCTCAACATAAAAACTTTAGGAAGAAGCTACAAAACAGCGTAGATCTCGGCAGTTTATTTTCTCATTTACTAGTCATGTCAGTGTGTATTCTTTATTAATATAAGGTTTACTGGCATTTGAATTTATGTTCAAATGTATTTCTTTGGTCCTTATTTCAAAGTATTATATCTTCCTGGAGGTAAATTAAAAGTCATAATTAATTCCAGATTTGAAAGTAAAAGTGTTTTGGCATCAATTTATATTTCATGATTGTTATATTTATTTTTGTATGTAAATTAATCATATGCCATTAATCAAGTTAGACATAATTAACTACATAGTCAATTAAAATCTGAAAAAATAATTATTTTTTATTTTTTTATGTGAACTCCTTATCATAATAATGCAAGGTAAGAATTTTTATTTATTTTTGTGCTTTAGAAACATATACTTTTATATAGTAAGGAATTGATATACTTTTCATCTCCTTTTAAAATAATAATTCAAAAGTCCATAGGGCCATCAAGCTAACTTTCTGAGTGTAGGAGAATAAATATCTTTGGCCTTCAGTTTCCTTATACAATCCAGAAATCTAAGTAGGTGATCTACTGCAAAAGGGAGGCTTCAATTTATCCACAGCTTATACATTGATCATACCAGTTGAGAAAACACTTATTTGTAGTCCTGTCTACTGATACATACTGAAATAAAAGATGAGGTTTTTAATGATGCTGCCAACCAACTCACACGGATATGGTTGTAAACAGAGGAAGATACGTAAGATAGATAGAAGTGCTGCTCGTTGCCACCTTGAGGCTTAAAACTTAATTAAGGGATGCAATTTGTGTTCTTTGAGATTACTTGCAAAATATTTTCCTCTTTTAAGAGAAAAAAAAATGAAATATTTGGGAAACAGAACATCTTGAGGTTTCATGTAAACCTGCGGCTTCCCTTCTGGCACTAAGCCGTTCCTCTTGCTCATCTACAGGATGACCTGATCTTCATCCATTCCAAGTTATCAGTTGCTAACCTGAGGTTTATGAATAATTGCGGAATGAGTCGAACACAAAGCAAGAATTTGAGCCTAGCACAAAGTGGACTACTTCAAGGTAGAACAGGTGTATTATTTATTATTTCCAAGGGGGACCATCCCTCTCAGAAAGATTCTAAGTTCTTGTCTAGAGACTTCCCTTAATTCAGCAGATGTGCTGGTGCCCAAGATCCAGGATTGGATAAGGCTGGAGGTCAACTGTAGCTTTGGGAACCTGTGGAGGGTTCTCTTTCTCACTCCCTCTTTCTTTGTCTCTCTTGTTCATAAAATAAATACATAAATCAGTTTTCTTTTAAAATGACATGGGCAAAGCCAAAGAGATACTTAGATCTTTTCCCTAGTCAGTGTGTATCTTGGGGCTCATCCTATGTCAGGGTCACCCAAGGGAAAAACATATTCTGCACCTTGATTCTCACTGTAAAATTTTTTTTTAATTTAATTTATTTTAAAATTTGAAAACATGCAAAATAGGAAAATCATAGGTACGTTATCATTTGATAAAAACAACCATCTCTACTCTTCTCCAGCTTTGCTTCTCTTAAAGTTACCTCACTCATTTCTACACTTATTTTCATATTTTTAACCATTCCTTGGTATACAAAACTGAAGACAAACTGAAAAATAACCATGTCTGCACACTCTAAATGTAACCATCCAGAGTTATGTTTTAAAACACAGTTCCTAGCAGGGCATTAACTCTAAGCAGCAGCACTATGTTGTAATTTCCCCCAACCCTTCCAAAAAGACATGCTTTCAATTGTTATTTGATATAAATGCTTTTATCATTTTCTTGTCTTCCAATTTGTCTTAAAATAAAATTCATTTTTCTTGTTGAAGTAATGCCACCATGAATTGCCAACTCAAAAGATTTACTTGGGCTGAAGATTAGCAGATTTATCTTAAAGTCCGTTTGTACTTGTTCCTGGTATTCCTGGAACAGTAATTTAACTATCATTTCACAGTGTTTGGGTAAGCATCCATTCACTCACTTAGTAAAGAAAGACAAGGAATGGGCATCTTAGTTATGTTCCCTTTGAATGCATTGTTATGTCTTAGGCTGCTTTGTCAATCCACCTTTTAATTTTGGTTATAATTGTCATCTCTTCATGATTTAGAATTATTATCTAGGTTCTTTGTTCATCTGAGTTTTGAGACATAGCTAATGGCTATCCACTTATCCCTTTCTTAGCACTTTGGGGTCAGATTAAACCTGAGAGTTTTATTCAGGCCTCAGGCTCTAAGAAGCATGAACAGAAATTCAGACATACGTAGAATTTTACTGAAATTTTTACCATAGCCTTTCTCACTGATTTTATTGCTGTAATGAAGAATTGTTGGAAGTTTTCTGTTTCTTGTAGCACTAGAGTCCTGTTTTTACATACAGAGCAAAAAAAAAAAAAAAAAACAGATCTATACATAGTTCTCCTATTAGACCCAAAGATCAGGCCTGTTCCCAGGGAATATACCATTCCAGGGACAGAAGATGCCTTCATAAAAGCATGGGAGTGTCGGAGTATTCAATGTGCACAGCATGATCAAGAAAGGTAAATGTCTTAATTTGACAAGAATACCAAATTTGTGTTAACATAAACAGAAAGTTACCGTGGAGTAGGACAGGAAAAATCTTACAACTTTTTAAGATGAAAGAGAAATCTTCAAAAGTGTATCTTCTAGCTTGAAGCAGGCTACTTCACACTGTGCCAGATCTCGTGGGAGTAAATTCTCTCTACTTATGCCAAGATTGATCCTTGCCTTAAAAAATGTGGTGCATCCCAATCTGGTTCAAACTTGTGGGAAAACTAATAATTTGGACATCTGTTTTGTTGTTGTTTTTTGTTTGTTTCTTTGTTTGTTTTAGAGAGGTTTTTGCTATAGGGCACATGCGCTCGCCAGAAAGACAGAGAGAGACAGATAGCAAGAAATCACTCCACGGGGGGGTGGGGTGGGGGTGGATGGCCACACCACAATCCCTTCTCCTCCATTCTCCTCTTGGGATCTTGGGTACACATTCACATGTGCCCAGCGTGAGTTTAAGCCACCGAGTCCAGGGACTCAAACCCCAGTCGACTACGTGGGAGTCCAGCAACATAGCCATTACGCCAACTTCTGGTCCCTTGGACATCCATTTTTAAATGAAAAAAATAAATAACTGAGGTTAAGACTTTTTTAAAAAATTGATCATACCACAAGAATGTGGTTAACTAGACCTATAACCTAAAGTTTTCCTGGTTTGCATTTTTTGTCCACTCATTTCACCTTTTTCTCCTCTGCATGGTCTTGATATCTTTCTCTACAGTGAAAGGCAAGGAGGCTCTCTGGTGAGGCTGGAAGGTGAATTTGCATGTGAAAGTGAAATACAACCCTAAAGTGAGATATGGAGAGAGGAAAATGCCAGATGCTGCTATATGCTTGTCTTTAAAAACAGTTAGAGTCGGGACAAACAAAGCTGCCTCTAAGTCTGTCTCTCTGTAAACTTTCAGGCTTCTTGAAGGACAGGCCCACTCTTAACTAGCGTGCAAATGTGACTGATCTTCCCTACAGTGTCCCACAACTCTTTGCATCAAAGAGATTTAAGTAACTGTTTGCTGACTCAAATTAAATGTTTCACACGATACAACAAACAGAAGGAAAGATCTTTTTAGATGGAATTTTCTCCTTTTAAAAAATCCCTTCTGAATTTAATGGTTAAAAAAAAAAAAAACTCGGTTAACTAAATTAGTCAGAAAGGAATGAGTTGTTAGGAGCTATTAGGAATAAAGTTGGAAGTCCAATTTTGAAGTCTAAACCATTGGCTGGAGATTACTCAGCTGTATTGTTTGGGGTCAGTTACTTATGAAAGTACAGAAGAAATATTTTATCTACATTGATATTTTGAAATGTGAACCATGTCAGTTTTAATGTCAGTCAGTGACCTTCATTTCTCCTGTGGTGAACCCTGTAGATTTCCAATCCAAGCAGTTGCATCAGCAGGGTTTCCTAGAGATGTTACAGGTGCTTGTGCATGAAATTCATATGCCTTACCTTTTCATTTAACTGTCACTGCGGGTGCATAGCCGCCCCCGCTGGCATGAGGAGGGCAATATTGCAAATCCTTCTGGACCAATTTTGTATCTGTTAAGGTCAACCTTGCATGTTGTAACCATCTGGATTTTAAGCAGTTCATTTTCTGCTGGTGAATGTTAAAAGAGAAGTCGTTCCTTTCTAAAGCATCCAGGAATCCTTTACAAGAACTTCATTGGCAATCACGCTTTGTTCCAGAGATCCATTTTCTCCAGAAAGAAATGTCCATATAGTCTTAAAATAACTATTTTTTTAAATTAGAAAACCATTGTATGTCTTGTGGATTTATTTTTAATTGCATTTTATCCTTGTAGTTAGCAACTAATTATAAACTAGGTGAGGGGAAGGAGTACCTTTCCACTGCAAATAATACGTGTGCCAATTTATGTCTTCAGATGAAAATTTTAAACTGCTGGAACATTTATTAGTTGTTGGCAGTGATGTAATCTGCCTTGCCCTCTATAAACATCCAATATGTAGGTATCATTTCCTGTGACATTTAGAATTAGGTATTTGAGGATCTGTCTTTTGTGGCTTCTACAGCTTGTAAAGATACTTGTGACAAAAAAGGCAATCATCTCAATAGCCTGGAGTGCAAAGTTATTTCCTTGAACACGGGTCATGGTGTGTTGGTTTTGCTCCTTCTTGAATTGACAAATTCTGGGCCACGGGAACATGGCCTTGCATCCTGTATCTTATGTGCGTGGAAGGTGGAAGTTCACTAGATCTAGTTGTAGATTTTTCACAACACTAAGGGCCACTGTGTAGTTGCTAGAGGCTTCACACCATCACACTCACGCATTAAGGTGCACACAGACATGCAAACAGCCTGTGGTCTCAATATTCTGGGCAAAGCAATTCTATCCAGTCATCTGAGACCCTCTACTATAAAGGTAAGGTAAAAGCCAACCTGTTCATTCAGCAGATATTTATTGAGCTCATCTGTGGCTCAAGGAGCTAAGCAGGTGTTTCAAGTTGAGATAAAGCATTGTCCTTTTGATGAGATGCTAGAGAGCAGATGACAGAGGCACATCCTAGGAGATAAGAGTGGTGCAGGGTGGAAGTGAGCACCTCTGGGCTCATTCTCAGCTTTCATTGCTGTAGAGCAGTGGCCCAAACTTACTCTTTTAGGCCAGGTCTTCTCCGTAATTCTTTTACTTGACCAAGACAGAGTTCAAACACACTGCATTGAGGCCAGCAGATGGCATAGTGGTTACATCACTGGATTCCTACCTGGCCAACTGCAGTTCGAGTCCCAGACTTGAACAGGCTTAAAACATGCCTGGCACATGTGCATGTGTGCAAGATCCCAGGAGGAGAATGTAGGAGAAGTGATTGTGGCATGACCATTCCCCTGGGGATGCTTTCTCACTTTCCCTCTCACTGTCTCTATCTCTCTCTGGCAAGAACACACATCCTAGGAGAAAAACTCTCAAACACACACACTCACACTCACACATGCTCTCACACACGATCATTTGTATGAGTTTGAGCAGAGTGCGCTCCAGATTGGCTACTCCCTAATCTTGCCCAGCCAGTCAGACACTGATATTGCCTCCTTAACCCCAAACTAGCCGACATAGTTTGTTTTTGTTTTTGTTTTTATCTAAAATGATCTTTATTTCACCTTTGTTCCTGAAAGATAGTTTTGCTAAATACAGAATTCTGGGTGACAGTTATTTTTTTTCTTTTAATTTCTTTTATACATTTAATCACTATACATTGCTCAGCTTTTAGGCTGAATTTACCCCACATGAATACACTTCACACCAGTCCAGTCGAGGGTATAAAACACATTATCATCAACAGATAATAATCCATTTATGTGTTCCATAAATGTCTGACATAGTTTGTGCCTCTGCTAAACACCTCTTTCATACATATTACCCTGGAAAAGACCAAACCTTGGCCCCAAAGTCAAACACCAACACCTGGTGCTATCATTGCTGGCCTCCTTGTCAGGTTCTCCTCCTGGGCCTGAACAAAGCTGAGCTATGTGGTATTTTCAGACTGTAGAGGGCTGTTTTTATATATGCTCTTTCTAGATCCATGTGTACGCTAGGATAATCTGACATAAATATATACTCTATTCCATGAGGGAAACATTTCTAAAAAATGATATTCAAATGACTAATAAACATATGAACATGAGAAATACAAATTAAAACCACAATATGATACTCTTACATACCCAACAGAATGTCTACAATTTAAGAGACTTACAACCCCAAGTTTTATTAAGGATATGTAGTAACTGAAACTCTTATATTATGCTTGGCTGTATCTACTCATGATGAAGATAACCAGAAATCACCCAGAATTTCTCTCCTGGGTGTATAACAATCAGATATACAAGCACATATTTTTCAAAAAGCGTAAGGAATATTTATAGCAACATTATTTATGATAACTAAAAGACTGAAATAAACTAAGTGTCCATCAACATAGGCTATATTATGAGCTTTCAGGAAAATATCTCACAGTTTCACAAAGAACAAATTAAACCACATGAGCCTATAAACATAATGTTGAAGAAAAGAAGCCGGATGCAAGAATACATATTCTGCATTAATCCATTGATATTGATTCCATTGTAAACCAGTAGGTGTCTTTTTCTTTATGAAAATATACTTTCTTATTTAAAAACAGAAAGAAACTAACACTGACAGAAGTTAGGATGGCAGTTCCCTAGGGCAAGAGTTCCCAACCCCTGGGGAGCCAGGCTGCACAGCAGGAGGTGTGGGCGGGCAAGTGTGCCAAATTTCATCCGCATTTACAGCCACTTCCCATCACTTGCATTGCCACCCAAGCTCCCCCTCCTGTCAGATCAGTGGAGGCATTAGATTCTTATAGGAGCCCCATATATATAGAGGGACTATATATTGAGACTTGTCTAGTTGCAGGAAGACAAACTCAGGGCTCCCACTGATCTGCATTATGGTGAGTTGTATAATTATTCCATCATCTATCACAATGTAATATTAGCAATAAAATGCACAATAAATGTAATGCACTTGAAGCATCCCCAAGCCACCCATCCCCCTCGTTCATGGGAAAATGTCTCCACAAACCTGGTCCCTAGTGCCAAAAATGTTGAGGACTGCTGCCTTCAGGAGTGGAAAGAAGTGACTGAGGGGACAACTGACTCTTCCTGCTGTTTCCATGATCTCGTCTCATCCCTTTTCCTCTGTTGGTTGTGTTTTTGTGGTATGATCAACACCTTCCCCTGCATTTCTTTTTTTTCTTCTTTGAATATTTTATTGGCTCTCTCTGTGATTAGAGAATAGTTAGCTGGTCAAAGCTGCAGTTCTATAGGCTGATACTGTCCTGGCATTTGCTGGGCTTTGTGCAGGGCATGCAGTGCAAGAGTGATCATCATACCTATGAAAGTAATAAGGAGTATCGAAAATAATTAAAATCATATAATATCTTGAAATATTTTATTATTGAATGAAAAGTAGTTTTATTCTATTGGTGGGTCTATAAAACTGTTTTATTCAAAAATTATTTTTAAAACTAAAATTCATTCTAAATATATAGAGTATAAAGGAAAAATTTTAAACTTTCTTATGTTGATTATATTAAACACATAGAGTATTCTTGGTATTCACTTATATAACTTAACAGGTTTAGAAGCTCTATCTGCTGCTAATAATGTATATATCGCATTTTGTTTAAAATGCATTTTTGTATTATGTATTTTAAAATATTAATACAGTTGCCTACAGTATCCTTTAAAGCTGTAGGGTGAATTTTCAATGTAAACAATATTATTTTTAACTAGAAAATCTCCTTCCACTGGTAGTAAGCTCATAGAAGATTTTGATTGAACATATTCTTAGTTCTGACTTTTTAAAATTAAAATGAGTAAATATTTCTAACAGAATATTTTGCAGCATATGCTCTTTTGCCTCGCTGAGATAACCATTCTATGAAAAATATTTTTACAAAGGAGAACTTGTCAAATAAGTTACCTTTATTAATACACATTTTGAAAGTTCCACCACATTTAGATACCTCAAAATCAGAACTTTCCTCTACTTCACTTCTTTTTTCTAGGAACTTACATTTATCTGATTAAAAATAGGAGTTACATTAAAAGATTCTCCCCACAAATTGAAATATTCCTAAAGTTCAGTTTTAGATTTCAGAATTGAAATCGTGTATATTGTTTGAGTTCTCATCATGTAATTCAATCCGTATTCCACTTTTGTAGGAATTAGTTTTGTTTTCTTCTTGAAAACTTTTTCAGTGATTCATGTTTGCTTAAAGCATTAGAAGATGAAGATTTAGGTCATTGTTAGTTGAACATTTTGGTTAAAGATTGCTAACTGATTTTGAGCAATATGCAAACAAATTCAGAAGACTCTCAAAAAAGTAGTTAATACTAATTGTAGGCATTTGAGCTTATTTATGAGATAGTTTTTTCAAAGCCAAAACTTTCCTAAGTGGCAGCAAAGGGAAACAGTGAGTACAGCCCTGATACAGAGAAATGGTTATAAACCAGTACCAGCTTTATCACAGCTGCTTTGTGGTTCAGTTACTCACTGTATGTAAAAACACTGGTAAATTTTGATTACAGCTTCTGCTTTGATTGGTAGAATACCATTGCTTTTTTGAACATAACTGTGAATTATATGTTCACCACAATTACTTTTAGCATACTTTGTGGGTTCCTAAATCTAGTGCCAACTTCTGTATGAAGTTCTTTGTGGGCAAGCTAACACCAACCAGCACCACTTAACTTCTTATACATGCACAAGGCACCTTAGAATCCGAACTGAGTAAAGCAATTTAGAACCATCATTTGATCTTAGTCAACACCCACATTTCCCCACTGAGTGATATGTAAATGTGCCTTCTGAGTTGCATGTCTTAAATCCCATTCTTTGAGCACAGGGTTCTGAAGACAACCATGGACTTTATAGTAGACACTGGCTGATGTTTTTTCAACATATTTACGTCTCTTTCTTTGTGTGGTCCGTAATATTTTAAAAGACCCTATGGCAGATAGGAAATGTTAAAAAGCACCTATACAATGAACCTATTCATTAGTAACTTTTTTTTTTTTTTCTGAGAGATTTTTGCTATGGGGCATGTGCACTTGCCACAGAGACAAAGAGAGACAGAAAGTGAGAAATCACCCCTCATGGAGAGATGACCATGCCACAGTCACTTCTCCTCCATTCTCCTCTCAGGATTTTGGTCATCCATGCACAGGCACCTGGCATGAATTTCAAGCCACTGGGTCTGGGACTCGAACCACGGTTGACCATGTGGGAGTCAAGTGCATTAACCACTACACCACCTGCTGGCCCCCTCATCAGTAACAGTAACTTTTTTAAGAAGTAGGAAGTCTGTATTCAATATGTACTTTAGTTTATTACTCTTAGAAGAGTTTATTCCAAAATAAGTAACTGCCACCAACAATCACATTAGTAAGTAGTTCTGGATAAAGCAATGAATGACAAAAAGCCCTGTAGCAAAAGCCTTCTGACAACTTTAACATGCTGTCTGTACTGCGTGGCTTCTCTTTTCCTCATATGCTTCATAAAGAGTGAGCTTATACTTTCTCATGTTTTCCTCTGACTCCCCCAACTGTCTGCTTCAAGCATCTCGCAGACCCCAGCCCAGCTCTGGACAGGTGGTATACGCAGGAAGGGCTGTCGAAAGTAATGACTACTCACATGCCGCCAACACCCTAAGGAGTTACTGTCTGATTAGGGCCTTGCACCTAGGGCCACGTTGTTTTCTCAGTGGCGACTGGCCTGTTCATTTTGTAAAGGTGGCACTAATTCCCTGGGGACTTGGAATGGTGATGAGAAAAGCAGCATTGTTCCATAGTGTAAGGACTAAGGCGAGAACTCCACTCAATGCCCATGCACTACATATGCTGTTACGTGAAACAGAGCTATGAAGTCCAGTGTGTAAGTAGACCCAAATCAGGCCCACTTAATGTAGCTATTAGTAATCATGCCCTTTGATTTCATGAAAATGTAAGACAAATACTAAACTAGACGGTATGCAAGGGTAAGAGCACGTATGGGACTGTCCCGGATAAACAGTGTCGGCACAGCTCTATGACCTAGGATTCTCTGGGTTGGTCAGAAGCTTTCCTAGAACTACTAGGCATAATCTGTAACCCACAAGGCCCAGACTCTGAGGAGGAGATGTAATACTGGATAAGAACATGTCTCCTCTTTCCCGCCATCATGTGTCACTGTTTACGGGAGATATAAGCTCTTCTGATTGTGGGAAAGAGGATGAAATGGAAGGAGATGGTGAGAGGACTTAACCTATATAAAATTCTCTCATTTTTTTTCAACTTGAGATTTGCCAGACTAATTTCTGCAATGCTAGAATCCAAAATCAAATCAATAATGTTCCTTACTTATTCTTAACCAAAAGTGTCTCTCTTTTCACTAAATTAACCCCTAGTAACTGTTAGTGATGCCACAATCACTAGGGTTGAGGGGAGGTCTCAGTGTAGGTAATAACAGTGTCACATACAAATAGAAAGTGTGAGTGTATTCCAGCATCGTTCTCCATATTCATTACCGAGCAGTCCCAATGACAAAGTGAATTATGCTTCTCTTTGTTCTTAAGCTACAGTTGGAAAAGCAAGCTGCCTACCAGGTAGGTGAAGAGTTGGTGTTTGGTGTTCTTACATCTACAAGCTGACTTTGATCCCTTGTTCTGACAAAGACACTTTATTCCAAGCAAGACAAATTGACTTTCTGTCCCAGCAGGCTGCAATTTTCCGTTGTTCCAGCCCTGGCCCTTGTGCCCACGGTAACTAATCCTCATTCCACAGCACTTTCGCATTTCGCTTAAAACTCATCTGTTTCAGATTGCCTCTTCTGGTAAAGGCTTTTCCTATTTGTATTGCTCTCACGAATGCAGAAGCACGTATAGATCATTTATCCAAGAGTTAGTTGCAGACATGTATTATTGTGTAAGTGATCTTAAATCATCCCCTAAATTCTTAAATCTGTATCACATGATTTATCCCCAACAGCTGAAGGCTAAGTCTCTGCTTCTTCCCTTTTCCTTTCATTTTCCTTCTTTTTTTCATAGTTAAGACCTGGATGTCATTGTAGCTTTGTGCCAGTGACCTTTGCAACTCCCGAGATGTGCAGTGAGGGTGCTGCCTTTGAAGACGGACAGACAGCACAAAACCCAGTTCTGCCGTTCTTCACCTCTGTCTTCCAGAAGACGAGAATGTCTCACTCTCATTTCTGCAGAGTTATTGTGAGGACTGAGTGCACCAACACACAGGAAGGGCCTATTGCCACGCTCATATCCACGGACGGTGCTCCAGGACAGTGGACCTAGCACGTCTTTGTATCAAGTGTATATACAGCAAAACGGCCAGCCCGCCTAGCCAGCCCTCCCTACAATCTCAGCTGCAGGTGGTGATGTTAAAAGTTTTAAATACAAAGCCCTAGATTTTGGGATCATTTCTCAAGAAATGTGTTCTACTTTGCGTACGGTCTGTAGGTGTGTTGGTGTGTAGGCAGTAACAGAGAGCAGACAGCTCCAGGATAGGGCTAATAAGAACAGGCTTTTCTCCAATTGATTGAGAACAGGAAAATAATCACCCTGACCTTAATTTCTTAAATTTGGTTCATTCCCGAGGTGGTGTTAGGATCAAGTAGCTAATTTATGTGATTATACTTAGAAATTAGATTTTTACAGAAATGAAACATATCAGTTATAATGGTTATTAATAATTAGTTTTCTCTTGGGAAACCTATGTCATAAATAGTTCTTTTTAGAAATTAGACATTTGTATAAATGGGAATATCTAGCTCTATGTATCAACTCAGAGGAAATGTTTTGCGTTAGGAGAAGAGAGACAGAGAGGGACAGAAAGATGGAAAGAGAAATCACCACCCAGGGGGGTAGCCATGTCTGTTGCTGTAGGCAAATAACTTGTCGTGTTAATAAGAACAATGATACATAACTAGATAATTTTTACATAATTATATAAAAATAATTATTAAAAACTAGGCCTTGGTGGCACAAAGTATTTGGGAAAGGTAAGACTTCTTTCAGAAGATACTTGGGACCAACAGATGGCATAATGGTTACGTCGCTGGACTCCCACGTGGCCACCACGGTTTAAGTCCCAGACCTGATGGTTTTAAACTCATGCCAGTCAAATGTGTGTGTGTGCCGAATCCCAAGAGGAGAATAGAGGATAGGGGGTTGAGACATGGCTATCCCCCTGGGGGGTGATTTCTCTTTTCATCTTTCTGTCCCTCTCTGTCTCTCTGGCAAGTGCATGTGTCCTATAGCAAAAACCTCTTGAAAAAAATAAAATAGTAATAATAAAAGGATGCTTTAGAAATTTTAGTAGAGCCTGACTTCTTAAATGTGGCTTCTGTAGAAGCTATGACAGGGGACATGTTGTGATCTGAGTTCCCTAGAAACAGGACTTGAGACAGAAGATAGTGGATAAGATTTTTAACTCACTCACTAGAGACCAATGCCTGTGAGAAGACTGAAGAGAATGAGGCCTGACTGGCCTGGACCAGCCATGTGGGAAGACTGGAGTAGTGTCCTGTGTTGGACACTGGGCCTCCATGCCTTCACCTGGTTCGATCTCTTGGTGCCACTTCCAGTGCTGACTCGGACTCCAAGCGAGTTTCCTACTGCAGATAGCTGCTGACGCCTCACAGCTGGACAGCAAGGTCTATCTGAAAGGGGATCAGAGCGTCTCCCTGTATTTCCTACATGCCATAGGCAAGGAGTATAAAAAGAGCAAGAGAATCCCAAGCGAGGTTGTTTACAACAGTATTAGCAAGTAGAATATACAATAGTATTTCCAGACAAGAATTAACAAAAATAATCATGTTTAAATTATTTTAGTAATTTCTACAAGCAAAGAGAATTATTCTATTCAGTGGCATACTACATGTTTTGAAGGCAAAAATAGATTTAACTATTTTATTAATTAGCCACTCTGATATTCTTAGCTAAAAATCAAGTGGCATATCACAATGCAAATGTCTATAAGAAAAATTTTTGATAATTTTTTTAAAAATGATTTGATCTGATGTAAATACTACTATAAATTTCTGTTGTTATATTTGAGCTGATCTTATGTGAATGATCCATTTAAAAATAAAAACAAGAGGGGAGGAGAGCAGATGGTGACACAGCAGTAGAAGTAATGCTTGACCAGGTGGATCCACATGGGAAGGTTCCAGTGTTGCCCTCAGAGACCTCCTGAGTATGCCAGGTACTTGTGTTCCCATGACCCAAGGCTGGCTGAGGCTAGGGGTAAATTGGAGCATCAAGACCCTTTTGGGGTTGCAGTCTCTCTTTCTTTCTACCTTTCTCACTCAAGGAAAAAATAAACATTTAAAAAATAATAAAAAATAGAAAAATATAAGCATAAGACATATTTAAATAGCCATATATATTTTAAAGAAAAGTGATGTAAAGAGTTTCCAAATTTAATTTTATACTGAAACTTTTTATGATTACACAGTATTGAGAAGAAATATTTAATTAATTATTTAGCATTTTTTTAAAAAGATGTATTTAATTTTACTTATTATTATTATCATTTAAAATTTTTTTCATTGGTACATATCATGCATGCTCACCAGAGAGAGACAGAGAGAAAGTGAGACAGCAAGCCTCCAGGTCTAGGACTTGAACCACAGTCGGTTATGTGGGAGTCCTGTTCCTTAAACACTATGCTACCTCCCAGCCCCTACTATGTCTTTTAAAAAACAATTAGTTAACAATATCACTAATAAATTAGAATAGTAATAGTTTTTTAAAATAAATGCAGACATCTTTATCGCTTTAATTGTACATTTTAACTGTTCAAGGATTTGACTTCCAATATTAACATCCTGCACTTTCTGGGACTGAATGAGCTCCTGGCAAGGGAATTGCATTTTATTGTCAACTAGACTTTCTTAACTTGGATGTTGTTTGTATGTCCATTCTTAAAACTCATTACAAAATTAATCTCAAATGGTTTTCATGATAAACTTTTATTGACTAGGTTACAGAGTTTCCAAATTTAATTTTATACTGAAACTTTTTATGATTACACAGTATTGAGAAGAAATATTTAATTAATTATTTAGCATTTTTTTAAAAAGATGTATTTAATTTTACTTATTATTATTATCATTTAAAATTTTTTTCATTGGTACATATCATGCATGCTCACCAGAGAGAGACAGAGAGAAAGTGAGACAGCAAGCCTCCAGGTCTAGGACTTGAACCACAGTCGGTTATGTGGGAGTCCTGTTCCTTAAACACTATGCTACCTCCCAGCCCCTACTATGTCTTTTAAAAAACAATTAGTTAACAATATCACTAATAAATTAGAATAGTAATAGTTTTTTAAAATAAATGCAGACATCTTTATCGCTTTAATTGTACATTTTAACTGTTCAAGGATTTGACTTCCAATATTAACATCCTGCACTTTCTGGGACTGAATGAGCTCCTGGCAAGGGAATTGCATTTTATTGTCAACTAGACTTTCTTAACTTGGATGTTGTTTGTATGTCCATTCTTAAAACTCATTACAAAATTAATCTCAAATGGTTTTCATGATAAACTTTTATTGACTAGGTTACAGTAATGCTCTACAAAGAGGATTAGGTGGCTAAGTTGATCCCAGTAGTTTAAATAAAGACTGGATCTAACCAGGAAGGATTCAGAAGACTCCCTAAGACCTTCCCCACTGATCCTGACTTCTCTGCTTCCTTTGCCTGTTATCTGCTACAGTGCCAAGTGACACTGTCAGGAAGGGAGAACAGTGGAACAGAAAAAAAAAAAAATCGAGATCAGGTCCGGATGTGCATCTGGAGCTAACTACTTGCTGTGTGATCTTGAGCTAGTCACATACCCTTTGCTACCTTTCTGCCAAATGAGGTGGGTAATACCCACTTAAAAGGATGCTCAGGGTTGTGGTGACAGCCTGAATAAAATGCGCACAGTAGGTGGCATGGTGGTTAAGGGTGCTGGACTCCCACATGACCAACTGCAATTCGAGTCCTAGCTGGCGGCTTGCTTTCTCTCTTTCTCTCACTTTGTCTTCCTCTCTGGTCAAATTAAAATTAACAAATAAATAAAGTTAAATAAAATAATTTTAAAAAATAAACATGAAAGTCCTCCAGGGGGATCAGCATATGTCTGAGCACTTGCATCACTGGACTCCCACATGGCTGATAGCAGTTTGAGTCTCAGACACAGTGGCTTGAATATCATGCTGTGTGTGTGTGCACATGTGGCCAAGATCCTGAGAGGAGAATAGAGAAGGGACCGTGGCCTGTGTCCCCCTCCACAGGGGTGATTTCTCACTTTCCTTCTCACTGTGTCTGTCTCTCTCTCTCTTACTCCCCAGGAAGCACACATGTCCTAAAGCAAAAAGCTCTGAAAGAAAGCAAGAAGGAAGGAAGGAAGGAAGGAAGGAAGGAAGGAAGGAAGGAAGGAAGGGGAGAAAGAAAGAAAAAGAAAGAGAGAAAAAGTCCTTCAGGGGCCAGCTCCATAGCCCGGTGGTTAAGGCAGGCAGATTCCACATGGCTGACTGAGCGACTCAGGTCCGAGACCTGGCGGCTTGAGAAACAGCAAGCATGTGTGTGCGTGTGCCCAAAAGGAGGGAGAGATGGAGAAGGGATTGTGATTGCAGCACGGGCATTCCTTAGGAAAGGGTGCTTTCTCTTCTCCCTCGCTCTGTAAATTTATCTCTGTGTTGAATGCATGCACCCTCTAGCAAAAATTTAAAAAGAAAGTGCTTCAGAAACCATCAGATATTATTCAAATGAAATTATCGGTGAACATTTCCCCCCCAGGATTTGCTGATTTCTCTTAGATCCTCAAGTCATCAAGATAATAGGCAAAGTAATTCTATTACGGGTAACTCATTACTGAATTTATATAGAACCATATTCTAGAAAAACGTTAGTATGCGTGAAATGGGGTAGTTCCATCCTATGCATTGGTTTTCAGAAGACTCACTGTTCAGCTCTAATCTGATTTTCTGGAATTATAATTTTGGCTTTTGCAACTCCAAGTCCATATGGAGAGATATTTTGATTCAGGAAATTGAAAAATGATTTCAGGTTTTAAACCTCTTTTTTTTTTTCCATTCCTTACTAAATTATGATAGAGTTGCCCTTTATTTATCTTGAAAATTTAGCTTAGCCAAAATAGACTTCTTTTTCTATAAATATATTGGAGTAGTTTTTTTAGAAAGTACTATCACTCACCTCTTATCCTCTCAGGATACCTGTTTTTAAAAGTACTATTATTGAGCATATAATAATTGTGCATATTTGTAGGGTTCAGTGTGATTTTTTAGTACAAGAATACAATGTGTATGGATCAAATTAGGGCAATTACTATATCCAGCTTTGCAAACCTTTGTCACTTCTTTGTGTTGGAAACATCCAGAGTCCTCTCTTTTCGCTAATCTGAGTTTTCTGTTTTACACCACCCTTATCCTGCAGTGACTGGCAGAAGGCACAGATTTCTCTCCTCCTCCAGTCTCACACTACGTCTGATTTTCCTGTTTGCTGGTTTCCACTTACGTTTGTTTTCCAGCATAAATCGATATGCCCTTGAAGTGCACAGGTGCTCAGGGGATGCCAACTTTGTCAGGCTTGGGTGAATGTTTTCCGTGGACCTGACTCTGATCAAAAGCATGACTGTGGAGAATGCCAGGCTCCAAAGCTCGTTTCCCTTCTAATTGTCATGTTCCCTGAGTAAGTTCCCCAGCCTCCCTGTATTCCAAAAAGTTGTAAAAATGAAATGAAGTAATGCTTGAGCCGTGTGTGAACACACAGACAGCAGTAAATACGAGCTGAGATTATGGCTCTCACTTCTAACTGAAAGAACACGTTGTGTGACGTGGTTTGTTATTGGGTGTCTCATCTGAATCTGTTCTCCAAACCTACATCGATCATGATACTATGAAGCATCGCTAAAGAGTATATCATCTTTTCCATGACAGTGTGTACACCTCTGTGGAGAGCAGCCAGTTTGAAAATATGTGATTAAAACATGTAGCCTGAAGACGCATGCAGATACGCGCTTTTGTAAGCTACTTTAGCAGGGCTATTGAGAAGTATTCATATATAAAAGCAGTACCTGCCTGTTGTCAATGGCTGTCTTTTTGCTCTTCTTGAAACTCAATACCTCAATACTGCCCAGTACCAGGCTAAAGGACGTCACAAGCCTTTTTCAGATTATTCCCCCAAAAGGATCAGAGAAATTACGTGGCCCCAGTCATTTTCACATCTTCAGTCGATTTACATCCAAACCCAACCGGCTTTGCATCCCAATTTCTCCTCCCTTATTCTCTTTGCATTCCACTTCCTTCTTCCCCATTCCTTTTACTTCTCATTTTCCCCTCTCTCCCATTTTCTGCCCTTTAAAACAATAAACCTAAGGCTGGTTATGGTCGCAATTTCTCCATCAGAGAAGTTGTGCCCACCCAATCCTTGCTTTTCTATACTTGTGTGTCTTTGTATGTTTTATTATTGCGTCTATTTCTAATCCACAGCCTTCCCCACTCAAAAAAACGTGTTCATGCTGAGCTGGCCTCGGCACACCTCAAAATCTCAAACATCAGTTGTCTGATCTTTAGCTACTTAAATTGAAATATTTTTCCTCATAGAACAGTCTTTGGGGGGTGGTGGTGATGAGGAGAGGTTTTCGCTATAGGGCACGTGCGCTCGCCAGAAAGAGAGAGACAGACAGAAAGCAAGAAATCACCCCCCAGGGGGAATGGCCACACTGCAATCCCTTCTCCTCTATTCTCCTCCTGGGATCTTGGGCACACACATACATGCACCCAGCGTGAGTTTAAGCCACCAGGTCCAGGACTCGAACCGCAGTTCACTACATGGGAGTCCAGCAACATAGCCATTACACCAACTGCTGGTCCTATAGAACAGTCATATTTTTAAGGTCAGTTCTAATATAATTACGGCAATGTGAAATTTACTAAATATTCTATGTAACCCGTTTTTCTCTTTTGATGATATGGAATGAAGTAAGAATATATCCTTAATTTGCTGTAGGTTAGTGGTTTTCAACTGGGGAGGGCCGTGCCCCTTGGGGACATTGAGCAATGTCGAGAGACATTTTTTGGTTGTCGCTCCCTGGGGCTGGTGCTACTAGCATCTAGTGAGTTGAGGTCAGGAACATTGCTAACCAACCCACAGCTCTCAGGGTAGCTCCCTCCCCCATGCACTCCACCGAGAGTTATCCATACCCAGATTTCAGTAATGCTGAGGACGGCAAAGCCTGGTATAGGTGGGGAAACAGGTGAGGCCAACCCACCTCTGGTTCTGTAAGATAGGGTGCTTACTTCCTATGGAATCGTAGCCCACTATATTCTTAAATCGTGCTGATTACAAACTCCACTTTCCCTCTAAACTGTTTCATGGTCTGAAAAATAAACTTAGATTCAAATTTCAGAATATGCCTTGCCCTTCACGTTGAGCAATGGGGCTGGCTCTTTTCCATTCGATTCTGACAAACTAAGGAATGAAAACTGGCTTAGCCAATATTGGAAAACATGCTTCATGGGCCTCACACAGGTAGCGATTAGAAAGCATGCGCTGTGAAGGGGAGCTGAGTCTGGCTGTACAGAGATAAAACAACTCTGCAAGCTATTTTCCAGAGCCCACTCACTATCATCTAGTTCTGTATTTTAAATACATTTCAAAAAACTCCATCAGGTTCAAAAGGTTCCACCCTTAGGATTTATAACTGTTAGCTGGTGTCTGTTGTATAGAGAAAGGACTCCTTAAATTCACGAAGAAAGGAAACAAGTTTGCAACTCTCTAATAAAACAATTACAAAAATCATCTATTTAATTCTGGGGGAAAAAAAAACCTTCTGTCATGTGTCAGTGTGAAATAGTGCAGAATTTTTAATACTGTTTGTTCATTTTAAACTGAGTCATTCCTACAGAAAGAAAGGGGAATGGAGTGGGAAAAAATTCAGGCAAGAGAGGATCTTAAAGAGCATCTTGTACTCCAAATTCAGTCTTTCGAAGGGTCTCCCAGGACGCTAGTGATGTAAGAAGGCAGAGTTTCTGTGCTGTTGTAACAATCTGGTTTAAATCTTATACTTCCCACAATGAGTTTCCAGTCTTTACTGATCTGGTAAACGAGGACATTTGGGGCTACAGCGCACATTTGTAGAAGCCGTGTGCCTCCAAGTGCTTAGCTTCTAAGAGTTACGGAAGCCACCTCTGAGCTGCTACCCAAGTCTTACCTCCTGCTGGGAGCCTTACCTGACTGTGCACACTCTTCCTGCTCACACTTCTCACTGACAATGTGTACCAGGGGTGTTTATGTGTATCGCTTATCTTATGTGCTCAGAGTAATCCTGTAAGGTAGGCACTAGTATTGTCCTCAGTCTTCACAGAAGTCACCGAGGTGTGATGAAAAAGCTTTGGATGGGACCAAAAGATGGGGTAATGGCTATGTCGCTGGACTTCCATGTTGTCGACCGCGGTTCGAGTCCCAGGCCCAATGGTTTAAACTCAAGCGGGTGTGCATGTGTGTGTGTGTGTGTGTGCCCAAGATCCTGAGAGGAGAATGGAGGAGAAGGGATTGTGGCATGGCCATCCCTCCGGGGAATGATTTCTGGCTTTCTGTCTCTGTGGTGGGTGCACGTGCCCTATAGTAAAAACCTCTCAAAAAAAAAAGCTTTGGAAATCAATCCAATGTCACTTAGCTACAACATTATAATAAGGTATTGTACTAAAGTGTGTATTTCTCCATGTACTCCATATTCCCTCATTGCTACTGATTATTTTTAAGAAAGACCTCACCCAGGGATCTAAAATGCAGGCTATATCATGCTAAATCACCACCTGTCTTATCACTTTAATGCCCGGTCTTCCTAATGATGTTCTCAGAACATACTAACGTACTACAAAGGCAAGTGGGGAGTTTTAGAGCAATAAGATGCCCACACGCCTGTTCTTCTGTGGCGTGTACTTTGCTTTTCCCTCCTACCGTATCTCAACTCCTTTCTGTGGCAGTTCTGAAGGGCTGGTACTTGGCAGGTGCACAGGGATGTGTCTGTGCTACTGCTTGTTGGGCCATTCAATGGCTTCCTGCTTCTGACCCTCAGCACGGTTTCTGTAGTGACTGTTGGGTTTGTTCTGTGAATTGCTGATTTTACTTGTTCTGGCCTTTTCTTATCCCCAGGTTTTCTATCAGGTATTTGTCTTGCTCTTTTTTTTTTTTCAGTAAATTTGAAGGATTTCTTTATATGTCAGGAATGCTATTATAGCACTTTTCCATATGTTCAATAAATGTAAATGTAAAATTTAATAATTATGCATTTAAATATTTGAAAATATATAAGTAAATATAATATTATACATTATAATAATGTATTTTCATGTCTGTTAATGATAGTAGTTACATCCTTTTACTTCCAGATGTCAGACTCTTTCAGATTTTCTGTAAGGCTGTAAATTCCTTCCATTTTTGCTTGTTTGAGAAATACTTTATTTCTTTCTCTATTCTGCAGGATGAATTTGCTGAGTAGAGTATTCTTGGTTGGTACTTGTTTCTGCTAAGAAATCCACTGTATTTCTTTTTTTTTTTTTTTTTTTTTAGAGAGAGAGAGAGATTTTTGCTATAGGGCACATGTTCTTGCCAGAGAGAGATAGAAAGACAGAGAGACAAAAAATTAGAAATCACCTCCCAGGAGGGATGACCATGCCTCGATCCCTTCTTCTGCATTCTCCTCTCAGAATCTTGGGTACGCACACACACACATTCAGCGTGAGGTTTAAGCCACCGGGGCCAGGACTCAAACCACAGCCGGCTATGTGGGAGTCCAGTGACAACCATTAGCCATCTTCTGGTCCCCTATGCTGTTAGTCTTATGGGAATTCCATTACATGTGACTTGCTTTTCTCTTGCTGCCTTTAAAATTCCCTGTCTTTGACTTTTGATGTTTAAATTATAACAAGTCTCAGCCAGGACCTCTTTGTTCGAGCTTCTTCTATCTTGATGTCTATATCTCTTCCAATGCTTGGGAAGTTTACAGCTGCTAATTTGCTAGGCTTTTTTTTTTTTCCCTTTCTTTCTCTCTCCTGGAACTCTCATGATTCCTTTGTTCACATGATGGTTTCCAGTAAGTCCCGTAAACTATATTCGTTCTTTTCCATTTTTTTTCCTTACTTTTTCCCTGACAAGATAATCTCAAAAGATTTATCTTTAAGATCTGAGAGTCTTTCTTATGCTTGATCTAATTTTCTGTTGAAGATTTCTATTGAATTTTTTATTTCAATCATTTTTCTTGTGTCCCTATGTTGATATTTGCACATTGGATCGGTTAGTTTCATTTTCTGATTTTATGGAATTGTTTTTTCAGTGGAAAAATTTTCCCAGAGGATATGTCCTATAATATTGATGAGATGGATTTTGTTCTGTTTTGTTTTAATTCTGAATAGGCATACTAGTTTTGTCGATGCCGAATTTCTTTAGCTATATTCACTGTTAGTACAGTGTGTGAGTACCTCAGCATTCCAGATTATGAGTGTTTTGGTGGAAGTGGTGTAGTTTAGTTGGGGTTGGGAATCATCAAGTGGACTAGTTAATTGAAAACAGTAATAAGTGTTAGAGGTGCTGGCAGGCAGTCCCTGGGGAGTCTGTCAACGCCTACAGTGGAGAAAAAGCAGTCACTCTGGATGGCAGGGCCAGAAATGCAGGACTTTAATGCAGGGGGTTTCCTCAGGCGGTAGTGCTTGTATGCTGGAGCTGCAGCATGTGTAAGGCTCAGTACATCTTAGGAGCAGGGTCCAGTAAGTCAGGGGACTCCCGCAGTGAGGAGGGCCCATGCACTTGAGCTGTGGCATGTGCTGGCCTCATGTATTAGAGGCAGCAGCTGACAGAGCCTAGAGGGCTCCCACGTCCGCTCACCTGTTCTTGTGAGCAGCCCTCTTGCTCCACTATGTCCTGGAGTTCATCATGCTGCATGAGTTTGTGTGCCAGGGTCATGACCCTTCTACTGAGTCTAGCCACCCTTGTAGGCTCAGTGGGATTTTGGTGAGTGCTCATAGATGTGAAGACATGGGGCCCATTGGCCTCAGTGCAGGTCTCACTCTCACACTGCCTCTGTCTTCAGAACAGCACAGTTCTGAGTCCCTGGAGGTGGGTTATCCTGGGCTGCTCCTGCCTGGCTAGGTGCTTCACCTTCTGTGATGTTCCTCTCAAGGCTTTGTGCTTTAGAAAGCTGCAGATATTTCTTTGATGGGTTCCAGTGTTTCTCCTTAGTCTACTCCAAATGTGTATATTTAATTGTTTTATTCTTTCATTTTGGAGGTCATGCATGCTGGATACTTCCTGTCAGTAATCTCAATCCTCCTCTCTATTCTTCAGTAAATTTTAAAATACGGTTGGAAAAGCTTCTTTTCATTGACCATCCTTTTTTTAAATTTAGTATATATGTAACTTTTCACTTTTGCTCTTTTGTAATTCTTCTTTCTGAACCAGCTAATCTCAATCCTCCTCTCTATTCTTCAGTAAATTTTAAAATATGGTTGGAAAAGCTTCTTTTCATTGGCCTTCCTTTTTTTTAAATTTAGTATATATGTAACTTTTCACTTTTGCTCTTTTGTAATTCTTCTTTCTGAACCAGTTAAATTAATGTGTGTGTGTGTGTGTGTGTGTGTGTGTGTTTTAAAGAAAATAAACAGAGCGGCCAGCAGGTGGCCTGGAGGTTAAGGCGCTGGATCACTTATTGCTAACTGTGTGGTTTGAGTCCTGGATCCAGCAGCTTGAAAATCACACCAGATGTGTGTCCATGCATGTCCAAAATCCTGAATGGAGATTGGAAGAGAAGAGACTGTGGAGTAGCCATCTCTCCTAGGGGGTGAATTCGCACTTTTCTTTTCTCTCTCTGTCGTACATGCCAGATAGTAAAACCAAAAAATAAGAAAAAGGTAAGCAAAACAGAGGGGCATCTTGAATGCCCAGGTTCTTGTCCTGATAATCCCTGTGGTCATTAACTTTCTAAGACTAAATTGAGCCCCATTTTCAACATGACACAATTTTAATTTAAAGGCTCAAACTTTCCATGTTCTTGTCAGTTAAGGGATTATGTGTTTAAGAATACTGGAATTACAGATCTGTTTCTGGAGCTCTCTGGAAGTTACTGTCATTTATATTTCTCCCCATAGGTAGGAATACAGCCCAACTGAAGCAGCAAGGTGCTATTTTTTCCTTATTATTTGGGTTTTCAGCTTAGCTATTCCACATTGCAAGCTTGCTGCTCTGCTTTGACCTTCAGTCTGCCTCTAACCAAGTGACAGTATCTCTACTTTGGGACACCCTCTGGGGCAACCTGCTGGGGATTTTTATTTCAAAGACTAATTTCCTGAATCTCTGACTAAAGAGAGAAGGTTAATAGTTTAGGGAGTTTGTTTACAGGCCATTAGAAACAATTAGCACATCCCTGAGATTAAAAGCACTTCTTAAGAATGCTGGATGGCCTAGAAAGGAAACAGGACTTTCAGAAACATCTATTTTTAGCATCTAATTAAGACAGACTTGGAGATCCCAGTCCTCTCTCACCATACTTTTTCATATTTTAATTATCATGAAATTCTTTATTTCCTCCAAGCTAAATTCTGCCTACAGTAACTTAAAGTAATAGTAACTCGAAATTTGTATTCACATATTCTTATAGTATTTCTTAGTGCCAGAGGGTGCATGTGCATGCACACAGCAAGTACATATATACATACATATGTGTGTACATATATATATATATATAGAGAGAGAGAGAGAGAGAGAGAGAGAGAGAGGAAGAGAGAGAGAGAGAGATTGAGAGAGAGAGAGAGAGAAGGAGGAAGAAGAGGAGGAGAGGAAGAACTTCACAATAGGATCTAGTTACACCACAATGTTTTTTTTTTTCATTCGTCCATTTTTTCAGACTCCTAGGTCTTTGTGATGTGCATGGCATGTTTTTTAAGCCATTAGGGTCAGGATTTGAACTGGATTCCCGTGAACAATATTTAATCTGTATGAGACTGGTCCTTACAAACAGATTTTTAAATCGCCCCGTAACCTTCTGTCTCAGGTTGCTATTTCAACCACTGTACCTTTCTTCTTTAAAATTTTTTCTCTAATATTCTAAATTCTTAACAATTTTCCTTTGTTCTTAAAAGCACACTTTTTTGTTCCAATGACACCATTCTTGATGCTGCAGGAGCAGGTCAAACATTTTATCTGTTGTTTTAGGACTTCAACCCTGACTGCTTTTCCTTCCGAAACTCTCCTCTGGCCTTCTCCCGAGTTCTTTCAGTTCCTGAGGCCTCAGTATAATCTTGTCTCACATGCTGTCTGAAATAGTCTTTTGCTCCTCTTCATTTTGTATTGAAATCCCACTTCATTTTATGTAAATATTGACACTCCATAGTCAATGCGGCTCACCCATCTTCTCTATTCTTTAAAATACCATTAGTACCTTACAATCTGGTCAGAACTCGAATTTTGGCTGTATAATATTCTCTTTTTTCTCCTTGCTACTGCAAAGATAGAAATAATTTAATATACTTTTGGAGCTCTTCATATTTCCCAGGTTACATATAGAATTTTATCTGGATGTTGATCAGTCGCCAGTCCAGTAATAGTTAATTAAAGAAAAAAAGAGGGTGACACTCCCTGAAACCTCGTCAGAGCTCTCTTCTGCTGCAGTCTGCTCATTTAACGCTCTGCATTCCCAGCCGGTCTTCCTCCAGTTTTGTTTTAGTGTGTGTGGGTTTTTTCTGTTGTTGTTGTTTTGTTTTGTTTGGCTTTGTTTTGAGCAAACTGTAAGAGCTCCTGCCACAGGGCCTTGGCACATGCTTTCCTTCACCTATAAAGTTCTCCCACTCTCCCTCAACCTGAACCCACAACTGCTCCACCATTTCGTTTAAGAGGGGAAGCTTTGCGAAGAGCCTGGATATCAGATTCCGGCACCAACATCTGTCACCCACCAGGTGGAGTGAGCTGACCTGAGCAGCCAGACCTGTGTCCTGTGTCTTCCTCAGTGCCCTGTGTTGCCCTCCGAAAGCTGTAGACTCAGAGAGAACAGAGGGGGGAGCTGTCTTATGGGATCAGCGATGGGTTACTGTGCAGAGAGGTTGGTTAGTCCTTCCTAGAAGAGAAGTACCACGTGGCAGCTCACAGAGAATGTCCTGAGTCCACATGGTAGCCAGTCAGCTGTAGTTTTACCACAGCAAAGGAAGTCTATGATTAAAAAAGAAAAATGTTGGGATCCACTTGCAAAGGCCTTGTGTGTCCCCCACAGAGCCGTCATTTCTCACATAGTCACTTGGGAGTTGCTGGGATTTTAAGTCAGGGGACTATAATGACCAAGTTCTGTGTTGTGGGAAGATAATTCCAGGGTGGTGGGGAAGGAGCAGCACTTCTCCACGTAGGTTCAAGAAAGCACCCAGCTGAGATCCATCCTAAACTCCCTGCATCCAGCAGCCTGGAAACCCAGTGTCCTCACAGGTTCCCTCCCACCTCACCGTCGGCTCCTCACTAGGCTCCTTCCTTCCTGTCTCTCTGCCTCAGGGAAATGACATTCCCATCCTCCCCGCAGGAATGAGGATGTCATGCTTTCGTGGACATTCGTGGACAAGTTCACCAAGAGCTTCTTGTCACTCCAGGCACTACAGAAGAGCATGTTCAAGTTCTGACAGGCCCATCTGGTAAATAGAAACGGACTGCCAGAAAGATCTGAGTTCACATGACAGCTTTACCCGGAAAGCCTCACTCAGAGACGCCTTTGTTGACGTGGTCACCAGGCTCCCCTACATGGACCGTGTTCCCATTCCCGAATCTTCGCACACCTCAGGGCCTTTGCTCAACTCGTTGGCGGGAGCACTAGGCCCAGCTCTTCAGGCCGCTGACTCGCACCTTCCTCAGCTTTCTGCCTCGTGTCCTTCCCACAGAGAAGCCCCTGTCCTGACTCTTGCACCCTGCTATGACCCCTCACTAACTCCTTTATTCTTCCTCTATGTGTCAAAGGACAGTCTGACATTCTGCCTTTATTATGAGATCATAGGGTTACAGTCTGTTCCTCTGGGTTAACTTGAACTCTGTCCATTTCATTCATATTTCTATCCCCAGCACTTAACAAAAGTGAGTAGCAGGAAGCAGGATTTCAGGAACTGTCGAATTAATAAGCGAAGGAATCCTGCATGAACTATTTGGCAAGAGCTGTTATAAAAACTACACCTTGGGTTGTAAAATTAGAAAATGAGAAATAGATATTATCTCCCCAAAATAGGCTTGAAGAGGGGGCATAAGAAAATGCACCTCTGGTTTGGTTTCATGCTCTCACTGAGCAGGTATCAGGGTACATATTAGGTAATGTCGAGTACGTGAGAGTAAGTAAAATGTTTACAATCAAAGTACATTTAATGTACGAAGGCAGCTCATTTTAAAAATAATTACATATTAAATCATCTTTTGATGTGAAAAATACCCTCTTAAAACTGAGTAATCATGCTATAACCCTCTGTTTCATTAAAAATGAACTTTCCTTCATTCTTGTAAATCAGCTATAGTGGCCGGTTTAACGTATAAATACAAGATCCCATTCCATGACAGGCATCTGAGTATGACAGTATTTTATTGGTGTCGGCCACAAGCTACATTTCCCAGTGACCGGCTCAAAGCAGTGTGGCCCCTGCACATGTGTGACTCCAGCTCTCACTGCTGAGACTCAGGCCAGGTAGGCGTAGGCATGGAGAAGGCAGTGAGTGCCCTTGGGAAGCTGCTGCTGCCCCCAGAGGTCATGGGGGCTGAGTTCATGAAAAGAAGACCTGACAGAGCTTCCCTGTGAGCCCTCTGGAAACAGTGAAGTCCCACACAGAGTGAGAAGAATGGCCATTGTCAGGAAAAGGCTTCAGATAGATTGCAGGTCTGATTCATAAACTGGGACAGGCCCCCAAATAAGCACCACAGTTTTGAACCCCTATTCCTATTTCACTTCTTATAGTTCTAAGTGAATAAAGTAACTGTCTACTATGCCCTTCTCTATGTCCATACTGAGAAGTCTTCTAAAATTCTAGATACTTCTAAGCATATGTGTAAACATGTCTTCACACACATACACACACAGATGTATGAGCACATGCACACATGAACACTTACACTCAAATCTGTACATATTTAATGTATGTGTGTCCCTAAGTACAAGAGAACTGCAAAATATTCAGGGATAATGGAATTAAAGTACATGTTTCTTTTGGCATAAAATATAACAATAAAGATAAAAGATATAAATAATAGAGTTTTTAAAAATTGTGATACCTATGCATAATTTCTTCTTAAAACACATTAACTTTCTGTAGATGCCTCGTGTAAGTAAGTGCACACATATGTAATATATTATTCTTACAGAAATGAGGTCCACGTAGTATTCGGTGGTTCGGATTCTCCCCTCTTTGCTTGTAACATGCTTTGTTACCTGTCACAATACATCATGGACAGTTTCTTGAGTAAGGATCCATAGACATACTTCATTCTTTATAAGAGCTGCAGAGTGTTCTATCGTACTATAATTTATTTCATTTGTTCTATTTGTACTCATTGAGGTTGCTTCCCTTTTTTTCTTTTCCCAAATAATGTTGAGAGTAGTGGCAGCATACATATGTCTTTTCAGGCTTGCTAGGTGTTCTAAGATGGAATCCTATAAGCCAAGACCCCCACCAAATCCCAAAGAAACTGGCATATGAAGAAGGCAGTGGATAAGCCCAGCGTGGTGGCTACAAGTTTATTAAGGGCCCTTATGGATAGAAGCAAGGTCTTGGGGGACTGCAGGTGGTTACACCCCCATGCCCTTCGTCCCAGAGACATATACTTACGTAGCTTGTGTGTTAGGGGTGGGGTTGTGTGCACAAGAAATGGGAATCATGTGCACAGAGGCATTTGAATCATGTGTACAGAGCAGTTTTGTGCTTCAGTACCATGTCTCAACTAGGATGAGGGGTGTGCTGCTCCATGGATGTACACATTTACTGTGACAGTTCAGGCTATGTCACTGCCCTGGGAAGGCAGCCAAGGAGCTTTGGAGTTAAATGTCTGTCAAGATGCAGATTAGTTACAAGAGGGAATCACTTTGGTAATACCACACTTGTGTTTCTGAAAAATATATTTCTAGGAGCAGATTTTCCTTGTGTGTGTGTGTGTGTGTGTGTGTGTGTGTGTGTGTATACATTTGATCATTTTAGGTTTATTTATTTATCCTTTGCATGAGGGAGGGAGACAGAGAGATAACACCCCAAACAGGGTCTCGAGGCTGCAGTCCACCCCGCCTCTTCCAGCCCAGGATCATGGGCACGTATATGCCTAGCATACTCAGGGAGGTCTCCAGGGGCCAAACCGTGACTTTCCCATGGGTCAGCCTTGCAGAGCACCATGCTTTACTTCTGCACCACTGTCCCACCCCTCCAGCAATAGATTTTTTAAGCCATAAAATTAACACGAAATTAACTGAATTCTAAGTTCATGCTGAACACACAAGCATGGTTTTTCAGTGGATCTTATTAGTAAAGGATGGTGTTTGCATGCCACGAGGCACCCTCTCAGCAGATGCAGGGAAGTCATGGTCTGGATGCTTTATGAGGATCTCCATGAATGCTGAGACATGTATGCATTTGAAAGTTCTGTAGGTTCAAGGTCGGCTTAGCACTTTCTTAGGTATTAAATATATATGCATATTTGTAAAGAGCCATATTATTTTTATCTGTATTTTCCCTAACCATTCTGGACCAAGTTAATAATTTGCCTAATAGTTCCTATGGGTGAGAAAATTAAAAAGCAATCTCAGGCAGGAGGGATGCTGATATCTGATTCTGGAGCAGTTATATGGGCCCTGGGTTTGCATCTCCTGGTCTCCTTAAACATTCTGGGCATGCTCACCAGCAAGTCATGATCCTTGGGGAAGAACTGTGGAATGAGATCCTATTGAGTCTCTCTCTAGAAATAAAATAAACTTTAAATAAATTAAAGCCACATCCCGAGGAATAATAAGCAAGAAGCACCATAATTTTCAGCCACTTTCGGCTTCAAAGGTGTGCTATTTATCCTAAGTCGCCGCTCTTCACTGACATGCTGAGAAAATCCTGCAGCCTCCAAGACAGACAGAATTCCCTCTTGTATTTCAAGAAACAATTGCAATTTCTACTCATTTAATTAGTAGATATTTAGTAAAAACTTACTGTAAGGGTAAGTTAGAATTACTATTATCAAAATATTTAGTAAGAACTTGCTGAAAGGGTAGGAATAATAACAAAAGCTAGGTATTTACCTGGAATTTCTCATCCCTGTAAGGCATTTAGAGGAGGAACAATATACAGAAAGCAAGTAAATATTTCTTGGTATTTGGCAGGACAATGGGAGAGATCAAAATCGTAAGAGATGTTTGGTCTGTTCCAAGAACTTGAAATCGAGAGTGTGACAAATGTTGTGAATACAAGCATATTTCTCTGACACTACGAGAGAGAGAGACTGTCATTTCTGGGTTCAAGGTAGAAGTACGACCTGAACTGAACTTTGATGTTCAGGTAGGACTCGGATGGGTAGAGGTAGAGAGGAGAGTATTATCAGTGATAGGAAAGAATAAGCAAAGGTACAGAAACAGGTAACATCCATGGATTGGCATAAAATCCAATTTGACTGGAAGTTGGTGTATGGGGGAGAGAAATTGGGGATAAAAGCAAAGATAGGTTAATGGCAAGTTAGGGAAGGCTTTTGATGCAAATGAAGGTGCTTGTTCAGTGTGTAATGGGAGAGTGGTTTTCCTCAGCTGGACTAAGAAGACATATCTGCTTGGTGGCATTCTGGAAAGACAGGAAAATTAGGAAAGAAAACTGGATAAAAGACAGTTATACTCCTTCAAAGAAAACATTCTGACATACCTTTAATTAGAATCTAGGCAGCTATTTTATAGGCTATACTTGGCTTAAAGCAAAATAATAATTTTCTTAGAGTCACAAGGGCTATATCTTAATTTACTAGTAAATGAGAAAATGAAGCTCAAGCCACTGAATAATTGGGATGTAGATACGGAAGCATTATGGACCGGCAAATGTGCTACTACTTGCAAATCTGACTTTCCTGAACCTGGCCGATGGCTCATATAGAAAGAGAAGAGAACATTAAGTCAGCTCAACAGAAGTTTGTGTATGAGGCATTAATAGAAACTCAATTATTGAATGATCTGAAGGGTCACTGGCAGAAAATGTATTAAATGTATTTTGGAGAAATGAAGAACTCTTCTTGGAGAAATTAGGAAAGAAAGTGAGGAGCTAAAGATTTTACGTAGAATTAGAATATGGGGAGAATAGCGGCAGATGTACTATCAGCATTTTTGACTGGGAAGCACTGATGCAATCACTATTTAGAAATTTCAGGGACTTTCTAAATCCTGTTGTTGATGTTGCTGACAACAAAGACGATGTAAGGGTTCCTGCTTTTTTTTTTTTTTTTGGAGAGGTTTTTGCTATAGGGCATGTGTGCTGGCCAGAAAGACAGAGGGACAGAGAGACAGAAAGTGAGAAATCACCCCCCAGGAGGGATGGCCATGCCACTATCCCTTCTCCTCCATTCTCCTCTTGGGATCTTGGGCATGCACGCACACACGCCCGGCGTGAGTTTAAGCCACCAGATCTGGGATTTGAACCATGGTTGAAGACATGGGAGTCCAGCGACATAGCCATTACACTAACTGCTGGTTCCAGTGTTCCTGCTTTTTTGATGAGTTCATCTTATCAAATTTGGGGGAAGGGTAGGACCTGGGTAGGGAAGGGGAGAAGGTACTGAAGAGGGATGCACCTGGCCCGTACTGGCATTCGACAACCAGTTGTTACGTTTTCAGAAATTTCATGAGCCAGTTGTTAAATGCAACTATTAAAAATTACATTGTATGCAAACCAAAACTGCAATGAGATATCATTTCACTCTAGTTATAACTACTATTAAAAAAAAAAAAAAACCTAAATAACAAGTGCTAAGAAAGGAACACTTTTTTACTTTGTTGTAGAAAGCTAAATTGGCACAGTCATTATGGAAAACAGTGTGTAGATTCCTCAAGGAACTCAAAGTAGGACTGGGTATGATCCTGCAATCCTACGACTAGGTGTATATCCACAGGAAAGGAAGTGAGTACACCGTGGAGATACCCACAACCCAGTGTTTACTGTGGCACTATTTACAAGAGCTGGGGTATGGACACAACCTGAGTGTCCATGAACAGAGCAGAGGTATACACACGTGCACACGCACACACACATAGCTATTTGAACTTAAATGGCCAAACCTGAAAGACATTATAGTAACTGAAATAAGCAAGGTAGAGAAAGAGAAATACTGTGCAATCTCCCTCTTACTTGGAAATTGGAAAAAAAATAAAATGACCTCATAGAAGTAGAGAGTTGTAGAATGACTGATGAGGAAGAACAGAGGAATGTTAATTAACAGAAACAAAGTTGCAGACAGATGGAAGAAACAATGTCTAGCGTTATGAAACACAGTGAGGAGAGGGTAGTCCAGAACAGAACAGTGTACTGTATATAATATTAGGAATGGTTCAGATGGTAGCTATACTAATTACCTTGATTTAATCATGTTCCAAAAAAACACACTGTAACAAATTATGTTAACAAAATACTATTAATTTAAAAATCGTATTGTATCTACAATTTGGTAAATTATATGTTAAAAGGTAACAAATACTCATAACTCATCATTTAGATCATCATTTAGCAATCACTTACTATTGGGGCTAGCAGGTGGCACTGTGGTTAAGGTGCTGCACACCCACTGGTGCTGACCATGGTTCGATTCTAGAACCCGGTAGCTTGCTTTCTCACTCTCTCTCTCTCTCCCTGGTCAAATTAAAAACAATAACAAATAAAATTAAATAAATAGATAATTCTTTAAAAATTTAAAAAGAAACCACTTACTGTGTTTTACAGTTATCTATGTGCTTGAGGTAATTTGCATCCACCACACTGAAAAGGTAGAAATGCCATGGAGTAGTGTAAGACTGAGTTTCTCTTCTCAGGTGTGATTCACTCACTTAGGGTGGGAATGGGAAACTGACCACACAGAGGTCTTTACATCACAGAAACTCAACAAATGATAGAACGCTCAGTTGGAAAAGTGCTTGCACATCTATGTTTATTGCGGTATATTCACAATTGCTAAGACATGGAACCAACCCAAATGTCCATGAACAGATGAATGGATGGAAAAAGTGTTGGACGTATGCTCTATGGAATACTACTCAGCCATTAAAAAAAACAAGATCCTGGCTTTAAAGTGGATGAATATGAAACTTACTACTGAGTGAAGTACTAGAGAGACGTTGTATGTTTCCACTTAATATATACCAACTATCCATACTCTACGGCGGAAGCTGAAAGATTAGAGGATATAGAAGCATGGAAAATCATTATGGATACTAGAGAAAGTGTGGGAAGAGGGTGGGGGGGAGTGTGAGGAAAGAAATTAAGGAGAAAATAGAGAGGCAGAATATTTATGGGACACAGAAAGGAATTAGTACCTGTTGATAATGTGTATAGTATTCTCAACTGGACTAGTGTGAAGTGTATTCATG
>NW_006159840.1:2263430-2297071 GCF_000334495.1 Tupaia belangeri chinensis | reverse complement strand
TCTTTTCTCCTCCTGGGATTTTGGGCACACATACTCATGTGCCCAGCATGATTTTCAAGCCACCAGGTCCAGTACTCAAACTGTGGTCTGCCATGTGGGAGTCCAGTGCCTTATCCACCCCACCACTTAGTGGCCCCACTTGATTATCTTTGAACATAGATTTAAAAAAAAAAAAAACTTACTTATTTTTTCCACAAGAGAGACAGAAAGACATACAGTTCCCTCAGTAAGGACTCTGCTGCTGGTCCCTTAGATCAGACACGGGGGTGACCAGTGTCCTCGGGGAGCTCTCTGGATGTGAACACAGAACCGGCCCATGTGGGCCCCTTAAGAGTACCACGTTTTACCACTGCACCCGGATTCTAAAACCTCTCCCCCCAGGAGCCCTAATGCTTAAAAGAACATCAGTAGGTCTGTTTTAGGGGTCAGGGACAGTTTTAGGTAGATGAGGGCCTTTGTTCCTTTTAGTCCTTGGCCCTAGTTTACTGTATATCCGGGCACCTTTGCTGACTCAGACCCTGTGATCTGAGCAGGAGCTGGCTATAGTCCCGGGTTAAGGGGCAACACAGTATGTTTTTCTCACTTTGCAGGAACACCCAAAATAATTTCTAGATCCATGTAATAGGCTCCTTAGTTCCAATTCTTTTTCTTTTATTTTCTTATTCTTTTAAGAGAGATTTTTGCTATAGGGTATGTGCACTTGCTGGAGAGGCAGAGAGAGCGAGAGAGAAAGTGAGACATCACCCCCTCCGCAGGGAGGATGTCCACACTGCAGTGCTTTCTCCTCCATTCTCCTCTCTAGATCTTTGGCACATATGCACATGCATCTGGCATGAGTTTTAAGCTTCCAGGTCTGAGACTCAAACTGCGACTGACTACGTGGGAGTCCAGCGATGTAACCGTTATGCCATCTGCTGGTCCCTTCTGATTCTTATTCTGAAAAACAACTTCTGATCATGTGTCCAATAACTAATGATTTTCATTTTAACCTTTTAATCCGGTGTAAAAATAATTATCGTTTAAATTCACTAGACTTTAAAGCCAATCTTGATATTATCCACTGTTATCACTCTAAACTCTAATAGGATTATACTGATAACACATACAAATTTAAACTTCTTTATATATAACTTCAACATAAAAAGTCAAAAATGGGATCAGGTGGTGTCACAACTGGACCCACATAAGAAAGTCCCTGGGTTGTGTGCCAGGACCTCCCTGAGCACGCCAGGTGCATGTGAGTCTGTGATCGGCTGAAACTTGGGGGTGGAGGGGAGAATCGTGGTACAAATACCCTATTTGGGTGCTTCTCTCTCTCTCTCTCTCTCTCTCTCTCTCTCTCTCTCAATGAGTAAACTTTAAAAATATCAAAGTGAAAAGTAAAAAGGGAAACATATTTTTCTCTTCTTGAGATAAAATGCAAATAGCTAATTTCCTTTAAAGTTAGTGAATACAGCATGTATTCTGTGTTTTTCAAAGCATTAAATAGGCCACTGTGATCCAGCAAAAGTTAACTCTTCCAAGCAGAGGCCTGGCTGAGAAAAAGGGGTTATTCTTTTTCTAACATGGGTTTCCTGGCTGCAATAAAACCAATTTTGTGATAATGTTTAATTTGCTTTATAAGTATGGTTATGGGTCAGCAGGTGGTATGGTGGTTAGGGTGCTGGACTCTCACATGGCGGATGACAGTTCAAGTCTCAGATCTGGCAGCTTGCTTTCTCATTTTCTCTCTTTCTGTCTCACTCTGGTCAAATTATAATAATAATGATAATGATAATAATAATAGTAATCAAATGATTTTAAAAAGAAGCATGGTCATAAAGCAACAGCAAAGAAACCAGAAAGTTTGTTGGAAAATGCAGTTAAAATATGAGTTTATTATGGTGCAAAACAAATATTTTAAATCCATGCATAGTTGTTTCATAATTAGCATTTCCATTAACTTTTGAAGACCTCTCAGATATTGAGTAGACTCTTTCATCTTTTCTTCAGAGAGCTGAGTGATAGTCTTCTTACCAGGCACTGTATGTGTATCTTTTCTTCAGTGATAGTCTTCTTACCAGGCACTGTATGTGGCCCCCAGGAGAGAGATTCAGACAGTCTTTGCACCCAGGCTCTGGATCAAGGAGAAATGACACAAATGCCAGGTGTGGCAGAAGTATGTGGACAGCACAGGCCATGGAGTCTGGACCTTACTTCTGAGGAGTCTGCAGTGGCCCTGAGGAGGAAGTAGAGCAGGGAGAGAATAAAGACCAGGCCGCAAGGCCCAGAGCAGCCACTGTGTGGAGCATGGCGTCTGCTGGGCTGTGCGGGGAGCGCAGTTGTGATGGCCCAAGGTGAAAAGCCCTCTGCAGGTTATCCTGAAAAACTGCCCTCCAAGCCTTTGTCAAATGAGCAGATTCCTTAAGCCCCCAGTTGCAACATTTCAGTGACAATATCTTGAAATTATATTCAAATACAGATGATGGAGAATACAGAAGTAGTGGGAGAAGGTTCGATAAAGTCCAGTAACACGACTTCCATGTTCCCTGCAATCTGGGGAAATCTGGCACACTCCACTTTGACTCACTGGAAACCTCTTTACCGCAGAAAATAGAAGTTTGTGAAATAGTATTAAATTGTTATCTCCCTCAAAATACATTACCCATGTATTACTTTTCATATCTAAAAGAGACTTACTCATTTGTGCATTCATAATAAAGGATCTATATAAAAATAAAATAGATGATAGAGTCATTTTCCTTTTCTACTAACCCAGTGTTTGGCACAAAGTATACTGATAACATTTGAGGAATGACATCAGATAGAGTTTTGTAGTTTATGTTTTTTCCTATTTGACATAATCATTTTCTAACTTCTGTCATCTTCAGAAAGGAGGCAAGATATTGGCAGGAGAATTGTAATAAGTTCATAATAGGTTGATGGACAGTGGATTTAATGGAAAATCTTCAAGTTCACTTTTGAGGTTAATAAGCCTAAAATATCTTTAAAAGAAATTAAAGTACTTTCTGCCTTAAGAAGGCATTTTTTAAAAAGTTGGATGGCATTTTAGCTGACTCTAGAAGTAGCAGTTTTTCTGCAAAAAGTGCCATTTGCAACAGAGATAAGAATAAAGATTTCTCTACTCTGCAGGTATTAGGAAGAAAACCATCTTCACTAATAATCATCCTTACAAACATCTATTTTTAAATTTTGCCTCAAATACTTCCTGGTGGATATTCCAGTTTTGTTTTGTTTTATTATTTTCTTTTTACTACTCTTAAAAGTGTATATGCTATATTTTTATTAAAAATATCTAATGTAAATTTTCCTATTAGATTTTAGATTGTAGTTTCAACCCTAATGTTTCCAAATAAATGATATGAAACATCCTCTCTCATTTACTTTGTTGTAAAAAGGTGTTCATATTTCTTGGTCAAATCTCTTGAGTTTTTCATTTTGAAGAACTACAATGACAGCAATTTGCAATTCCAGTGCCATGTACTATATATGAATTGAAACAAAAGGAAACATCTAAGAACAAAACATTGCCAAGTGCAGTGATTTTAAATGTCCTTAGTTCCGATGAGTTGTTTTTTTTTTTTTTTTTTTTTGGTGAAAGTGGCAGTAAAAAATTCTACCTCTCCCCTGAGATCCCTATTGTCTTACCACTGAAGAAAAATAATCTGTAATAATGGCTGCCAATGTGCTCTAGTAAATCTGGTAAGTAGAGGGCCGTATTTCAAGTTGTCTGTAATTTACAGGGATATGTCTTTGTTTTCTCCTCTGCTCATGCTGGCACTGTCTTAGGTTTTGGTGTGAAGATATTCTTATAAGTAGAAAGTCCTAAATGAAAACTTGGACCAAAATGGAAACGCCCACCACTTGCTCCATTAATAACACATCTTGCCCTAAAATCATCCATTCGCCATGTTTCACATGCCCCTTCCTCCACGTCTTCTTCCTCTCTGTTGTGATCTCTGTCAGTCTTTATAGCCAGTTGGTGACCTCTTTCAACTCTATTCTTTCAGCAATAGTATTCCATGGCCAAAAAGTTAGCAGGGAGGAGTTGTGTGGCCTGTGATGGCTGAGCCTGGTGCACTTGGGAAACAGGAAGACCAAAGCAAGGTTGGCTACCAGTGGTTGCTTGCAGAGGCTACATCCACCTCACAGAGCCTGTCCGTGGTCCTGCACGGTCGAATGCGCAGATTCAGGGAGCCTGGATTTACCTTCTTGCCTCAATACACGTTTACATAGACATTCTCATTTCTCAACGGTCACTTCTTGGATCTTCTCTTTAGGACTCTGAGATGAGAATTTACTTATGGCCATGAGCTGAGTTTCATCACTGTTTTATTGAAGTGCCTGGAACAGAGGGACATAGAAACCATGTCTTAGCTAAGCATCTGAGGAACAGCGAAGTAGATCCTATGTCATCAAAAGCCTTTACGTTCTTTGGTTCTATGATTTTCTGGCAGTGACCCAGTATTTTTTAAATAAGTACAAATTTATTTCCTGGTATTTTGCTCCATTGTTATTTTGAAAAAAAGTCAACCTAGAAAGAATAAAGCAACTAACATATTGAACAGCTGTGTACCTTCCATCTCACTGAGCCCCAACAGCTAGTAACATCAGGACTCATTGGTTTTTTCTTCATTTTCCTCTTCCTTGTATGATTTCACATGTACACAATCATACAACCTTTATGTGTTTTCTGTTTGTTTGTTTTCTGTATCTTTTGCAAGTAATTTGTAGGTGTTGTGATCATTGATTCTGCAATACTTTAGCAAATATGGCCTACGGATAGCTGTATTTTCTACTGTAGCACCATTTTAACCCATAAGAGAATTAAGTTACTTAATAATTTTATCTACATTACAATCCACATTTAAAATTTTCCATTTGTCCCGGAACCAGCAGATGACATAATGGTTACATTGCTGGACTCCAACATGGTTGATGTGGTTCCAGTCCCTGACCTGGTGGATTAAAACATGCCAAGCTCATGTGCATGTGTGCCCCAAATCCTGAGAAGAAAATGAAGAAGAAGGAATTGTGGTTTATTCATCCTCCCAGGGGGTGATTTCTTGTTTTCTGTCTCTCTGGTAAGCACAGATGCCCTATAGCAAAAATCTCTCTTGAAATAAAAACTCCATTTGTCCCTAAATTATTATCTTCAATACCTGCCATTGTTTTTTTAACCCAATTTTCAAATAGTCTTGGATTGAAATAGTTGATATTCCTATTTGTTTCTTTTCAAAGTCAAGAAAAATCTCCTAATCTTGACTTCTTTAAAATGTTAAAAATACAGTATTTTAAAAGGAGAGAGTCATGATTCTCATTCAAATATTAAATGTCGAAGCTTTTATTAGGTCACTTGAAAAATCATGATGCATTTTTGCATAGAAAAATACTTCATGACTTTCTCAATCACCCAACATTTAACTTGTTAATTTTCAAGGGATCCAGTAAGATGTTAAAAACCAGAGAAAAAAAATTACCAAGAATAGTCACATGTAGGCAATCAGAAATGCTGAAATATAGTCGATAATGCTATAGATGTAAACCTGGCTTCTTTCTAGGGGAAGAAGGTGTCGTGTTTGTAAGAGACAAAATCTGCTTGTATCTCTGTACACAGAAATGACTTGCACTAATTTCAAAGCTATAAAGTAGCTCAAACATAATGAATAGTGCATATCTGTAGAACTATGCAACATGGACAGTGCTAGATGGGCCCAGCATTGTATAAATCACTCAGTAATTTTTTTTTCCTTTTCCATAGTCTTCACATTTTTCCTGACAATCACTTTCAATTTATGATTAGAATGATCTCAGAAATTATTATATGATTCCAAAAAGTAAACTGGTCTCCTAAAGTTCGGCCTGATTATTTACACAGGTGTGGCAGGAATTCAATTTACTATAAAGGTCTCCTAGACTTTACTTCATGAATCTGAAGTCAGATTCTATAACTACTAAAACCGCTAAGTTACCTGTATCAGGAAGTTGTCATTGGGAATTCAGCTAGGATCTGAACACTGCAACCTTTCTCGTCTGCTCTCCATGACTGCAGAACAAGCACTAGTCTGGTAAAAATCCAGCTTTATTTCACCTGCACAGCTTATATGTTTAAGTGGCTTCTCTAAAAGTTCTGAAAATCTGTGGTTTTTAAAATGCTAGGAATGACAGGCCTTAGCATTTATAGGACTGGGGCCCTGTACATCCGGTGCTATGCCAGTCTCCCTGGGCATGTTCTGTGGACACGCACAAAGCTCATCTTGGTTCCTTAAGAGCAAATTTTCAGATTCGATGAAATAAGATGCATCCTCAAATACGACATTTCAGATTGATCTTAGTTGCATGATTCATTTGTCCAATTATTTTCTGGTATAAAGGAGGCAAATAAAATAACACCCACCTCACTAAGTTGCGTGTTAGAATTCAAGGAAGTAATATATGAAGACTGACACTATGATGCCTGGCCTGCAGTGTCCCCTCAAGAGATGACGGTGTGCTATGATTGTTATATTTTCCATCTCAGCTACCCGCCCCCACCATCCCAGGTCCACATGGGACCATTTAACATCTTGAGAGTTTATATACTTGCTTAACATTGTAGGGCTGAAATATGTATTATCTTATTTATAACTAAATCCTATGGAATAAAACCAAGGATTTTATGAAGCTAGGAAATACTAACTCTCCTGCCTCTTCTAATCTACACAGTGAGTCATAAAGGGAATTAACACGATCAAATGTGATTTGTCTTTCAAAGCTGTCCTATTTTCTGCAAGCAATCTGTACTTGTAAGCATCATGAGTTATTGACTTCTCCCCCATCTTTGCAGAAATTAGTGATAAGTGTCTTAGTCAGTGTAGGCTGCCATAATTCAGTGGCCTATGAATTGCAGAAATGTATTTCTGACACTTCTGGAAGCAGTGTGTGCCAGCATGACTGGGTTCTGGGCACGCTCTTTTCCAGCTTCAGGCTATTGTCTTCCTGTGTCCTTACAAGGCAGAAAGAGGACACTATTTTATAAGGCACTAATCCCAGTCCTGAGGGCTCTGCCCTCATGATCCAATCATGTCTCAAAATCCTCTTTTTTTTTCTAAGAGAGATATTTTTGCTATAGAGCACATGCACTCATCAGAGAGACAGAGACAGAAAGAAAGCAAGATATCACCCCTCAGGGGGGTGGCCATGACGAATTCCCTTCTCCTCCAGTCTCCTCTCAGGATTTTGGGCACACACGCACATGGCCCAGCATGAATTTTAAGCCACTGGATCCAGGACTTGAATCCAGGTAGGGAGTCCAACAATGTAACCGTTACACCATCTGCTGGTCCCTCTTTTTCTTTCTTTTTCTTTCTTTTTTTTTTTTTTTTCAATTGCTGGAGGGCACGTGTGCACCAGAGAGAGAGAAGGAGAGAGAGAGAGAAAGTGCCTTCCCCTCAATGGGGCATAGTCATGCCACAGTCCTACATTTAGCCATCCCATTTGAACCTTGGTCAGCTCTATGGGATCCAACTCCCTTAACCACAGTACTACGGGCTCAGCCCTAGCTCCACCTCCTAATACAATCATGTTAGATGTTAGGATTTCCACATCTACATTTGCTCCACATCTGAATTTGGGCAAGAGACAGACATTGAGCTCATAATAGCTGATTTAAATGTCATCTTGGCGCACACCTTTCCTTAACGATGAAATGCAGACTTTTATTTTTATTTCCTTAATAATTCTCCAATAACTTATCATGTGCTTCAGCTTAAAACAATTTTATTCAGACATTTATTCCAGTACTATTTATTTTTATAAAGTAATGTTTAATGAACTGCTTAAAAATTGTAACTGCTCATTATTTCTATTAAAGCTGAAATCTTTAGACTTTCTAAAACTATAAATTGCCTTTTAATTTTAGCTTTTAAAGTATATGTTTTATTTTAAAACCTATAGTATTTCCCTTAACCATTCTTGAATCCCAATTTAGTTTATAAGAGTAGAATATATTATACCTTTGTTTTTCATATTATCTTTGATTTTCTTCTGTTATAGTTAGAAATATAGGTTATTTTACCCATTAAGTTAATATAACATTTTTGGCCAACCAGGTGGCATGTTGGTTAAGGTAACTGGATCCTATACGTCCAGCTGTGCAGTTTGAGTCCCGGACCCAGCAGCTTGGAAAACACATGAAGAAATGTGTTTAGCACTTTTCCAGATTAAAAATTGGAGGGGCCCAATTTTTCTATATACTAGACATAATTGAGAGATAGTCACAATTTTGACTGAGGTAACTTCTTTATAGATTTTTAGATATTTTGTAATATTTTTCAAAAGATGAGAAAAAGCAAGTGTATTCAAGTTATTTTAGAGAGTTTATCAGTTTCCTTATTATAACAAGATTATTAGAGAGGGGAAAATTACTCAGATACTGGTGAACAAAAAAAATATTAGCACATGATAAGAACACTGCTATGTACATATATTTTTTTCAACATAATATATATTATCCCCTTCCCACCCCAATACACAAAATATCTAACACTTTAGTTTTCTGGCTGCCAGTCGTAGAACAGGTGGGATTTAGAATTAAGTGTTCTCATATATCAAAGCCTTGTATATCAAAATATGAATTATTGTCTTTTGAAAAGCAGAAGCAGAAGATTGGAGGAGCACTCTCTGAAATCTTGGTTTATTTACTTCTGCTGGAAGAATACCAGTGTTTGATACTGTTTGAATACTTTGTAGCAATTCAGAGCTCACCTGAGTATTTTATGTGCGAAGGTTTTTAGGCTTGTTGTGTTTAGAGTGGAGTTTCCAAAAAAAAAATCATAAGTTTTCACTCATTTATTTATTTAAATTAACATCTTATACAAATTTATGGGCACAAAATTATTTTGTAATTTATGGATACAATGTGCAGTCATTAAATCAAGCAAGTTAACATCCATCACCTTAAATATCTAACATGTTGGGGGATGAGAATACTTAAATTCACTTTCCTAGCAATTTTGAGATATATAATGCTCTATTATTAACTACATTAGCCATACTGTATAAAAGAATCTCAAAAAAAAGAGAAAAAAAAAACATTTTTCTGTGTCAGAATTTTATCTCCTTTTTCTATCATCTCCCACTCTTCCCACCCATCAGCTTCTCTAACCACCTTTCTACTCTCTGCCTCTGAGTTCTATTGTTCATTATTCCAAATATAAGTAAGAACACGACTTATTTCACTTAACCTCATGTTCTCTAATCCAACCCATGTTGTCACAACTTACATTATTTTCTTCTTTTCTTAGACTGAGTAACATTCTAGGTAATACATACCCATCCCCCCCCTCATCTGTTAATGGATACAAACTAATTTTATCACTGGCCTATTTGAGTACAGCTGCCTTTTTCGTAATGGCTGTACTATCTTACACTCTCACCAACAGTGTACATGGGTTCCCTTTTCTCCACTCAGACACTTGGTATTGTTTATCTTTGAGGGTTGTTAAAATCTTTTTTTTAATGTGTCCATCCTTTTCTACCATGAATGAGAGAGATAAAGAAAGTGACAGAGAGACAGGCATCCCGATCAGGGTCCTCATGCCTCAAACCCGATTCAAGCCAGCTCACAGGTGAGAGCATGGCTAGCCAGTAGGGGGAGGGCTCCAGACACTACCTGCTGGAATCTTCCTGTGTGGGTCACATAAAGTCTATTCTAACAGATGCTGCATGGCATCTCATGTGACTTTCGCCTACATTTACATTTTCATTTGCTCTAATCAATAGCAATATCAAACTTTTTAAATATATATGTCTGTTGGCCATTTAGATATCTTCTTTTGAGTAATGTTTGATCAGGTCCCTTACTCATTTTATTAATACAGTTTTCTTGCAGTTGATTTGTTTGAACTCCTTATATGCAAGAAATCTTCTAAAAAATTCTTGGAAAATATATATTGTGAAAAAGCTGCACATGATTTTTTTTTTTATTGCACCAAAATAAATTTTCTCTTTAACTACATTTTCTCATGTAGTTCTTTTTTTTTTTTTTGAGAGGTTTTTGCTATAGATTGTGTGTGCTCACCAGAAAGACAGAGAGAGACAGAGAGAGACAGAGAGACAGAGAGCGAGAAATCACCCCCGGGGGGGATAGCCATGTCACAATCCCTTCTCCTCTATTCTCTTCTCAGGTTCTTGGGCACACACGCACACACGACCGGCGTGAGTTTAAGCCACCAGGTCTGGGACTCGAACCGTGGTCAACTACATGGGAGTCCAGCAACACAGCCATTATGCCAACTGCTGGTCCCTCTCATGTAGTTCTTGAAATCTCCTCGTGTTACGGATATTAATACTTAATGGATGTATAGTGTGCAAATATTTTCTGCCAATCCATAGTTTATCTGTGCATGCTGCTAATTGTTTCCTTTGCTGTGCCGAAACTTTTTAGTTTCATGTGATAGTTTGTCAGTTTCTGCTTTTGTTGCCTGCATTTTTAGGATTGGAACAAACAAACAAAAGCTACCCAGACCAATGTGCAGTTTTCATACCATGTTTTCCTGTAGTCGTTTTAAAGTTTTTGTATATAAAAATCTGGTTTTCCTAACATCATTTATTGAAGACCATTCTTTCTTTTCCTGTGTCATATTCTTGGTACCTTTATTTATTTATCTTTTTTTTTCTTTTTTAAAATATTTTTATTATCATCATAATCTTGTTTATATTACATTGGATTGCATAAAACTTTATAGTATATTACATTACTTTTTCAAAAGGGAATGCCATGCATGTCAGTCAATACAGAGACATTAATCTCCCCACTTCATTATTCAATACCTTTTCATTGATTTTCCCAATCATTATTATTATTACTCCAATTAATTTTTAAAACAGTCAATCACTATTTCTCATTTTGCTTGTAAAAAGACTTTACCCATCATGAAATACTTCTCAGACCAATCCAGTTGAGAATACCATACATGTCATCATCAACAGGTAATAAGATCTGTTTCTCACTAATGTCCTGCCTCTCTATTGTTCTCTTGCTATCTTTATCCTCTTCTCTTCACCTCTCCCATTCCACACTGTCCTATTTTCGTTAAGTACCTTCACTGCTTTTATGTCCTCCTGTTTTTCGCTGTCTACCACAGAGTGCGGATAGTTGGTATACATTGAGTGGATACATACAATATCTTTCTTTCATAGCCTGGCTTACTTCACTCAGCAATAGATCCTCCATATCTGACCACTTTCAGATGCCAGGGTCTTGTAATTTTTTATGGCTGAGTAGTATCCCATAGAGGATATATGCCACACTTTTCCAATCCATTCATCAGTTTGTGGACATTTAGGTTGGTTCCATGTCTTGGCAATTGTGAATAATGCTGCAATAAATATTGATGTGTAAGCACTTTTCCAACTGAGTGTTCTCCTTTCCTTTGGGTAGATACCCAGAAGTAGGATTGCTGGATCAAATGGTAGTTCTGTTTGTAGATCTTTGAGGAACCTCCATATTGTTCTCCACAGTGGCTGAACCAATTTACATTCCCACCAATGATGTAGGAGGGTTCCCTTTTCACCACTTCCCTGCCAATATTTATTACTTTTTATATTCTTAATTTTCACTATTCTGACAGGGGTTATGTGGTGTCTTGTGGTTTTTATCTGCATCTCCCTTATGACGAGAGATGTTGAGCATTTCCTCATATGCTTTTTGGATGTTTGTATGTCTCCCTCAGATTTTTGTTCAGCTCATTTTCCCATCTTTTAATTGGGTTAATCATTTTTTTTTTCGCATAAGGCACTTGAGATCCCTGTGTATTCTGATTATCAGTCCCTTGTCTGAGGCATATTTAACAAAAATATTTTCCCATTCTGAGGGTTGTCGGATCACACTTGATACTGTGTCCTTTGCTGTGCAGAAACATCTTAGTCTAATAATTTATTGTTGAGTTTTAGAGCTAGGCATTCTATAAATGCTTGTTAATTTTTAAAAAACAAAAAAAAATTACCTTTGTGGCTTTTTTTAATTATTATTTTTCTGTTAATGTGGTAGGCATTTTTCTGTTAATGGGTGGTACGTTGGCTATAAGCTTTGGAGGTTGTTTCTGGGGTCTCTATTCTATTCCATTGGTCCACATGTCTGTTTTTGTGCCAATACCATACTGTCTTGATGACCACAACTTTATAGTATATCTTGGGATCAGGGAGTGATATGCCTCCTACTCTATTCTTCTTGTGCAGGATTGATTTTGCAATAAAAGGTCTTTTATGATTCCAGACAAACTTTATGATTGTCTTTTCTAGATCTGTGAAGAATATTTCTGGTACTTTCATTGGAATTGCATTAAACATGTAGATTAATTTAGGTAGAATTGCCATTTTGATTATGTTAATTCTTCCAGTCCAGGAACATGGGATGTCCTTCCACTTTTTTATGTCATTTTTCAGTATCTTTTTTAAGATTTTCACAGTTTTCTTTATAAAGGTCTTTGACTTTGTTAGTTAGGTTTATCCCTAGGTATTTTTATACATCTTGTGGCTATGGTGAAAGGGATACTTTTCTTCAGCTCTACTTCCTTCAACTTGTTGTTTATATGCAGAAATGCTATAGATTTTTGGATGTTGATTTTTGTATCCTGTCACTTTACTGTGTTCACTTATTACTTCAAGAAGTTTTGGCATGGAGATCTTTGGGTCTTCTAAGTATATCATTATGTCATCTGCGAATAAAGATATTTTCAACTGGGAACCAGCAGTTAGCATAATGGCTGTGTCGCTGGACTCCCACGTAGTCGACCACAGTTCGCATCCTGGACCCAGTGGCTTAGAACTCACGCCAGGTGCGTGTGCGTGCGTGCCCAAGATCCCGAGAGGAGAATGGAGGAGAAGGGATTGAGGCATGACCATCCCCCCTGGGGGAGGGATTTCTCACTTTCTGTCTCTATGTCTCTGTCTGTCTGGCGAGCGCACACACCCTATAGTGAAAACCTCTCAAAAAAAAAAAGAGGATATTTTCTACTCTTCTTTTCCTATTTAATGCCTTTTATATTGTTCTCTTCCCTGCTTACATTAGCTAAGACTTCCAGTACTATATTAAAGAGCAGTGGAGAAAGTGGGCAGCCTTGGCTAGTACCTGTTTTTAGCGGAAAAGCTTTTAGCTTTTCCCCATTCAGTGTAATGTTAGCTATAGGTTTTTCATAGATGGTGCTTACTGTGCTGAGAAATGACCCTTCTATACCAATCTTACTGAGGGTATTAATCATAAAAGTATGTTATATTTTATCAAATGCTTTCTCCAAGCCATCTGGGCCTGGGCTTTTCTTTGTTGGGAGATTATTAATTACTGATTCAATCTCCTGGCTTGTTATAGGTCTATTCAGATTCTCTATGTCTTCCTGATCCAATCTTGGTAGTTTATATGCATCCAGGAATTTGTCCATCTCCTCCAGGTTATCTTGTTTGTTGGCGTAAAGTCGCTCATAGTATCCTCTAATGATATTATGTATTTCTGCTATGTCCGTGGTAATATTGCCTGTTTCATCACATATTTGATTAATCTGGTTTCTTTCTTTCTTCTTCTTGATCAGTCTAGCCAATGGAGTATCGATCTTGTTGATCTTTTCAAAGAACCAGCTTTTGCTTTCATTTATTTTCTGTATGGTTCGTTTATTTTCTATTTCATTTATTTCTGCTCGAACCTTTATTATTTCTTTTCGCCTGGCATTTTGGGGGTTCGTTTGTTGTTGTTTTTCCAGTTCTCTGAGGCATGATGATAAGTTATCTACTTGCCATCTTTCCATCCTTTTCTTATGTGCACTAATTGCTATGAATTTCCCTCTTATGACTGCTTTTGCTGTGTCCCATAGGTTCTGGACACTTGTGTCCTCATTATCATTTGTTTCCATAAATTTGTTTATTTCAGCCTTAATTTCTTCAGTAGTGAAGAAGTCATTCAGAAGTAGGTTGTTCAGTTTCCATGTGTTCGTGTATTTTCGGGGTTGTTTCTTGAAATTAATCTTGAGTTTAATTCCATCATGGTCAGAGAAGATGCTGGATACAGTTTCTATGCCTTTGAATCTGTAAAGGCTTGATTTGTGTCCTAACATATGATCAATCTTTGAAAAGATTCCATGCTGGGGTGAGAAAAATGTATATGTTGTGGTCTTAGGGTGGAAAGTTCTATAGATATCTGCCAAGCCCATTCGATTTATAGTATCGTTTAGGTACTGTATCTGTCTATTTATTTTCTGTCTAGAAGATCTGTCTAAAGTAGATAATGGGGTGTTGAGATATCCAACAATTATAGTATTTCTCCCTATTTCTCCTTTTAGCTCAAGCAGTCTTTCCTTCACATATTAAGGTGCACCTGAGTTGGGTGCATAGATATTTATAAGGATTATGTCTTCTTGTTGGATTACCCCATTTATTATTAGATAATGCCCTTCTTTGTCTCTTCTTACAGTCCTTGTCTTGAAATCTATTTTGTCTGAGATCAATATCGCTACTCCAGGGTACCTTTATTGAAAATAAGTTGACCGTACATGAGTAGGTTCATTTTTGGCCTCTCTGTTCGACTCTATTCACTGTTTATATTTTTTGTCAATTTCATGTTTTAATTACTAAAATTTTGTGTTATAGCTTGAAATCAGGTAATATGATACCACCTACTTTGGTCATTTTGTTCATAATTGCTTTAACTATTCATTTTTTGTGCTTCCATATGAATTTTAGTATTTGTTTCTTTTTCTATAAAAAATTTTGTTGGAATTTTGATAGAAATTTTATTTGAATCTCTAGCTCATATTGGGTTGTATGGACATTTTAACAATATTAATTCTTTCAGTCCATGAATATGGGATAGTTTTTCATTTCTTTTTATCCTCTAATTTCTTTCTTTCATCATTGTTTTATAGGTTTTTGTGTGCAGGTCTTTTACTTCCTTGGTTAAACATATTCCTAAGTTATTTATTTGTGTATTTATTTATTTTCAGTACTAATCATATTTATTTCAATTATTTTTCTTCCTAGATGTCTCCCCATCAGTCTAGGAGCACTTTTTTATTTATTATTATGATAGTCTTGTTTATATTACATTGAATCACATATATCTTTCAAGTGTATTACATTTCTTTTTCCAGAAGGAATACCATGCATATCATTAAAGACAAAGACATTGCTATCCATATCACCATCATCAAATAGATTTTCATCATTTTTTCCAGATTATTATTATTACTTTTATTCTTATTATTATTTTGAGAGCTTTTTGCCATAGGGTGCATGCGCTCGCCAGACAGACAGAAAGAGACAGAGAGACAGAAAACTAGAAATCACACCCCAGGGGGGATGGCCACGCCGCAGTCCCTTCTCCATTCTCTGGATCTTGGGCACGCAAACACACCTGCCTGTTGTGAGTTTTAAGCCACCGGGTCCGGGACTCGAACCGTGGTCAACTACATGGGAGTCCAGCAACAAAGCCATTATGCTAACTGCTGGTCCCTTCTAATTATTTTTTAAACATTCAATCTCTATGTATCATTTTGCTTGTAAGAATAATTTACCCATAATGAAATACTTCTCAGACCAGTCCAGTTGAGAATACTATACATGTTATCATCAATAGGTAATAAACCATTTCTGTGTCCCACTAATGTCATGCCTCTATATTTATTCTCTTGTTATCCTTCTCTGTACTCCTCAATTCTCCCACCCTGTTCCACAGTCTTCAGCATCCCTAACTATTTTCACTGCTTTTATGCCCTCCAATATTCCAATCTCTACCATAAAGTGTGGATAGTCAGTATATATTAAGTAGATATATAAAATATCTTTCTTTCATATTCTGGTTTGCCTCACTCAGCAATAGATCCTCAATACCTGAACACTTTCTATAAAATGCCAAGGTCTTGCTGGTTTTTTTATGGCCGAATAGTATTCCATAGAATACATGTGCCACACTTTTTCATCCATTCATCTGTTTGTGGACATTTGGGTTGGTTCCATTTATTTGTTTGTTTGTTTGTTTGCTTATTTATTTATTTATTTATTTATACTATTGCATATAGGATTATTCTCTTGATTTCTTTTTCATATCGCACTTTGTTAGTCTGTGGAAATGCTACTGAACTGCTACAGCATCCTGACCATATGTGTTCCCCTTCATGTAATCAGTAGAGAAGTATTTATTCATCACTTCATCTTTAGAAAGTGCTCCAGGTCTGGAGAGCTGATGTAAGCAAAGTCAGATAAGTTTTCTGACCTAGTGGATGAGGAAAGTGGTAGAGATAGCCCTGGATCCAATAACCACAATGGAAAGGTGAAACTACAACAGCAAGACCAGATACAAGGGCAACACATGCTCAACCAAAAAATATAGAATGAAGAAATTTGGGAAATTTGACAAGATCTCAATTTGTATACTAGAGATATAAAGGCATCTATTTCTTTTAGGATTACCTAATAGACTACAGTGCATTTACCCTATCCAATGCCTTTCTATTGGCCATCAAGTAAATAATGGTAGTTCTTTGGGATCCTGGATATTGATTTCTTAAATTATTTATTTTTAGGTTTTTGCCATTGAGCATATGCATTCACCAGAGAGAAATAGAGTGAGGGAAAGCTAGAAATCATCCCCCAGGGGGCATGGCCACACCATAATCTCTTATCGTTCAGACTTCTCTTGGGATTTTGTGTATGCATACACATGTGCATGGCATGATTTTCAAGCTGCTGGATCTAGAGCTCAAATACAGTCAGCCATGTGGGAATCCAGTGCCTTAATCTTCATGCCATCTGCTGTCCCCATTATTTTTTTAATTGCCAGTGGGCATATATGCCTTCCTGTAAGAGACCAAGAGAGAGTAATAGAATGCACTCTTAGTGGAGTGTGGTCACACCACAGTCCCTTCTCCTCAATTTCTCCATCCCATCAGGACTCAGGGTACATGTAGTCACACATACCCAGGGTGTTTTTCAAACCACCAAGGCTAGAATTCAAATCTTGGTCAACAATGTAGAATCAAGATCCCTTAAACACGAGCTTACATGTTTGACCCATGATCCTGGTTGTGGTTAATCTACCTCATTTACTTGGAGGTAGATTCTTTGTAACTTTAATACTGGACAGTTAATTTTGAGAAGCTCCTAAACTAATTACTGAACTGAGTTCAACTCCCACTATACCATTGACTGATTGACTGACTTAGAGAAAGCTATTTGCTCTCGGCTCCAGTTTTCTTAATTTTAAATTGGCAATCCTACATCCAAATTCAAAAGGCTGTTGCAAAGAGGCAATGAGGTACATAGAATGTGAAGCACTGTTTCTGGCCCATAGTAAGTACTTAATAAAGTACGGTGGTTGTCATTATTTTTCATCATCATCAAGAATTAGCAAAAGAAGAAAGATATCTTGCATAGTGTTTATTTTTCCCCCAATTGCTTTCTGTAAGAAAACTTATATTTTAAGTAGATTTAAAACTTAGGAGAAACACTTGAAATTTATGAATAACTTTAGTTATATTTTTAGTACACTTCAGTGTAAGTCCATAGGACCCTAGTTGGACTAGTGAAATGTTAGGTGGATTTTCCTTTAGGTATCGATTTTTATACAAACAGGAGTTTCCAGGCCCAGTTACAGTGGCACAGCAGTAGTGCAATGTTCTCCAAAGCTGGAAGCCATATTGAAGATCAGGGTTCAAGTTCCAGCTTCATCTGTGTGTGCCAGGTATATGCACACATATTCACGACCTTGTCAAGCTGGGAAAGGCTGGGAGTGGGGAAAGGGAAGATTGTGCTGTGAGACCCTTTGATGGTGCTTGTCTTTCTCTCTCATAAATAATAAAAATTTCTAAAAAATAATAGTTTCTAACTTTTTTTTTCGGAGAGGTTTTTGCTATAGGGTGCATGCACTTGCCAGAAAGGCAGATAGAGACAAAAAGACAGAAAGAAAGAAATCACCCCTCAGGGGGAATGTTCATGCCGCAATCCCTTCTCCTCCATTCTCCTCTCAGGATCTTGGGCACACACTCACACACACCCAGTGTGAGTTTAAGCCACCGGGTCTGGGACTTGAACCACAGTCGGCTACATGGGAGTCCAGCGATATAACCATTATGCCAACTGCTGGTCCCAGTTTCTAAAAATTTTTTAAAAATACATTTCTCCAAAGACAGACACATGTTATTCTAGTCCAACTGAAAAATTATAGTTTTACATTAGCCCATCATGTTAGCTATACATTTGAATTTTGCAGGACATACATTTTACAAGTTTATTCTTTATGCAAGAAAAATTTTGCTGAAAGTTTTCATTTGTAAACCTGAAAGGAGTGTTTACTTTAGTCACTCACTAAGGTTTGACATATTTTCCCTTGGACTCACTGAAAAAAAGAAAACAAACAGAACACTTTTGTCCCATTGAATCTTGCCATTGACTCCACACCTGGCAGGTTGCAAGCTCCTCCTGGCCCTGTCTCCTTGTTTACTCTTATGCTACTTTCGCAGCTTACACTTGCACCAAAGTGGATCTTCTCATCTTCCTGCCTGTTAGCTGTGTTTAAAAAACAAATCTAACATTGCATTTAATGAAGAAGAGCTGGTGAAAAACTGACTGCTCAGAAGAATTAATTCCCTCTTGTTTCTTTTAGCAGCTTGAAAATCAGCCTTCTTGAAGTTTCACACTGCATGCAAATAACTTTCCCTGGGTGTTCTGGTATTTCTGAGCCCCTGAAGAATGAGGCACCTAGTTTGTGCTTAGCCAATCTGGATTTCCCCTGAAAAACCAATTGCCAGTTAAGTATAGGAAAATTATTTTAGCCATTAGACTCTGAAATTAATTCTGAATTACTGAAATTTATTCACAGATTCAAAAAATATTTGTTAAAACCTCACAATATCGGAATCAGCAGGTAGTATGGTAGTTAAGGTGCTGGACTCTCACATGGTCAACTGCAGTTCAAGGCCTATACCTGGTAACATGCTTTCTCACTTTCCCTCTCTCTTGCTTGTGCTCTCTGGTGAGCACCTATGCCCTATAGCAAATTCATAATAATAATAAAATTAAATAATTACAAAAATTTAAAACCTCACTATGTGTCAGGCAGTTCACTAAATACTACTAGGCTTACAAAGTTGCATAAGTCAGATTTAGTCACCTTTGCAAGACTTCAAACTCAGACTGGAAGAAATAAATGGTTATAAAATATTTCCAGGGCCAGCAGGTGGTGTGGTGGTTAAAGGTGCTGGAGTCCCACATGGCCGACTACACTTCGAGTCCTAGACCTGACAGCTTGAAAATCACACTCGTTGTGTGTACATACATGCCCTCATGCTTGCATGCCCAAAATCCCAGGAGGAGAGTAGAGGAGACAGAATGGGAGCATGGCCATACCCTCCAGGGGTTGATTTCTCACTTTACCTCTCACTGTTTCTGTCTCTGGCAAGCACATGCACCCTATGGTAAAAAAAATAAAAAAATAAAAAATCTAAAGGAGAAAGAAAGAAAGAAAGAAAGAAAGAAAGAAAGAAAGAAAGAAAGAAAGGAAGGAAGGAAGGAAGGAAGGAAGGAAGAAGAGAAAATACTTCTAGTAATTTATGGTAGATGGTTTTAAAAAGGAAATACAAGCTAGTTCAAAACACAGGCTAAGCGAGTCCATTCTCATTGAAATTTCATATTCACTCCACAGTAGGTGAAATTTAAGCAGAGGCCTGAGCACTGGCAGGTGATGGTGGTGGTGGTGGTAGTTACAGTGGCAGGAGCAGCAGTAAGCATAGTTTCAATGCTTACTTTATCCCAGGCACGCTTCAGCTCTTGACCTAGAGTACATGCCTTTCATCTCACAACAATCCTATGGGATGGTTACATTTTCTAGTCTCATAATATAAGTGAGGAATCTGAGCCAGCAAGGCTAAGTAATTATCCCATGACCCCACAGGTATGAAGTGGCAGAGCTTGAATTCAAATTCAGACAAAACGGACTCAATGGTGAGTTTAGCTGAGGGAGGAACAGAACTGGAAAAGCGTTTAAAATTAAGGGAACTGCATGGGCAGAGGAGTGGAGAATAAGGGTGAAGATGGCACAGTGAGGAACGGGTGGCTCAGGGCTTTCAGGGCAAGGTGTGAAGGTGCTGGCCAAACAGATGACCAGCTTGGCCACATCAGGGAGGCATGCAGCTCAGGTTCGCTCTCGCTGTGTTAGAATTTGTACCAGTTGGGTTCGAATATGATTCCTTGGCTCTCAACAGGCTCTTTTTTCTTAAGAGGACTGAATTATTTTGGGCTAAAGGGTCATAACTTCTGTGCCTTACTCTCAAACTGCTCAGAAAATATAAAATAACAGTAATGTCACATATATATTTATTATATGGGTATAGATAAATAAATATGTTATATATTTATATGGCAAGAGAGAAAGAAGGTAAATCTGAGAAAATTGGTAATGAGTAGTTTACCCAGGTGAAGGACAGTTCATTATACTATTTTTAGGACTTTTTCTGTAAGTTTGCAACTATTTGCAAATAAAAATTAAAAGAAGAGGAAGAAGAACCTGCTTTACACGTAGCGTGATGATATCCATGAGAGTGTAAGCGATGTGCTGGAGAAGATGGCAAGGACGGCTGGCAAGGTCAGGACCACTGAGGTCAACTAGGAGGAAGCCCTGATGGTTCAGGCAAGATGCACACCAGCCTCAGGGGGCCTGGCGCTGCACAGGAGGAGGCTGGGGGCTGCAGCCTAATGTCCCCAGATGGCCATAGTGGAAAGTAATGCTGAGCAAACTGAGGATCAGGATTCTGCTTAAACAGCCATTGTGCAATACAATCATTTTCACTACAGTTAATTGGCTCTCATTGGCTATAAAATTCAAGATGTATGAAAATTAAAAACAAAACTACACCCATTGTCTCCAAAACCATTTTTTGGTTAATGCTGTATTTTTTTAAATGTTTATTTCTTTCTTTCTTCCATAAGTGACAGAACCAGAAATACAACATCCCCAACAAAGTTTTTTGTTTTTGTTTTTGTTTTTGAGAGAGAGATTTTTTTTTTTTTTTGGTTATAGGGTAGGTGCACTCAGCAGAGAAACAGAGAAAGACAAAGAGAGAGAAAGTGGGAAATCACCCTCCAGGGGGAGAAGGCCATGACATAATCCCTTCTCCTCCTTCTTCTCTCAGGATTTTGGGTACATATGCATACATACCTAGTATGAGTTTGAAGCTGCTGGGTCCAGGACTTGAACCATGGTCAGTATGTCAGAGTCCAATGACTTAACCACTATACCACCTGCTGGCCCTCCCAACAGTGTCATGGCACTGTAATCCACCCTGCAGTTTCAGCCAGTCCCAGATGATGGGCACACACAGGGCCATTGTACTTAGGGAGCTCTTCAGATGCAAACCCAGAACCTTACCACTTGGGGCAGATTTGCTGTGGGTCTTGTTTACCGCTGTACACTGACCAGCACCGCAGGCCTCTTTATTCCTAACCTTTGTAATCATTGTCAACATTGCCACAATTACAATCTCTCTCTCTCTCTCTCTCTCTCTTTTTTTTTTTTTGGAGAGGTTTTTGCTACAGGGTGTGTGCGCTTGCCAAAAAGACTGAGAAAGACAGAGAGACAGAAAGCAAGAAATCACCCCCCCGGGGGGATGACCACATCACAATCCCTTCTCCTCCATTCTTCTCCATTCTCCTTTCAGGATTTTGGGCACACACTCACATGCGCCCGGCATGAGTTTAAGCCATCGGGTCCGGGACTTGTATCACAGTCGGCTACATGGGAGTCCAGTGACATAGCCATTATGCCAACTGTTGGTCCCCACAATTACAATCTCTTTGTAGGTTACATTTTATCTCATCACAAGAAATGCATACTTTAGAACGTATTCATGTTAACTTGCAATGCTGACAAATGTCACTCTATATTTCATGTGCTTCCCGTACCTATGTCAAACCTCCAGAAATTGTTTATGAAATTCTGGTTCAGGACCTAAGAAATTAGGCAAATCTACCAGCATGTTTGTGCCTGTGTATACATGCACTTCTGTATACAGTGCACACATGCACAAACTCATGCATAAAAATATATATGCATGTCTATTTCCCCTTAGCGTTGCGAAATTACTGTCTAATGGGAGAGAAAGAGAAGTAATCTAACGTTTGTTTGCATGCAGTGTGAGAGATAATAGACATCTGTTTTCATACTGAGGTAAAACAGCGGCACGTCTAAATAAAGGCCGTGGATAAGGTGGCTGAAAGTCAGGGCACCTCCAGGGGTCAGAAAAATCTTCTTCCGAGCCATAGACTTACTTTGAGTCTTAAAGGACAAGCAGGAAATAGCTAGACAATGAAGACAAGGAAAGCTTTCGATGGAGGTTGATGCTTTGCCAAGTTCTCACACACTTGACATCAGAGGAGTGTATTACAGCTCTTTTGTTCGAATCCTGAGTGGCAACAACATGTTAATAATGTATTACTTGTCTTATTGTATGTTAATGCTAATTTTCTGGGCTTTTTAAACATGAATTAGAATTAGATGCACGAGTCCCTGTTGCTTATGCTAAATTTCAGCCAGCGTTTCTCAGGTTTAACCAATCGAGGGTGACATCTGCCTTGTAGCATCTGGAGAACCTCCTTTCTCTTGGTAATTGAAACGCTGTCCTACAAGAGAGACCGAGAAGTCCTTATATCCGCTTTCATTTCAGTTGTCAGGCTGTCTTCGGCTACTTGTGTTCTTACTAAGAATGAGGAGTGGGTCAGAACCTGACATTTCACAAGAGCCCAGTAAGCTGACCTGATTGACAGATACTACCACCCTGCAGCTGCAGGACACATGGTGGTGATTTTCCTTCAGAGGTGAAGCAGATCATTTTAGCCATTAAAAACTCATGTTTACCATGCTTGCTGAAGACAGCAAGAATCTGATTTCCTAACTTTGCTTTCGTGTCACTGCCACTACTTACAAAGTTGTTTAAATGCCACCTAACGTGGTTCCTTAATCACATTACCTGGATTCCTGTAAAATCCCTCTGGTAGGGTCGGCCCAGTAGCCTGTTGGTTAAGGGAGTTGGGTCCCACATGGCAGACTAAATCCTGGCTCTGACAACCAGGCATGTGTGCTCACTTGTCCCAAATCCTGGCAGGATTAGGAAATGGAGGTCAAGCGATTAGTGTGACCACCTCTCTATGAGGGGTGTTTTCTCCCTCTCCCTTTCTCTTTTTCTCTTTCCGTCTTTCCAGGGAGCACACACACCCTCTGGCAATTAAAACAGCAACTGCTGGAACCAGCAGGTGGCATGGTGGTTAAGGCACTGGACTTCCACATGACTGACCATGGTCAGTGTTCCAGACCTGGTAGCTTGAAAACCATGCTGGGCATGTGTGTGTGCACGCCCAAAATCCTAGGAGGAGAGTGGAGGAGAAGGGATTGTGGCATGGTGATCTGGGGAGGGGTTCTCACTTTCCCTCTCATTGTCTCTCTGTCTCTCTCCAGTGAGCGCATGTGCTCTACAGCAAAAACCTAAAACAACAACAACAAATAAAACAACAACAAAACAAACAAATAAAACTCCCTAGTGCTTTTCACCATGAGCATTTATTTGCTCCCTGGAGCAACTTAACTGACCAGCTAACAGGATCCAGTGCACCAATAGCTGTAGACCTGTTCTGAGAGCTCTTGCTGAGACTTCTTGGTGGTTTGGAAACGTTAAGTGCATAGAATGGTCCGAATGTGTAACAGGAACCCCTGAATCTTTTATTATTGGGAACTGTCCTAGAGCAAGCTGCATTCTTAGTTTTCTGAAATAAGTTTTAGTATACCCTCCTGTGTTTCCAGGAGAAAGATAATGCTGCACTGTTAATTATGGCATGCTTTTTTATTTATTCAAAAAGTAAACTTGTTACAGTTTGTGAATATATATAAGAGGTCACAAATCATAAGTTTATAGCTTAATGAATTCTGATAGCTTTATTAAGGTATAATTTACACAACATGCAAATCACCCAGTGTCCGTGTACAGTTTGATCATTTCTAGTGCCTATGTGAAATTGTGCAGCCGTCATCACAACCCAGTTTTAGAGCACTTCTGCCACCCTAAAGTTCCCTCGTGCATATTTGAAACATCCTCACTTCCATCTGCAGCTCCAGACAATCACTGATCTACCGTCTCACAAAGTTGCACCTTTTTTCTAGAAATACCATATAAACAGAATCATACAATATATATTATTTTAAAGTGGCTTATTTTTCTTTCTTTTTTTTTCAAAGAATTATTTTATTTCACTTGACTTATTTATTTATAAAATTTGACCAGAGAGGAACAGAGCAAGAGAGAGAGACACAGAAAGAGAACAAAAGCAAGCCCCCAGGTCAGGCACTCCAACCACAGTGCCATGTGGGCGTCCAGTGCCCTTCACCACACCACCTGCTGGCCCCATTAACTGGCTTATTTTTCTCAGTGTAATTTTGAGATGTTTCTTTTTTTTTTTCATAATTGTTGCCTCTATAAACTTTTTGATGAGAAAAATTCCATTATAGGAACATGACACATTCTTCAGTTGTGGGACATGTGTATTGTTATTACAAGGTGTGCTACAGTCATTACATGTAAGTTTTTGTGTGAACCTATGCTTCCACTTTTTTTCAGTTGGATACCTAGAATAGGTTGCTAGGCATTAGGGTAGAGTCCTATGGTAGTGTGCATTTAATGTTTTAAGAAAAAGCCCAAATCTTCTCAAGTGGCTATGCCAGCATTTTTTTAAAACTAATTTTATTGTTATTTCTAATTTATGTATAATAGATAGCTCTCTATCTTTGTGAGGTACAGTGTTGAAAATAAATAGAACTACCCGATTACCCAGTAAGCCTACCACTTGGTAGTTAACCAAAGTGGTGGCAACATTTTACATCTCTACCAGCAAAGGAGAGCCATTCTGTATTCATATGGGTTTTAGTATTATCTTATTGTAGTTTTAACTTGCATTTCTTTATTACTAGTCATATTAAGCATCTCTTTTATGTTCTTATTGAAAAGCTGCATATCTTTAGTGTAAGAGTCATTCAGATCTTTTGCTTAATTATAGCATTTTATTAGTCGTGTCATGGACTGGAATGTTTGCTACATGCAAAGAAGATGGGGTGTTCTTCCGTAAAAGTAAAAGAACTTATCCCACTGGGCTCTGAAGGCATTTAATGAGCTATAAAGTGTACCATGGTCATGTAGCCTAAGAAATATTTGTATAAAATGAAATACTTTGCATAACAAATGAAATTCTACATCCAACTTCTAGAATCCGAACTATCATTGTTCTCCCATTTGGATGCATTATTGCATATGTCTACTGGTGATTCATGATGGTTTAAAATACATCCAGGCCATTGGTCTCGTAGAGGTTGAGCTAAATCTCCTCTGCAACTTTTCCATAAGTGAGTACTTAGTGTTAATTATGATTAAAACAATAATTCTTTAATAACGCATAAGTAGCTCAGATTAATCAACTGCTTTCCAGGCAGACACTTCCTGGATTCCCCAAGGATTTCATCAGCAAAATGTAGTAATGATGCTGTTTTGCACAGTGCTATTGTTTCCTTGGTAAATATGTGAATTGATTACCCATGAGCCCAGGTCGCTATGTACTGTTGTTTTGCTTTATTCTTTATTATGTTAGGAATCCTACACAGCAGGGGGCTGGTATCCACTACAGGGTCACCTTGGGGCTTCTAATATGGAAATCTAAATGAATTCTTTGTTGCTGTAAATTACAAACAGAACAACAGCAGCCGGCTTCCACACTTTATAAATATGTATGTTCTCCTCACCAATGAAATTATGGTGAAGGATAGATCAAAGTGAATTAGCACCTGTCAAGAAAATTTGATAGGTCATTCTGCATTGTAATTTTTCCCCCTTTCTTCCAAGTGTGACATAATAGCCAAGCCTGCATCTAGCTCTCCTCCACCCATTGTGGTTAACAACAGTTCAAATGTGGAAATGAATCACCTGGTATATTACTTCTATGCAGCAGGAGGCAAATTGAAAAGCTAAATTTTTACAATCAAAATGAGTTGACTGTATTTGGACCCTGAATATTGCTTAGTATGTGTGTCTACTGTAGCCGATTGCTATTATATAACTAAATGTTGTAAAAATGTGTTGTCTTTAAACCTCTTAGGTTTTCATAAAATGCTTCCAAACCCGGAGATCCTAAAGCTCCATTTGCTCAATCGTATAATTGTCCTAGTCTTGCTAACTGTGACAATTTGATCATCATCATAACATATAAGGAAGCAATGCTAAAAAAAAAAAAAAACCTCATCGCCACCACAAATATTAACGCCAAAATTGCTTTAAAATGTTATATATGTTGCATATTTATTTTGAAAAAAGGAGAATCCAAAATACGAGGCAAAAATTTGAAATAAAAAGAAAAAAAATTTATAAGTCTGCATAATCTGCTTGCTTATGAGATTGGTATGATTCAGCAATGAAGGAGAAGGAAAGGAACCATACAGAAGAAAAGGAACCTCATAAAATTTGAAAATTAAAATGAAGGAAATAAGAGAGAGAGAAAGAAAAGAACATAGCCAAGAAGCGGGAATGAGAGTCAGTAAGTGGCAAATTGTAGACTTAAAGAACAAATGTGTACAGAGCTCAGACCACTGCCTTTATCCTCATGACAGCCCTCCCTGACTGCATCCTGAGTTCTTCCAAACGTGTGTTCTCTGCTGCTCCAGGGACACTTCTAAAGGACAAGGACAATCCTAGCGGTCACTCAGGGGGACATTTTTACACTACATGTCTTCCTATTTTTATTTATTTATTTGTTTGTTTTAGTTTGACTGGTGATTCTCAGCTGTTGTAAATACATCGTATTGTATTTACATGTTGTAAATACATTATATACTTATGCATTAGTACTGTAATGCAAATTTTTTATAGTCTTTATATAATCATGTGTGAAATTCCTTATTCTATAAATGGTCTCATCTTCTTGACCTTCTCATGAGATTTCTCTCAATCATTTATTTTTCTACAATCCTTCCATTGTGCCTTTTGGTTCTATGTGGCTGAAACACTCAAATACACTTTAATTTTCATTAATGTTTAATCAAAATATTATAAAATATCCCCAAATCTTTATTTATAAATGTTAATGTTCTTAACATCTTCTGTATTCTTTGATTGCTCAGGGTTCTAACTGAATGTTTATTTATTGATTGATTTTTTAGCTTTATTTTTTTATTTTATTTTATTTTATACATTCAATCACATTATTTAGCTTACAAAGTGAATATTTCAACATGTGAACATTTCTTCCTAGTCAAGTTAATAAACTATAAGATTTTTTTCCTTTTGTTATTCTAACCAATTAGGAGTAATGCTACTTTTTCTTTCAATAAATACATAGCTTTTAAAAAAATTTGCTACTTAATATAGCAGGAAAAATATTTTGTATATGTTTGTTTTATCATAAGTATGACCTCACAACCATGGTCATGTTTGCAATTTGTAATGAGGATTCATGCTCATGTATTTTCCAGTTAAATGGAGATTCCCTCACGTGCATGCTCACTCGCTCTTGTCCTCTCTCAAGGTAAATATTTATATTTTTGAACTGCAATACCATGTCTGTTTGGACATTTTTCCAGTTACTCAGTCAAATATTTCAGAATGTTTTCCAAATGAGAATGCTAAATGGAACTATCATAGCAGTCATACAAACTCTCACGAGCCCTGGCTTGCTAAGCTCCACCTGGTGATTGGCATGCCTCTCTGACACAGCCTCATATGAGTAATGAAAGTGTTCCAGTTGCATGAGATTTTCAAGGTTACCTCAAACCATGTTTTAGATTTGGTCTGTCATACATACACGCAAAATATAGATCAATCACAGTACTCACATTTACAAGGAATGACACAAAAGATAAGAAAATTAAAAATCTGTTCTAATTTTTAAGCCCTTACAAATATATCAGAAGAGGCCAGCAGGTGGCATGATGTTTAAGGTCTTGGACTCTCACATGGCTGACAGTGGTTCCAATCCCAGACCTGGAATCTTGAAAATTAGGCCAAGCATGTGTGCATGCATGTCCAAAATCCTGAGAGGAGAATGGAGGAGAGGGGATTGTGGCATGGCTATCCCCACTGGGGAATTATTTCTCACTTGCCCTCTCTCTCTGGTGAGTGAACACACCCTATGGCAAAACCAAAAAAAAAAAAAAAAAAACCAGAAAAAGGTTGAGAATAAGTGTGATTCTGTTCAGTCATCATATAGAATAAAATGTCCTTCCATAAAACACCTTTCAGGTTTAGGAAAATTAGTCTATAACAAACACTTAAAAACAGTGTAATTATCATTGGTATCTATCCATGTTCCCCATGGAGTCCTGTCTGTCTAAGAATGCCAAGGGTTCCTTAGGCATATTTTTAAAATTGCACTGCCCCCAGAAGCCAGGTGGTGGCACAGCAGTAACACAGCTGGACCTGCACGGGGAGATTCTGGGTTTGCACCCTGGAACCTCCCTGACCATACTGTGCAGATGCACATGCCCGTGATCCAGGCCAGCTGAGAAAAATAAACCTTTCAAAATGAGGAAATTGTATCTCCCCCAGCCAGGGTTATTACCGGAAAGACTAGGGTCAAGCTTGATTATTATGGATCCTATGGCTGCTTATGGTCATGAGGAACCATCACTAGCCAGGTGGGGAATGTGCTTTTTATATTTTCCTAGAAAACTACAGACTTTCTCCAAATTCTCCTGCTGCTTCTCCAACCCAGGTAGGAGGTAAGATGTTCATGTAGTGCTAACCTGACATGACATAACATACATGTGTAAATCCAAAATATAAGCCAAGACGTTAATAGATGTTAATAGCACTAATAGCATCCCCGTATTCCATGACTCAGAGAATAACAAAGTTCTTGACATAAAGGATTTGGCAGCATTTCACTCCTGTTTTTTGTTTTGTTTTGTTTTGTCTTGTTTGTTTGTTTTTGAAGGTATACAGTTCATAGTAAAAAGAACAGTGGTGCATGTAGGCGTAGAGTTGAAAGTTAGTCTCATTTATTCCCCTTCTGCACCATGTTGTCCAACTTGGATACTCCCAATCCTGGTAGGTAACCACCACTGATAGCATCTTGTGTATGTTTAGAGATATGTCATAGAAATATGTATGCTTATAAATGTATAATATATTGGAAGAGTCTGACCCAGTAGGGCCCCAGGATTTGTCTTGAGCTTTTGACCTCTACCTCTTAGGTCGGGTCAGTACGTTGGCAAGGCCGCTGCTATGTACCACCCCCTCCCCAACTTAGGAATAAAACTTAAGTCAAATTAGCATGTCAGCAAGGCTACTTGCTATTTGCTCTAGAAAACTGTGGTAGCCTTGCTGGGAAGTGACCCCCCTCTGACTCCCTGATATACTATAAAAAATTACATAGCTTTTTTGAGTATGTGATGAGATTTTTTTTAAGTCTCCCGACTACTCCCCTCGGCCCTGATCACCTACTGTTAAATTACAACGCTTTATCTCTGTGGTCACAATAGAGGATGGGCTAAAGTTTTATTTAGGCAAAAATAATCTTGACCTTTGGAAGGTCTTTTAAGATATATTTAACATAAACTTAAAAATAATCTTTTTTTTTACATAAAATAAGATTAGGCCAAAACTGGCCCAGGACACACCCGCCCTCACCAAGTGAAATAAATAAATATATTAAAATTCCTTAAATTAAGTTTTAGATCTCTATAAAACTATATAAATATCATTCTTTATTAAAATCCATAAAAACTAATATCTATACTTAAGATTTTCTTTTCTCAGCATCATATTTAATAATCACAAAATGGCTGCCGCTGCATCAGCTGATAATTATCTCTGCTTACTAAAACCACTTTCTCAAAACTGCATTCCATGGAGACCCACCTACATGAAACGAACAACTGCAAAACCTCAATAGACCCCCCTTAATCCAACCCTAAATAAAATCTGTAATCCCTATTAAACTAATAATTAAAACATGTAGCCCCTCTTCCATTTGCTAACATATAACACATTTTCAATAAAAATGCACAATGATTCCTAGCAGGGGTCACTCTTCAGAGAGCAATCTCTGAGAGGTGTCTGACTCAAGACGTGCATAAAAAGGCACCGAGACCTTTGTCTTCTGTTCACTTGCACCGCTTCCAACGAGTCAACCCACCCCCACCAAGGCTGGACCCTGGCAATATATGTATGCTTGTATTGTTTTTATAAGAAGTCACAAATTCCTGCAATACATTCTGTCCTACAACTTTTTTTCACTTTTAGGAGAGGTTTTTGCCATAGGGCGTGTACACTCGCCAGACAGACAGAGAGAGACAGAGAGACAGAAAGTGATAAATCACCCCCCAGGGGGGATGACCACACTGCAATCCGTTCTCCTCTATTCTCCTCTCTGGATCTTGGGTACGCACGCACACATGCCCGGCATGAGTTTTAAGCCACCGGGTCCAGGACTCAAACCGCAGTCAACTACGTGGGAGTCCAGCAACATAGCCATTATGCTAACTGCTGGTCCCCAACTATTTTTCACTTTCTTGACATCTAGATATCCTCTTAGATCAGTACATGAAATTCTACCTTATTCCTCTTCTTTTCTTTTTCTTTTCTTTTTTTTTTTTTTGAGAGAAGTTTTTGCTGAAGGGTACATGTACTCACTGGAGAGACAATAGAGAGACCTAGAGACAGAAAGCGAGAAATCACCCCCCAGGGTGGATGGCCACAGCACAATCACTTCTCCTCGATCCTCTTCTTGGGATTTTGGGCATACATGCACTCTTCTGGCATGAGTTTTAAGTCACTGGGTCTGGAAGTTGAACTATGGTTGACTATATGAGAGTCCAGTGACATAGCCATTATGCCGTCTACTGGCCCCTCTACCTTACTCTTATAAATAGCCACACATATTTGCACTGTATACATGTAATTCAATTTATTTAGTGAGATTCTCATGGGTAGATATAGAGAATTTCCCAATATTTAAGATTTTACAAGGACCAGCAGATGGTGTAATAGTTACGTTGTTGGACTCCCACGTAGTTGACCATGGTTCAAGTCCTGGACCTGGTGACTTAAAACTCATGCTGGGCATGTGTGTGTGTGTGCCCAAAATCCTGAGAGGAGAATGGAGGAGAAGGGATTATGGCATGGCCATCCCCCTGGGGAGTGATTTCTCACTTTCTGTCTCTTGGTTTCTATCTGTCTCTCTGACGAGTGCATGCACCTTGTAGCAAAAATCTCTCTTAAGAAAAAAAAATTTACAAAGACTGTTTACTCAGCATCTTTGTTTATATCTTAGTCTGCTTGGGCTGCCATAAGAGAATATCATAGAGTGAGTAGCTTGAGGAACAAATATTTATTTTTCATAATTCTTTTAAGGTTTTTGCCATAGGGCATGTGTACTCAGCAGGGAGAGATAGAGACAGTGAGAGTGAAAGTGATAAATTAAACCCCATGTGGGAGGAATACATCATAATCCCTTCTCTTACATTTTCCTCTTGGAATTTTGGGCACGTATGCACACATGCCTGGCATGATTTTCAAGCTACCAGGTCCAGGTCTTGAACAGCAGTCAGCCCTGTGGGAGTCCAGGACCATTTTCTCTGTGCCACCTGCTGGTTCCTATTTTTCACAGTTCTAGAGGCTATGAAGTCTAAGGTGCCAGTAGATTGAAAGCCTTGTGGGAGTTCTCTTTTTGGTTTGCTAACAGCTGCCGTCTTGCTGTATCCTCACTTGACCAGGGAAGAGACACCAAAAGTATGTGTGCATGCATTGTGCATGAATGAGAATGTTCTGGTCTCTCTTCCTCTTCCCATTAGGACACTAATTCCATCCAGAGACTTCCCCCACCTTAATAGTCTTATATAAACCTAATTAGCTTCCTAAATCCCCACATCTAAATACCATCATATAGGAAGTTATGGCTTCAACATATGCATTTTAGGAAATAAACATTCAGTCAGTAACAGCTCATATATAAATCTTGAATAAATCTTTTTATAAGACATACTTTTAGAAATTATATTGCTGGGTCAATTAAGATATACTTTTTACAAACCAAATACTGGCAAAATGCTCTCAACAATTAGTTCATGGAAATGCAGTAGTCCTACATGATTTCCATTCTGTTCATTTCTAAGATTTTTATTTTATTTTATTTATTGCTAAGGTTTCAAATACTTTCCAATCCAATGGACAAGTAACAAATCTCATTCCATTTTTAGAAAAGATTAAGAGTGAGCTGGAGCATATTTCAGATGACTGTTGACCACTTGTATTTTTGTCCTTTGAGTTACTTTTTAATTCCCTTTGTTTGTTTTTGTATTAAGTTATCTTTTTTCTTATTGATTTGTAAGATTTATACATTCGAGAAATTAATCTCTTGGCATATGTATTACTTATACTTTTCCCAGTTTGTTATTGTTTGCTTTTGAGTTTGACTATTGGGATGTTTCAGGTTTTTTTATTGCTACATCACAAATTATCCTCTTGCACAAAAAATATATATATTTTTTACTTTCCAAAATTCTGAGGTTTGTGATTTGGACAGGGCACAGTGGGGGCAGTGTGACTCTCTGTAGGAAGCCTGTTGGAGCTGTGTTGTGTCCATTGGCTTATCCATCCCAGAAATCTAGATCTTGCCTAGGTAGCCAGGACAGCTAGTGGCTGGCCAGGGTGACACGACTGTCATCATATTCCTGAGGTCTTGGTTCTGGAGGTAGCTGGGCTCTTCGGTTCTTCTAATGTGGACTCAAAGTCTCCGCCCCTACGTGGCCCTCCCGCATGACCTCTTAAGGTACTCTCTCCTACAGGGGCTGTAGAAAGCACAGGGCATTCTAAGAGTGCTAAAGCAGAGGGTTGTATCTGAAATGTTTACATCATCCTTTCAGTGAAGGCAAGTCACGAGCCTAGCACAGATTTAAGGGACAGCGACCACACAGGGCACACATCTGTGATGCATGGTTTCTTGGTGTCCATTAGTATATCGACTACCAAAGGTTATTTCTGTTTTTGTTTTGTTACCATAGAACTGTCTTATCATTTTTCTTGGTAGGCAAGATTTTCATTATGACCTTTATGGCTTCTTGCTTTAGTGCCACCTTAGAAAGGGCTTTGCTATTCCACAATTCTATAATTTTTCACCCATTGTTTCTTATAATACTCCTGATACTTTGATTTTTTTCACATTTACATTTTTATTTTATCTGGACTTTTTTTTTTTAAGAGAGACTTATCACTATAGGGCATGTGTGCTTGCCAGAGAGAGAGAAAGTGAGAAATCACCCAGGAGGGACAGCCACACCACAATCCCTTTTTCTCCATTCTCCTTTAGGGATTTTGAGTAGGTATGCACACGCACCTGACATGAGTTTCAAGCCTCTGGGTCCAGGATTCAAACTGTGGTTGGCCATGTGGGAGTCTAGTGATGTAACCATTGTGCCATCTGCTGGTCCCATGGATTCATTAATTTTTAAAGAAATAGAGGGCCAATCTTAAATCAAACATTTTTTTAAAAATCTGTTCCAACAGGTCTATGGAATAACTCATTATTTCCTACTGATTAACTGCCATTTTATTATATGCTAAATTCCCATGTCGATGTATATTTATTTCCATAGGTTCTAT
>NW_006159840.1:2254337-2263395 GCF_000334495.1 Tupaia belangeri chinensis | reverse complement strand
ACAACAACACCAAGTTGTTTCAAATAGCAGATTTTTTCAGTGTTATGAGGTATACAGGAAACAGAGGGGCATTCAGGGTTGAGTGGCAGGAGATGGACAGCTCTCAGAAGGGTTAAGGTAATGACTGGGTGAAGGAATTTAGGAAAAGAAATGCCCCCAGAGAACACAACCCCAGAAAAGTACAAGCACTTCTATTCCTATCAGATGTGGAAAGGAGGTTTTAAGCTTTGTTGAAAATGGCCAAATAAAGGAGGAGACAACAGGTAGTGAGGAGGTTAGGGGGCTAAATCCCACATGGTTGACTGCATGGTTCAAGTCCTGGACCCGGCAGCTTGAAAGGCATTCTGAGTGCATGTGGGTGTGTCCAAGATCCCAAGAGGAGAATAGAAGAGAAGAGATTGTGTGTGGTGTAGTCATCCCCTGGGAAAAGGGGGTGAGTTCTTACTTTCTGTTTCTGTCTGTCTCTCTCTGGCATAAGAGAGGGAGAAAAAAAAATTAAAGTGGAACCTCAGGCAGCTGGATGACTAAATTCATCTGAATTATATTGGGTGTGATTAACTGTAAATCTTCCCCCTAGAGAGTCCCCAAGGGGTAGTAGTCCCCATCTGCCACAGTGCGCCATCACAAGGACCTGAATGGCTACATGCTTTCCAGCACTAGGCCAGTCTAGGTAGGACAGAGCAGACCAGTGGGGCTGTTGTCTTGGTTTTCTCCCTCGGATTTCTCATACCTGTTCTCTTTCATCCCCTTTTGGCTCCCTCAGAAGATTTAACCAAGTGAAAACAAACATTCTCCTGGGTAAGAGAAAGTCTATTTTATATTTAAATATACATGCTTTTTCTGCTGCCTGAATATTTGCAAGAGATTTTTGGTATAGATTTTATTTCACAGAAAATAGTTCTTCTGGCACTGCCAATCTGTATGGTTAATATACGGGAAACAAACAAACAAACAAACAAAACTCTTAAAAGTTCACTGTTGTCAAGGAAATTCTGAAAGCCATAACCATGATGCAAGTCATTAAAGCACTGACTCATTCATTCCCTTATCAAAGTATCATGGTGGCTCATGCTATTATATTTATTATGATTTGGGCTACAAGAGCACCTCTCACCATGTAAAATTGCTTTTAGAGAGGAACGTTTTGAAATTCTTACCCAAGGATGATAGCCATCAGATGTCCCAAAGCCTAAGATGGGGAGTCTGGAGCCGCATTTGCTACCGCCTGGCAATCGCCAGCCCTTCATGGGAGTCTGGTTTTTACAGGATTCCTCAGGCTCTAATGCTGCTTATCCATTTTTCCTCCATGAATATAACGAGGGAAAGTTTTCAGATATTCACTCTGCTCTGTTTGTCAGTATAAACACCCCCATACCTTTAACTCTCCCTTAGGAATCATTTGTGTTAGTCTCCTATGAACTGAGTCACTGAGTACTCTATAAATAGAGAACAGTAAGAACTCAGAGACGGAGAGTACTCTATAGACAGAGAACAGGGAGAACTCAGAGATGGAGAGTACTCTCTAAACAGGGAATGGAGAGAACTCCAAGACGGAGAGTACTCTATAGACAGGGAACAGGAAGAACTTAGAGGCGGAGCATACTCTATAGACAGGGAACGGGAAGAACTCAGAGACGGAGAGTACTCTATAGACAGGGAACAGGAAGAACTTAGAGGCGGAGCATACTCTATAGACAGGGAACGGGAAGAACTCAGAGACGGAGAGTACTCTGTAGACAGGGAACGGGAAGAACTCAGAGGTGGAGAGTACTCTGTAGACAGGGAATGGGGAGAACTCAGAGACAGAGAGTACTCTATAGACAGGGAATGGGAAGAACTCAGAGATGGAGAGTACTGAATAGAGAACAGGAAGAACTCAGAGAGGCAGAGTACTCTGTAAACAGGGAACAGGGAGAACTCAGAGACGGAGAGTACTCTATAGACAGTGAATGGGGAGAACTCAGAGACGGAGAGTACTCTATAGACAGGGAATGGGGAGAACTCAGAGACGGAGAGTACTCTATAGACAGGGAACGGGGAGAACTCAGAGACGGAGCGTACTCTATAGACAGGGAACAGGAAGAACTCAGGGAGAACTCAGAGGCAGAGAGTACTCTATAGACAGGGAACGGGAAGAACTCAGAGACGGTGAGTACTGAATAGAGAACAGGAAGAACTCAGAGAGGCAGAGTACTCTGTAAACAGGGAACAGGGAGAACTCAGAGACGGAGAGTACTCTATAGACAGTGAATGGGGAGAACTCAGAGACGGAGAGTACTCTATAGACAGGGAATGGGGAGAACTCAGAGACGAAGAGTACTCTATAGACAGGGAATGGGGAGAACTCAGAGACGAAGAGTACTCTATAGACAGGGAACCGGAAGAACTCAGAGACAGAGAGTACTCTATAGATAGGGGATGGGGAGCTCTATAGATAGGGAATGGGGAGAACTCAGAGACGGAGAGTACTCTGTAGACAGGGAATGGGGAGAACTCAGAGATGGAGAGTACTCTATAGACAGGGAACGGGGAGAACTCAGAGACGGAGCGTACTCTATAGACAGGGAACAGGAAGAACTCAGAGAGGGAGAGTACTCTGTAGACAGGGAATGGGGAGAACTCAAAGACAGAGAGTACTCTATAGACAGGGAAGGGGAAGAACTCAGAGAGGGAGAGTACTCTGTAGACAGGGAATGGGGAGAACTCAGAGAGGAAGAGTACTCTCTAAACAGGGAATGGGGAGAACTCAGAGACAGAGAGTACTCTGTAAACAGAGAACAGGGAGAACTCAGAGACGGAGTGTACTCTATAAACAGGGAACGGGAAGAACTCAGAGGCAGAGAGTACTCTATAGAGAAGAAGAAGAACTCAGAGACAGAAGAGCCTCTGTTAGGTGTCCTTAGCAGTAGGTCTGTGAGCTATCCAAGCATAAGCCCAGCTGCCTTCTGTTTACAGATCCTCAGTTTTCTATTATTTGTATCATTTCTCTTTATCTCTTCTCTTTATGCTGATATACAAGACACAGTGGCTGTAACCAAGGTTGAGTGCCAAAAGCCTAGGCTGAGCTTTCTTCATAGTAATGTACAGTGTATTATAGTGAGTTCCAGTTTATATTTTCCCGTTTGCCAATTAAGTGTATATTGATACAGGGATTACTAAAAATATACATATACATATTCTTTGTGATGGAATTTAATAGTAGATTAAGAGCTGTTCCCCTAATTTTGTTATTGATAAGTTTTTATATCCAAATTATGAGACTAGTATTTTTTTTGAAAGGTTCTCACTGATTTTTGTGATAATTACATTATATGAATTTTAAATTAAATGCTTAGGTATTTTTATCACTTCAGAGAGAATTAAGTGTCAAATAAAGTAATTTTAGCCTCTGCCAAAATAATTTAAGACCATTTTTCTGTACTTTTTTCATCAAATGGAATTCACTAAACCTCCTTACCAGAGTTAGTTTGTCGGATATTAGGAGGCACTGTAGATGATTTGGAAGGTACTCCTCCCTTCAAGGGAACTGGCAATGTGGGAAGGTAGGGAGAAAGAGCATGTGGGGGGACTTGCTGTGGATGAGCTAGGCTGTATAAGCAAGGAACCAGTTACTGCTCTGGAAGGTATCAGTTACTGCTCTGGAAGGTACCAGTTACTGCTCCGGAAGGTACCAATTACTGCTCTGGAAGGTATCAGTTACTGCTCTGGAAGGTACCAGTTACTGCTCTGGAAGGTATCAGTTACTGCTCTGGAAGGAACCAATTACTGCTATGGAAGGAACCAATTACTGCTCTGGAAGGTACCAATTACTGCTCTGGAAGGTACCAGTTACTGCTCTGGAAGGTACCAGTTACTGCTCTGGAAAGTGCCAGTTACTGCTCTGGAAGGTGCCAGTTACTGCTCTGGAAGGTACCAGTTACTGCTCTGGAAGGTGCCAGTTACTGCTCTGGAAGGTACCAGTTACTGCTCTGGAAGGTACCCTTGGACCAGGACTATCCTCAGTGTGCTCTGTGGACCAGGAATCAGCCCTGGTGACTCTCACATGCTCTGTGGGTCCTTGATGGCTCACAGCTACTCAGATGAAATACTGATAAGCACGCCTACTTCACAAATTTTGTTTCAAGTTTCACTTCAATTTAAAAAAATCTTTTGTGTTCTAGTAATTGTAGTGCTAAAGTTGTACCTACACGCTGTTGTGCCCTTTTTAATCTCACCGAATATGCAGTCAGAGCCATGCAGACCCTACTGGCTCACATATGTCACTCGCATGTCATTGTTTCCATCTATCCTACCGCTATCCTGACTTACGTCCCTAAAGCACATTCTCCAGAGGAAAAATGAACATTGAGCATGAGTACTACACGTTAGAAACACTCAGCACATGTAAATTGTGGGCCAAATTCTGCACAAATGTCGAATGTACATCGGCATGTATGAGGTGCAGAGATCTGTAACCGTGGCTTTTCTGCAGAAGTGATTTCTTGAAGTGTATACTCAAGTTAATGTTGATGACCTCAATAGTGAGTAACCCATGCTTCCAGCCCTCTTTTTAGTCCCCCCCTTTTTTTTTCAAATAGTGGCAAAGCCCTTGAAGTTTTTGCCTTATTTTTAGTCAAAGCAGAGTGAATTTCTGCTAAACCAGTGGAATTCTTCTTGAAACAGCACAAACTAATACTCTCCAAATGAAACAAAGGAGTTTAGTCTATAAAGGCAGATGAAAGAACAAAACCATAGAAATAGTGCTTATGCACCTCAAAGATAAACTGGGTAAACTCACCTGCTCTCTAAAAGATTATACAAATGAGTCACAAAATTAATGGCAGAAGAATCTACTAGGAAATATTCCTTATCATCTAGTTGAGAGTCCCCAGTGATTGCGTCTTCCTGTTGGCCTTGGGCTGGATTCCAGTCTGTCTTCTGGAGCGGTGTCTTATGCTACACCAAAGTGGAGCCATTCCTCTCCATGTCCAGAATGTGCTGTCGGTCCTCTGAGGTTGATGCTAGAAGCCAGGCACATGCCAGCAAACCTCTGAGGAGGACCTACTTTCAACACAGAGTCCTATACCTGTTCAGGTTTTATTAAATGTTAAGTAAGGACATCTTCAGACATGAAGGATCCAGAAATGTTTACCTCCCATGTAACATTTCTAATCTGTGAACGGTTACGGACTCAGCCACAGGTGAGGGCAACCAACAGGGACGAGGGAGGCTTGTACTCACTTTATTTCTTCCCATTCCCTTGGAATGATTCCTGAAATCCATAAAAAATAAAAGTTAAAGCCAAGATAAAGGAAGGCAGGAGATTTAGTAAGAAAATTGTGGAAAGACCAACTATCAATTAATGAAATGATGGAAGAACCAAAAGATTTGAGTATTCAGGGGCAGAAGGCACATGTCTATTCTGTAGGTGCCTTAAAAATAAGCATACCTTTAAGATAAAACATGTAATTAAAAAGCAAAATGTCAACCAAAAGTCGGGAAGGGAGAACGTAATAGCAGAGCTGTCAGCACAAGGGCACTTGGCCTCCCAGGCTCTGATCTGATCTCCGCGCTCTCCCCACCAGACCTCCCCCCCTGCATTTTGTTCTCTGCACCTCTGAGTCTGTCATCTAGAAGGTTTTCTATGCCTTAGTCTCCTCTCTGAACATTACCTTTTACCTCCTTGCTCTTACTTGAGTGGGTACATCTCTAATCCTGAAACAAATTATTGGTCAGCTCTTTTGACCACAAATCCAACACTACTATTTTGAATAGGAACACATTAAACGCGATTTCCCCTGCCTTCCCCTTTATTTCTGTCTGTAACTTGGTTAGCAATTCAACACATAATATTTAATGTTCATTTGCCCTTGACACCGGGCCTTCCCTTCCATCAGGTAAATGGTTATTTGCTGTCAGCTCAGGAAACAGCCACCATCCTCCTCCTCGCTGACTGAGCACGGTGTGACTTCCTTCTCCTTGACTGGGACACTTTTACCTTCTTGACTGAAAACTACCTTTTACCCAATGCTTAGTGAAAGTTTATCCATCAGAGCTCTGAGGAAAACAAAGAGCCCTGCTTTATAGTTGTTGCCAGTTCCCATGGTGTGAATACAGCCATCTTGACCAATCTGAAACTACCTGTGTGTCTTTGCTGAACAAACTTGTGAAGAAAAGCATGTTTCCTCAGGGCATACCAATGCTGCTTTCAGCCCCACCTCCTTTGGAATGATTGCTCTAAATTCCTTTCATTTGGATCCAATTTCTGAGTGCCAGGCATGTTCTCACATCTGCTTGTAAATACAATAGCTATTCCACACTGTGGTAGAGACTGAAAGGCTAGAGAACATAAAAGTATTAAAATTTGTAATGGACACTAGAGACAAAGAGGAAAGAGAGTGTGAGAGGGGAACAGTGTAGGAAATTTGGGGGGAAATGGAGAGATAAGGCACTTGTGGGACACAGATAAGGTTTATTATCTGTTGATGAGGATGTGTGTGGTGGTCTCAACTGGACTGGATTGAGGTGTATATCATGCTGGGTAAAGTCTCTTTACAATCTAAATGACGTATAGCAATTTAATGTATGTATAATAATAAAAAAAAAGGGAGGAAAAGAAGAGTTCCCTGAAAGTGGGAAGTGAGATTTTGCCTGCTGAGTAGAAAACCTGCCAGAACCCAGCAGCTCCCTCTCCCCGCTGCACACCGGAGTCTGTACCGTGCCGGCAACGTGAGGATTTTCCTTGCCTTGTGCCTGCATTTTCTCCTATATCAGAAATATATGTGCATCCAGTGACTCTAAACCACTCTCTGCTTAAAGATACATTTATTTTGGATGACTAAGAGAACCCATATGAAACCTTTAGATTATTTTAACCCATTTAGTTTAGAACTTGGATTTAATCATGGCATTTAAAACGATTACACAACAGCTCTCTGTCATGGTTTAACTGGAAGTTGAATATGGAGGTCTGTCTCTTCTGGGCCTCCGCAGCCCAGTGGTGTTCTGAGGACTGGAGCGTGGGCTGAGTTGGTTGGTGACTATAGGGACGCTGGGACAGGCCAGACAGAGAAGCTCTTCAGTGTGTTACCAGGGAGAGGCAACAGGACCATAGTAGCTACAGTGTCTTATCCTGCTTCTCCAAGTGAGAAATCTGCTGTTGATACATTGCAGTGAGAAGGAGGTAGAGAGGTTTGCTTCTGTGATGGGAAGAAAGCAGCGCTCAGAAGAAGGCTTCCTGTGCCTGCACGCAGTACTCTGATTCACCACTTAGTATGCAGGCCCGACTTGGCTGCCGGCCCCCTTGCTCAGCCACTCAGTTCTTCTGGCCAGCTTGTCGCCCCCGACCCCTGACTCAACCCAGAAGCTGGCACTCACACGGTCCTTGCTGAGAATCTCTCTGTCACTCGCGGCTTCCTGGCAAAATCATCCTCCTTTGCCATCATACTTCCCTGTGGGAAAATACATGAGATTATTGAAAATTTCCTGTGGCCAAGATGAATTTACCAGCTGTATCAAATAAACCTCTTCTTGTCAATATTTGCTTGAAAACAAACATCTTCATTTTTATATCCTCCTCCCTGTGTAAATCAGCTTCTCCCAGTTGTTTGTAATTGTCACCTGAAGGCCATGGTTTCTGTTTAGCAGACTAAAAATTCAACATGAGGATATTTGTGTGAAGAATGGAGTGGAGGCTTCAACATTTGAAGCAACACAGCGAGTCTGAGGTGTGATGTCAGAGGAGCTGTGTGACACTGATGCGAGTATGTACCGTGAGGACGGGAGAAGGTGCAGCTTCTCCCCGGGCACTGCGGCCTGGGGTATTCCGTGCCTCTGGATGACCCGCACTTATATCCAGCAATTTACTCATGTTAGACGTGTTTTCCCTTGACCGCAGTGTATTCGTCACGTCTCTATTCTTTGAGCCACTGCTCCAACTTTTTTTTTAACTTCTATTAAGTTTATTAGTCGTATTTCTTTCCGTTTTGATCAGACGCCCAGCGATGGTAAGGTGTGGGCTAAGGCTTCATTGGTGTCACCCACCTCCTCGACGCTCCTGCTCCTGTTCTGTTCCAGCTCCACCTTCTCAGTGGACTGCCTCCTGCTCCCACGTCAAGATAAAATCCTTCCCGTACCGCGGCTAGTCCAGCCTACGTCTGTCAGTTCCAGAAAGACTTTCTTGTTAACTCCGGCTTTAAATTCATTCTACGTTCTCTGGATTCACCTGAAATACTCCATTTGTCTGTACTTTTTTATGAATTACTTTCCTACTATACTCAGCACCACAAGAAATGCATAGTACAATGTCTGGGGAATAGTTATCCTTAGAGACGGAATTGTAGGTAACTGGGGGAGAAAAGAATATTTGGTTAAGAAAATGGACAGTGTGTGTTCACCAAGTAGTCACTAATTCTGATCTGATTGAAAATAACTAGGGAGTATTATGAATAGGCTGATGAGAACAGCAAGTAGTATTATTTTGTTGTTTTTTTTTTAGGTGGCAAATGGTATTTTGGAAAATAGTGCAAGTATAAATAAGTAAATATTACCCATTAACTCACCTCCCAGTGATAAACACAACTCGCCTTTGGTTGGATTCCTTCATCTGAACATCAGAGTGTTTTGTAAATATTTTATAAAAGCACACAGCTACATATTATTTTTGTTTTTTCCCAAGGCTTCCGTCAGAGTGATATTTACAACAGTGTTAGAGGGAAAATACTCATCTTCTCTATCTTTTGGGATAAACGTAATAACCTTTGTAAAAAAGAGATTTATATAATTTTTAAAATTCTAATCAGAATGCACTGGAGGGTGTAGCCATCTGACCTCCTTTTAGAATGACGGGAAATATATTTATTTCCCATCCTTCTCAAAACTCAAATACAAAAGTTTCTCTGAAATTTTTACTTTTCATCCTATTCTGTGGACTTCGTGGCTACTTTACCAGGGTTTCCTGACTCCACAGTCCCACTCCTGCCACGCTGGGAGAGGTGTGAGGCCGAGGGTGGTCGTGCTGGCCTGGCCTCACAGGCAGGGGGGGGCGGTGTGGGACCAACCGCCACGCCCGCCCAAAGAT
>NW_006159840.1:2232296-2254151 GCF_000334495.1 Tupaia belangeri chinensis | reverse complement strand
GGCGGGGGTGGTCGGGGCGGCCCGGCCCCCACAGGCGGGGGAGGCTGCTGTGAGACCAGCCGCCAAGCCTGACTAAGATTCCGTGCACTGGGAAGCCCTAGTAGTTCTGCCTCTGCCCTCGACCTCAGCCTACGCTTTGCCATAGATCTAGAATAAGTTGGCTTGTACTGGGTTTGTAATCTCTTGGAGTCTTTTAGCCGTTTTCCCAGTCTCTTTGCTAGAGCCTCCTTTGGTGCGTGTTATGCTATCCCACAGCATAAATCAGAAGTAGGAAGTGGGCCACTTCCTCCGTTCTGGTCAAATGAAAGCTGTTGCAGCCTGGGGAAGGTGGGCTGATCCCCCAAATTCTCCTGTTTAAACCATGTTTTAAGTATTTCTCCAGAAACGTGAACATTTTATGAGACTTGCCACAGGTCACTTTGCAAGTTTTATCTACCCAGATAGATGTGCCAAAATGACATTCCACTGTCAGCAAAGACTCCAGCAACTTTTGCCTTGAAAACACCCATTTAGAAATCAGATCTGTGACCCACTTCAGACCCGGCATTTTAGATCAACAATCACTGTGATGAGCACAGATTCTCTGCCTTCATTTCCTCCTCTGCGAGATGAAGGTAATTATATCCATTTCGGAGAATTGTTGCAAAGTGTACATAAAAATAATGTAGATGAGGGGATGTTGTGAGCAGTGAAAAGCAACGGACAGATGCGATACGTAAGTATTATTGGTCGTGGCTTATTCTGGATTCCTTGAAACCAATAACTCATTTCAACTCTATGTTATAGCATGACTCTCTTCATTCCAAAGGCCTAGGAGATTCTCAAGTAAACTACTTTTGGAATTCAGAGCGTTCTGAATTTCTTAATTCTCATTGCGATTCGTTTGTAATATCTCAATTTTATGTATTTATTCTAACTAGAAAGTTGGTAAATATAAGGCAGTATAAAATATCAATTACAGTATCAATTACAAGTATATTTGCTGCTCTTGTATCATATTATGTAATTGTATTCTTCACTTCTAAATTAAAAAAAAAAAAAAAAAAAAAAAGACCAGGCGAAATAGTGGTTAAGGTGCTGGACTCCACATGACTGATCATGGTTTGGATCCCAGACCTTGCACCTTGAAACTCACACTGGGCGCATGTGTTTGCATATCCAGAATACCAAGAAGAGAATAAAGGAGAAGGGATTGCCATGTGGCCATTGCCCTTGGAGGATGATTTCTCACTTTCCCTCTCACTCTCTCTCCAGTGAGCACACACGATCTATGGCAAAACATTAAAAAAATATTAAAACCAGATTTAGGCTTTCAGGCTCAAAGAGACTTCGGATAGGAATAAATAATCCCCACATGTGTTAACTAACTTCAACATAAACAAAGGAGAGGCTGAGTGAGTGATGAACACTGCTGACTCTGACATAGCTTTTAAGCTACTTTCTGGGGCAAGGGCTAGGAATGGTCATAGTGTTGAGATTCCAAAGGAAAAAAAGTAGAAAAGACCAGAGATATACTCAGAAAACAGTATCATCTGTCACCAATTGAATTCCTCTTCCCTTTAATTCCATCATGTACAGAGAGTACTGCATAATAAGCTGTGCATTCTTCTGTGCATGCTGAATACCCCCTTTTACAATGATAAATTTTTATTCAATTCTCTCAACATGATATTATCTAGAAACAGAACATGACCAGAAAATAGATCCAGTGAAATGTGTTCTTCATTGTTCCAAATTTAATTTTAACATCGGGAACTGTTATATGAAAAAAGGAAGGGAACCTTGACGAGGCACAAGAGTATAATAGTGAAAAAGTTCCCTCCAATCAGTGATAACACCATTTTATAAATACTGTAAGAGATTGGTGTAGCGAAAGTAAAGATAATTTCTGACCCCTTATCCACAATTCTTATATGCTCTGTTATGTTTACCTATGTCTGTGTAACAATCCACCAAAAGATTGTCTCCTTTGAACAATAATCATTTTGCTGTCTCACAATTGTATGAGTTACAGATTTGGGCAGGGCTCAGTTGGATCACTGTTCTACTATAAATAGACCAAGTTTTCTTGGTGGTGCTCAGCTGGCAGAAGGGTTCATGTATCTGGCATCGTAGTAGGGTTGGCTGGAAGGATAGATTCTAGCATGGTTATTTATGGGAGACCAACACATGGTATGAGTTACAGATTTGGGCAGGGCTCAGCTGGATGACTGTTCTACTCTAAATAGACCAAGTTCGCTTGGTGATGCTCAGCTGGCAGAAGGGTTCATGTATCTGGCATTGTAGTAGGGTTGGCTGGAAGGCTGGATTTAAGTATGGTTATTTATGGGAGACCAACACATTACTTGTTCTGTGAGCAGGGTCAGAGCTCCGGGCACACAGAGAGTGCCCTAAAAGACAGGAAATGGGAGCTACTAGTTGTAGGTCTGGATCCAGAAGTGGGCAGGTCATCACTTGCCTGTTTTCCATTGGGCAGAGCTTGCCCAGATTTATGGGGAGGAGATAGAGACCGCACCTTTCAGTGGAAGGAGTGTAAAAATATTATTGACCTTCTTCTATTTTTCCATAACCCTTTTCTATCTAAATGTAAGTTTAGTGTCTCATCAGCATACCCAATAGCTACATTTTCTCTTCATTCATATTTATTCTTCACACATCATCTAGTGCCATTATATCTGCCTTGATTCATCTCCTCTTAAATTTCTTCTCCAGGACTGCTACGTAGCTTTTCACTTACTGCTGATAACAAGGTGGTTTCAGCCCCTTAACTTTACTTCGTCAGTTCCTGCTATCTAAACTGATCATATGCCCCTCAGTCCTTGTAAGCTCCCTTCATCTGCATAATTCCTACTTACCTTTCATGGTCCAGCTTTTCCAAGAAGTCATCCCTCAAATCCTGCCCCTTGTCCCCACTGTGCCCTCATTCATTCAATTATTTGTTTAACAATAAGTATTGAGACACCAGTAGGCACACAGGCTGACTACAGTTGAGAAAGGGCATAACCATAGAGAAAGTGAGCATTCTCATTCCTCTCAGCAGCTACAGTGAGAATTTGGATCTTCAGATAGTACATGGCAGTGTCATGTTTTAGATTCTTGATCAGCTCTACGTAGTATCAATGCCCTCAGAGTACAAGTGGGTCGAGTCATGATCAGCAAGTTCTAGCTTACAAGACCTGTACTGAAGGATGCATCATTTTCTATCCCAATCATTCAGCTTTCCTCTGTTGACTCCAGATTCAGAAGAGAAGAGAGAAAGACTGCCTGGCTCAGTGAAGTTAGAAGGAGGTTTTATCAGGGTGTTTAATAGCTAGGGCTGAAATTCAACTTCAAATTTTCCTGCTATGGCAGTTAAATGTGAGATTTTTGTATTATCATTTCTCTTTCATTTTTCCCAGCTCTATTTTCACTGTAAAGTTTTCCATGGAACATGAAAGCAACCAAATATAAGAAAAATCAATAAAAAGTTTTTAAAAATAGCACCAAATCAGTGGTCTATAAAATATCACTGCTGTAGCAGTAGAGTGAGACCTGATCTTCAGGGATAACATCTATTATCAAATCAGAGTTTGGAGTTGCTTCAAGTACTCCATCTTAAATACTGGAAGAGTGAGCACATGATCAGACTTTGAGGCAGAACAAATAATATTGGCATTAAATGAATATAGTTAAAAATAATGAGGCACATTTATCTAACATTTATAACATTTTAATGCTTGCAAATAATACTTTGAAAATGATTAAAACAATATAGCAAGCTAGATATTGACAGTGAATTCATAAGCACATACAAGAGAGGCCACTAGGACCTATGACCACTTGGAAGGGTGATTTGAAGGGTTCCATGGAGAACTGCATGTAGCACACCAAAATGCAAGGGACATCGAGGGTAAAGTTATTCAGGAGAGTAAGTACCAGATACAGAGAAATGCACAAAGAAAGAAAGATTTGGAAGCAGGACATATTTAAGAAGGACTAAAGCCCATCAAAGCACTAATAAGAAACGTGCTTTGGGAAGGCAAGTGGGTAACATGTGAAGGGCAGTGTTGGCTGTCATCCCGATGAGTTGTTTTTAGTTTAGAAAAGAAGGGGATAATATGAAAAATTATAGATGTTCGTATCACTATGATTGAAGAATATTCATCTCTTAGTCATTTGTATTCTGAACTGGAGCTAGAAGAGATGTCATAACACAACCACAGTGTGCTAGGAATGATGTAATGAGGACTGAATAAAATAAGTGCCTGAGGTAGAACAGAGGAGAGGACCCGTGGGAAAGTCATTGAAGGCAGTGGTTTCAGAAAGGTTCAATAGCGCCTCCTGAAGTTTGGGTGGAGGGGTTGGCAGGATATTGTGTCAAAAATGTCCCCAGGGCTGGTTCTATGCCTCTACAGTTGGGCACTGTGCACGGAGGCTGTGTCCCACGTAGCCGAACATGAATCAGGTCCCAGCCCCATCAGCTCATGCCGGGCATGGGCTCTTGTGCCCAGGATCCTGGTGGAATGAAGCCTGGCCAAGCTCCCCTGGTGGCGGTTGGGGGAGTGGTGCCCCCTCTCTCTCATACATGAATACATGCCCTGTGTTCTGGAGAGGGGAGTGTCTCCAAGGTTCAGAACCTGCCATCTGAGAGCACAGGAGGTCACACCATTCAGGGAAACAAAACTCACTATAGTATGCAAAACTCAGCCAGAGATGGGAATAGGGTTGATGATGAATATGGCTTTTGACTTGATATATTTGTTCATTGTAAAATAATTTGCTATTTTTTTCTTTGTGCCAAATATTTGTGCTGAGAAGTCTTGGCAATACATAGTTGACTTAACAGTTGTTTATAAGGAGAAGAGAATTTAAAGAGACATGAAACATCATGAGCAAGCTTCAGAATCAGCACAGTGACAGAACCACAGTGACACAGCTCCTTTTAAATCTAAATATTCTTTCTTGCTCACCCTGTGACCAGGATTGGATGAGATCGTTGTCACCATCCTACATTTGTTGAACTGTTATTTGCCAAACATCAAGCAGTGTGTGATAAAATGTTTTATTATTAGTCTTCACAGAAATAGAGATAGAAACTTTGAGCAGACACCGTTGACTAGGACCCACCTCACATACAGGAACGGAGTCTCTGGGAAGATGAAGAACCTTCCCTGGGCCTCTCTGAGGAGCACCTCTGTTCCTTCGGCAGTGACAGTACAGAGAGAGTACGGACAGTGTGTGAGGTTTACGCTCAGTATCTATTTTAAACTCTGTTCTCTTTATTATTAACATTATGCATCTCTAGGATATTTTTCTTTGCTCTCTTAATGAGAACGAAGCTATTGGACTATATGGGGTATAAACTGATGACCAAAGCCTATAAATTCTGTGCTTTAACTGTTTAAGTGAATCACCAATGCGTCAGCACTCTACTACAGAGCTCTACTTCCAAGTTACTCAATACAGTTCTGATGACTGGGATTCTTTATACTCTTGCTTGGTAGAGGTTGCTGAAGGCAGCTTTTGATGTAACTCTATAAAGGAGAATGTAGAAATATGCCTTTAGTAAGCACCTTGTCCTAATCCATTTTCTGCTGCTGTAACAGAGTAGCTGAGACGGTAATTTATAATAAACAGAAATATTTTTGGCTCACAATCCTGGAGTCCAGGAAGTCCGCGAGCACGGCACTGATTTCTAGAGAGGACCTTCATATCATCTCATGGCAGACAGTGGAAGGGTAAATGAGGGCATGAGACACAGAGGAAAGGGGACCACTCCCATTATAATAAAATTAATTCACTCAAGAGGGCTCTGTCCTAGTTACTCCTTAAATGTCCTACCTCTTAATACTGCCACAATGGGGGGGTGGCGATAGCAGGTGGTATGGTGCTTACGGTGCTGGATTGCCACATGGTTGACTCTGGTTTGAGTCCAGGATCCAGCAACTTGAGACTCACACTGGGAACATGTGCATGTGTGCCCAAAATCCCGAGAGGAGAAAGGAGAAGGGAGTGTGGCCTGGCTATTCCCCCAGGGGTGTGGTTTCTTACTTTCTCTGTCTCTCCAGTGAGCATAGTACCCTAAAGCAAAAATCTCTCTTAAAAAAAAAATACTATCACTATGACAATTAAGTGTCAATATAAATTTAGGAGGGGATATTCAACCATAGTACACCTTTAAAACGAAATGTTAGTTTCTGCTGTAGATACATTTTTTGGAGCCTTAAGTTGTTGGCCAACTTCACTAAATTATCATTATTTAATTAATAATAATAACTGAAACTGACGGGCTAAAGGATGTACAAACAGAAGAGGTGGATGTGAATGCCAGAGGTGGGGTGTGTGGGGGAGTGGGGCCTGGGGAAGAGCATTTGGAGGAGGGATACGAAGACAACGTTGTTGAGACAGGGAGGTGGTGTTGCTATATTTTGATCAACTAGACCGGGGAGAAATGTTCACATATTGAAATGATCACCGTGTAAGCTAAATAATGTAATCGAATGTATTTTAAAAAATGAAAATTAAAATTAAAAAAAATAATAAATACAAGCACTTAGGAAAAATGAAGATTTATATTAACATTGAAAATTATTTTCCTGATTTTATGCTTCAAAAGAACTGCTCCTTTAAAGGATACTGTAAGTGACGGTCCAAGGAGTTCACTGGGGTACACAGGAAATGTGCTAGGGATTTACAAACTGCTAGCTTCCAAAAATGCTTCCCTAGATTATGTGTGAGAAGTGTAGATGGGGGCTAAACAAAGACATCATTCTGACAACCACGCAATGGCATAGACTCTCGTGGGTTTGCAGTGCTCTTAACCTGCATACGTGGTTTCCTTAGAAGAGCAACTTGTCCATACGAAGAGCTGTAATCGGACCTAACTGCTTTTTTCCATAGGTGGCTCTCACACTTTGTCTCTTACCAGAAGCCAACTGATGGCGGAGTAAAGCTGTGTGTGTCTTCTCCCCTCTGGTGCACACACTTCACCGGGCCATCACGAGGTGTGGCTGCAGTCTGGAGTCCTTGCCAATCTGGTGGGAATGTCTCACGCTCAGATATGTGCGTGATGCTTGAGGAAATTCTGCAAACACACTGTGCTGTTTTTGGAGAATTACTCCAGCCTAGAGACCTCAAAGCCTTGTGTTTAAGAGAATAGGTACCCAGCAGAATAATCCTAGTTCTTATCTTTGATGTCCAATTTTCAGTCTATACCCTGAGCAATAGGAAATTGGAGGAAGTGAATGGAAACTGGCAGGACTCAGGGCATCTTAGCTTTAACCTCTCATTACAAAAGTGCTTTTTGGTTTAAAAAAGAAAAGTCACTTTTATAGTAAGATTGTTTCGAACAGCTCTAGCTGTGCCTGCTATTTCCTCAGGGCGTCCATGAACTCAGTTGTGATACTATCAACAACAGAGAAACAGCAAAGCAACCGCTGAGCTGAGGCCCTCCAGGGGCCACGTGGGAACACCCTCTCCCCTGTGTAAGCATGGCAGAGCTCTGAGCACATACAGCCGTAAAACTCTCTAGGTAGCATTTTAAAAGCTTTTAAAAGAATGCCCTTCATAATATGTTCTATTACAGTGGTGATTGTTATTGTTGTTATTTCTCACTTTGTATCAAGAGTGGAATCTCTCCTGGGACATATCGAGGATGGATTGAGAAATGCTGTGATAGATCTTAGTAGCCCACTTCATTTTCAGCCATAAGGCAAGGTCCGCTTGCTGTCTGCTGTCCTGGTTGGCCATGTCATACACTGGAGGCAGGGCAGGGAAATGGAAGCGCATTTGCTGTGAAAGAGCAATGTGTGCAGAATAAACCCTACCTAGAGCTAAAATAACCATTTCCTAATTGTCGCAGATTCTTGTATCATGATTTAGAATTTTGTTTCTCAAATGAACCTACAGTGCTTAGAATAGAGTAAGACAGATTCTTCCCAGAGTAAATGCCTGACAAGGTATAATGTCCATGTGACAGACAACGAAGAGGAAAGTGGAGAAGTTCCTGAGTCCCTGTACCCAGCATGCGGAGCACAGCCAATCTGACATAGCATAACCTTACAGCCTTGCCATAGCCCTCCTCTGGGTTTGTGAATACCACATGGACACTCTGTACCTTCTGCACATTTGTCTCTCCGTGAGCTTTTCTCAGTGTACGGCATAAATTCAATTGCGGTATTTAGATATCATTTGCTCTGGTCCTGACCCAAACAAAAGTATTATGGGATTACATATTGGGTTGTCTGAGAAGTCATTATGCATTTTTGCATAGAAAAATAAGTCGTGGGAACCAGCAGTTAGCATAATGGCTATGTCGCTGGACTCCCACCTAGTTGACCATGGTCCGCGTCCCGGACCCGGTGGCTTAAAGCTCACGCCGGGTGCATGTGCGTGCGTGCCCAAGATCCCGAGAGGAGAATGGAGGAGAGGGGATTGCGGCGTGACCATCCCCCCTGGGGGGGGATTTCTCGCTTTCTGTCTCTATGTCTCTCTCTGTCTGTCTGGTGAGTGCACGTGCCCTATAGCAACAACCTCTCCAAAAAAAAAAAAAAAGAAAAGAAAAGAAAAAAAAAAAGAAAAGAAAAGAAAAAAAAAAAGAAAAGAAAAGAAAAAAAAAAAGAAAAGAAAAGAAAAAAAAAAAGAAAAGAAAAGAAAAATAAGTCGTGACCTTTCCTGATGACCCGAATCTTATCACTAGTAAAATAGCACCATCTTTAAGAATGTTGAAAAATAAATGGTTGTCAGGCCAGCTGGTGGTGGTAGTGGTGGTGGTTAAGGTTCTGAATGCCACATGGCCAACTACATGGTTGGAGTCCTGGCCCAGCAGCTTGAAAAACACAACGGATATGTGTGCATGCATGTCTAAGACCTTGAGAGAAGGGATTGTGGCATGGGCATCTTTTTTGGGGGGTAATGTCTCAATTTCTGTTTCTCTATCTGTCTTTCTTTCTGTCTATCCCTGAATATATGCAGCCTATAGCAAATTAAAATAAACAAAAATAAAAATAAATGTCCTCTGCACCCATTTTCCTGGATCACCTATTTGTGACAGTGCAAGTTAGCATATGCTTTATTTTTATTACCTAATTATTGTGACACAAAGTTCCACAGACTTGGTAGAAATACTTGCAGTTTTCTGCAGCATTGCTACATATTCTGCCCCAGGAAACAGAAGTCCAAGCCTTCTCTAGACAGCTCATCTTCTTCATCACATGTGTCCCTGTTGCTGGTGGCTGTGCAGGCTGTTCTTCCTGGCAGTGTTGTGTCTTTACTAGTGACTCATGAAAGATTACCCCAGCTTGAGCCTTGGAATGGACACTGCTTCCCAGATTTCTGACAGCAGAGCTGAGAGAAGTAAGTTCTAACTTTTACTCAACTGAGAATTTAGCAGTAACAGAAGTAATTAATACAGGAAACAGCTGCTTCCAGAAGGTATTTGTAACTGGCAGGCCCCACCTAATCTCAGAATTGCTACCGAACTGTGGCTGGTGTCCAGGTGCTGCAGGTCTGTCCAGTCAGCCACAGGGCATCTCTAGACTTCTCTCCCCCTCCCAGAGTCCAGACCCAGGTGCTTTCTTGGTCTTTAAGAGTGAGGGATTTCTGTTTCCTTTTCTCTGGGTTTCAAATCCTTTGGGATTAGGTCATTGATTATTTCTGGTAATATATCAGTTCTCACTAAAAATAATTCATAACTTTCAATGCTGAGTTTAAACACATAGCCACATATATAGCTGTCCAGAAGGCCAATCACATGTAAGAGGAGAGCATTCATGGTGAAATCATGTTGTCACTTAATTCAGAGCCAGGGGCGGCAGTCCCCAAGTCCCTAAATCTATGTGGGGTCATGCAACGTGATCCCACCCTCGGAATAGGACTAGGAATATTTATTTCCTTTCCTTGACAAATAAATAGGAAGTAGGAGTGGCTTGACCAGTCTCTGCCTTTTCACTTAGTTGGGTAGAGGAAGAGAGCTAAAAACATAGGAGTTGGTGGAGTTACAAGATCCAAGGGGTCTGGGTCCAGAAATCATTGTGACAGGAAAGTCGCCAGATGAACAACACACTGTGTGGGACAATTAAATGAGTAAGACAAGTAAACTTACATTGTTGTAAGGATTGAAATTTTACTGTTTATTTGTTCTAATTATTAGTGTAGGTAGAACTAATCCAGTCTGAAATATCTCCATTTGGAGCTTTTTCTGCATTTAGGGCATTCAAAATACAATGTGAGGTTTTGCCCTACATCAGCATAACTTAGAAACACTCTCTAAGGTGAACTTCCCCTGGAAAGAAATTCAAAAAACAATAAATCATACCAAAATAAAAACAAAAGCAAACAAAAAATGTAAATCTGGTCCTGACCAAATTGTAGTTTTTGTTAAAGAATGCAGAAACCCTTAAATTGCAAAACTTCCAGCTTCAAAACAGAAAGTCCAGGGTCTCATTACACACACACACACACACACACACACACATATTTTAAGGTTTTAACCATAGGGTAGCTGCACTCTCTATAAAGAGAGAGACAGACAGTGAGAGGGATAGTGAGAAGTCATCCCCCAGAGGGTGACGGCCACACAGCAATCTCTTCTCCATTCTCCCCCTGGGATTTTGGGCATACACATACACACACGTCCAGTTCAGTCTGATTTCAAACCACCAGGTGTGGGACTTGAACCGTGGTTGGCTATGTGGGAGTCCAGTGCCATAACCACTACACCACCTGCTGGTTCACCCCCTTTTTTAATTATCTATTTCTAGGCCAGCCAGTGGGTATGGTAGCTAAGACAGCTGGATCCCACATGGCTGGTTGTGGAGTTTGAGTCCAAGACTCAGTGGCTTGAAAACTTCTGGGCATTGTATGTGTGTGTTCCTCAATTCTGAGATAAATAGTGGAGAAGGGATTGTGGAGTGGCCATCCCCTCAGGATTTGGTTGCTTTCTCACTTTCTTCAGTGAACACATGTGCCCTATAGCAAAAAAAAAAAAAAAAAAAAAAAATTAATGATTTATTTCCTAAACACTTTGAGTATCCCTCTGACTCCCTGCTGAGACCTTCTAAATTCTTGACCCTCACCTCAGTTACAGAACCCCAAAGCCTGGACTCTTTGGAAACTCTCCATCATTTACTGAGTGCTCTGGGATGCCAAGATCCAGGGCTGCCAGGCACAGAATATTGTCTGAGATGGATTAAGCTCTCCTTCATCCCAGAGGAAAAGAGGAAAGCTTGCCAGCTAAAATGAGATTGGCAATGAGAAGTGCAACTCTTCAAGGAATAAATCTGATTTTGAAAAATAGCATCTTAGGAAGAAAGCCTTTTAAAGAGATAGGAAGTAAGATAACATTCTCAGAATGCTGTAAAATAAGGACTCATTTTCATAGGGCTCAGATGAATAAATCATCTCATTGCTTTATAGTCACACAAAGGAAGAGGTGGAATGATGGAATTTGGGAGCTGGAGAGTGGTATGAGAACCGTTTTGACTCTTCCGGTCTAAGGGAGAGGCCTGGAGACCCTGGCTGCTGTTCACGTATGTGTAGTTCTTGTGTATACTGATTTAATAAATTTATGATTTCTTTTTTACTTTTGGTTTAATATTTTTACTACTTTTTCTTTTAAGCTTCTCCAGCAATAAATAATAATAAATCCTCTAAAAATGTTTTAAGGAAATTACACATAATAGGAAGCTGTGATTTGTCATTAGCTCTACGCTATCTTAAGCCATTTGTACTGTTTCTGTAACAAAGTTAGCAGTAGGGAAGTTTGTACTTTATAAATGCATTTTCTCTTTTCTTTTTCAAATTTTAAATGTCTCACAGCTCATCTGTCTGTTTTCCTCTTATGTGTGGTTGAGTTTTAATACATACGTACACTGGCATGACCACTACCATCACCAGGATTCAGACTCTTCCCTGTCCCACATCCCCTGCTGCACCCCTACTGCCTGGCACCAATTGAACTTAGTCAACATCACCACCATTTTGTCTTTTGAAAATGTCATAGGAATAGGATCAGACATTAGGTACCTTTAAGACTTGTCTTTTCTGGGACCAGCAGATATCATAATGGTTATGTTGTTGGACTCCCATGTAGTTGACTATGGTTCAAGTCCCAGACCCGGCAGATTAAAACACACCAGGTGCGGGTGCATGTGTGCTCAAAATCCCAAGAGAAGAATGGATAAGGGATTGCAGCCTGGCCATCTGCCATGGGGGGTGATTTCTCACTTTCTATATCTCTGTCTCTCTGGCAAGCGCACACACCCTATAGAAAAATCTCTCTCCAAAAAGAAAAGACTTGCCACTTCTACCCAGTGTGATGCCCTTGAAAATCATCCACCTTGCTGAGGGTAGCTGAAGTTAATCCCTTTCTATGAGTCAGTGATGCTGCTATAACTTCTACCACAGGACACTCGACTGTTGACTCTTTGAAGGACCTCTTGGACATCAGTCTCTGTGGTTTTTATTTTTTTTAAGAGAGATTTTTGCTACTGGGCACATGCACTCACTAGAGAGACAGAGAAATAGAAAGACAGAAAGTGATAAATCACCCCTCAGAGGGGATAGCCAGGACACAATCCCTTCTCCGTTTTCCTCTTCAGAATTTTGGATACACACGCACACGCACCTGGTATGAGTTTTAAGCAATTGGGTTTTAGACTTGAACCACAGTCAACTATGTGGGAGTCCAGTGAAGTAACCATTACACTATCTACTGGTCCTTGGTCTCTAGTTTTTGACAGTTATGAATAGAGCTGCTGGTAGCATTCATGTACAAATTTTCTTTCTTTCTTTTTTTTTCTTTTTGTGTGTGAACATAGGTCTCCATTTCTCTCTATTTTCAGAATTTGGTTATGTTTTCAATTCTTACATCTTAGAACATTTTTCTGCAATTTTCAAACATCCCATTTCTCTGAGTCTCTGACTTTATGATTACTTTTTGGGGTTTTTCTTTTTACTTAGTTACATAAATATTTTTAATTTTCATACTTTTTCATTTTTTTATCATGCCAACTTACCTCCACGTATGGTTTTTATACAAATAAACTCTAAAAAGTTTAGGTTCTTTTTTTTCACTTATTTTTATTTTTATTTTTATTATCATCATAATCTTCTTTATATTACATTGGATTACATATAACTTTACAGTGTATAAGTTCTTGTAATTAAGTTCAGAACTATTGGTAGAGATGGAAATTTTTATCTGCCCAAAGTCAACTTTTCAAAACCAGGCACAGAGTAAGATATGAGTTTGATTTACCCATGTTTAGGAGAGGATTTGCCAGAAAATACTGTAAAGAGGGAGTCCAGCAAAAGGCCTAGGAAATCATGAAGTCCACACTGGGCAATGGGAGACATGAAAACAAGAGAAAGTAATAAACACTTTGCAGGGTCAGCGTATTGAAAGGTCTACCTGGATCGAAGAGTTATTCAAGATGTTATTATTGAAGAATTTTCTAGAAGGATTGAGCTGAGGATAGGCTATGGTGATCAAAAGATGCTTTAGGATTTTGAAGATCCAGTTATTGTAATGATAGGTCTACACCTATCATTACAGTAGTTCACAATGCACTAAAATCAATTGGGGGAAAAAGTTCAAATGCAATTGCCTATCCCCCAAACCTAGAAAAGCTAATTAGTGAGTTTTACCTGAGATCAGACCAACTCCCAGGGATCGAAAACTACCTATGATAATCACAGGATGAGTGGGCAAAAGTAGAGAAGAGGGCAAGGCCACCTGGAGTGAGGAGAAAAAGAGCATGAAGTCATTTTGGATGAGTGAGTGTGTTACATGACTATCAAGGTCACAAAGCATGATAAAGCAGATTAGCTTCAGCAAGTAAGAAAGCAGTCTGGGTGCCAACTAAGAGAACTGCAGGTAGTTGTAACATGGGTAGGTCGAGTAAGCTGCCATATGCCATCAGAGCAGATGATCACTCACAGAAACAGCTCCCCTAGTGGAAGGACCCCAGTCTCAGCAGCTACGGAATCATGATATTGATGTTTGAGTCACATCTCCCAATTAGGCGAAGATTTTTCTTGAAATTTGTGTAGTGGAATTTCTTTATTGATGTCAAGCAATATTAGATGATGAGTCACTATTGCATTATCTAACAGATTCAAAAGTCATTGAAACATTTCGTACAGATTCAAAAGTCACTGAAACATTTCACTTGAACTTCATTTGATCAGTTTCCTTTTTTTTTTCTTGTCCTAGAGGGCTCATGTGCTTGCCAGAAAGAAGAACCCCCACCCCCATGGGGGAAGGTCATACCGCAATCCTTTCTCTTCATTTACTCTTTTGGGGATTTTGGGCATGCACACACACATGCACTCAAGCACACATACCTGGCATGTTTTTCAAGCCATGGATCTAGGACTCGAACCACACAGTCTACTATATGGGATCCAGTTACCTTAATCACCATGCCACTGGCCAACCCCAATTGAAAGATTTTTAAACAGAGTGCGCATTTTTCTTTCCAAGCTTTTTAAAGAATACAGCTATGAATGTTTTCATAACTGACATAATTAACTTTTAAAGCAAAAAACTATAGAACAGTGGAAATATTTCCAAACATCTGTTTTCAAAGTGTTTGCTCCAAAGCCCAGTCTTTTAAAAAACAAAGCCAAAACAAAACAGTATTTTCACACCTGGTAAAAGTTGCATCTTCCATAATGGGACAGAATAACTTCTTTTATTTTTCCTAAAATATCTGCTAGGTTGCATTTTGGTCATGTGATATCACAGAAAAGGTGAAATACTGTATGTATTCATGTGGGACTTCTAAACACTGCTCCTTTCTCTGGGCATCACATTGCCTTTGTTTTCCTGGAACAAAGTATATGAATCAATAAATTATGAATCATGTAATGTATATGACCCCCTAAAATGGTTCATTTCATCACCTATCCAATCCTACAAGAGGGCCTTGAAAAATGGGCAAAATTACTGAAAGGAAAATGAGTCTCTATTAAGTTTCACAATACTTTCAAGGTTTATAGTGTGAACTAAGCAGCAAACCTTGTTTGTACAGAAAAGGTTCATGATTTCTCCATGATCTCATTCAAACTGGTGGGGAAAAGTCTACTAGATAGTATAAGTCTTGCTTTCATAGGGCTAGCTACATCAGGTGTCTGTGCACTTGTTACTCTGCCTTCAGCTTCTTTGCTCAGTGTTTACCTGTAAATCATGCAGTGAATGAGTTCTTCCCATGCAACCTCTGTCACTGTTTTGTCTGAGTCTTTTTCTCTCCTGCAGAGATTAGTCATCCAACATAACCCTGAAATACTATGTTTAGAGTCAATAAACTATTTATGTTGAGACCACGTCTTCTATAGTACAACTTTATTTAATGGCTTCCAAAATGAGTGTTCCTGTACTTATTAGAGGAGGAAAAAGTGGTGATGACTGCCATGCATGAAAAGCGTGGGTGGCCAGCACGACAGCCCACATCCTGTACTCATTTATCCTGACATGTGCTTCTTCGTATCTTCAGTAATCATGTCTATACATCTTTCTTCAGCAAGTTTTGATAAACAGACATTTTCCAGTCGATTGCCATGTTGTTTTGTGTATGTGATTTTAACTTTTTTTGTTGCAGCAGAAAGTTTCCCTAAAGTATGTGATGTTTCTCTTTTCACTGCTAAGGAACAAAACAAAGCAAGAAAAACTCAAAAGAGACTTCTATATTTTTATTGTTAAAATCTGTAAAAATTTGGGGCCAGCAGGTGGTGTGGTGGTTAAGGGTACTGGACCCATTTGGTCGACCAAAGTTAGAGTCCCCAATCTTTCAGATTGCTTTCTCTCTTTCTCTCTCTCTCTCTCCCCCAACCCCCGTCCCTCTTTGGTCAAATTATAAATAAATAAATAAAGTTGAATAAAATGATTCTTAAAAAAAAGACTTTAAAAAATCTGTGAAAATTGGGAACCAGCAGTTGGCGTAATGGCTGTGTCACTGGACTCCCACATAGTCGACCGCGGTTCGTGTCCCGGACCCGGTGGCTTAAAACTCACGCTGGGCACGTGTGCGTGCGTGCCCAAGATCCTGAGAGGAGAATGGAGAAGAAGGGATTGCGGTGTGACCATCCCCCCTGGGGGGTGATTTCTCGCTTTCTGTCTCTATGTCTCTCTCTGTCTGGCAAGCGCACGTGCCCTATAGTGAAAAACCTCTCTCAAAAAAAAAAAAATCTGTGAAAATGTATCTGGATAAATATCACATGATTTAAAACTTTATTCATGTGGGCGTGCCCTGAAGTACTGTCCATAGAAAGCTGGATGGATCCAATGTGGTTCAAATCTCAACCCAGGTGACTTGAAAAACATGCTGGGTACATATGTGTGTGTGCTCCAACTCCTAACAGGATAGGGAAGGAAGGAAAATTGACCACAGTGTGACAACAGCCCACATGGAGTTCTTTCGCTTTCTTTGTCCTTTTGCACACACATGCACACATGTGCCCATGTTAGTTAAAGAAAATTAAACTTTTAGAAGTTTGTTTTTGTATTTTGAATGCTTAATTTTTGAAGGTCCTACTAATAGTTACAGTTTCATACAATTACTGACTGAAATGTCAAGGTACTTTATTCAGTTCTATTGAGATTCAGCATTAACGATAGTGAATGTCAAGATGCATTTTACATAATCATTGTTTATGATTTTAAATTGAAAATTTTAAAAATTATTTAACATTTATTTATTTATTTATTTATTTATTTATTTTAATTTGGCCAGAGGGGGACAGAATGAGAAAGAGAGAGAGAGGAAAAATGAGAAAGCAAGCTGCTAGGTCTGTGACTCCTACTGTGGTTAGCCATATGGGAATCCAGTGCCCTTAACCATCATGCCACCTGCCAGCCCTGAAATTTTTAATTCTTATACTCCTTACATAGTGATGTGAAACATGAATAGAACATACTCAGTTATCTGTTTGTTTTCTGTATAGCTGGGCTTGCATTGTTCACATGATTTTATTTCTTGCTGCTCTTGTGGGAGATACCAAAGCACTTGTTTTGGGAAGAGTCATTCCATTAAACTTAAAGAACACATTCTTCTCAATGCTAAGTGTGCATCATGTAATATGTCACATTTGTTGGGAAGGGAGCAGATATGACCTATAGGGGCTACATTGCAACCACTATTGTCGAGTGGAAACCCCACTCTCCCCTCAGCAACCTTCGTGCCCTGCATGTGATGAGGAACACACAGTCTCACAATGGAACCCATGCCCATCTGTACAGTGAAGAATAGTAATTCTGAGTTTCACTTTAGGTTCTCAAAACTAGAAGTATGTAAAAATAAATATTCTCATTTTTTCTGCTGGTATCTTAGTTCTGAGAGTGTTAGTCTACAGGATGATTTGACTTGATTATAGCAGGAAGAACAACTGAACTGCCAAGTGACACCTCCTTTATCTGCTCCGTGAATCTCAGCCTCTGGTTCAGATGAGAGTGCCTCAAACTTGGATACACACTCGCATGCCTTCAGAATCTTGAAAAACCAGGTTCCGATTCAGCAGGTCCAGGATGGGCCCGAGAGTATGCATTTCCAATAAGCTTCCAGATAATGCAGATGCTACCGGTCTAGAACCACAGTTATGAATGGGCAAGGTTTAGCCCAGGGGCCTGTAAACTATGGTAAGAGCTTCAATAAATAAAGGTTTATTGGAACACAGACAGCTCATTCATTTACCTACTTCCAGTGCAATTCCTTACTGCAGTGGCAGAATTAAGTTGTTACAACAGAGACTTCATAACCTACACAATTTAAATATTATTATCTGACCCTTTCCATAAAAGCTTTGCTCATTGTTTGATAAGACAATAAATGGATATGTTGCATGGCGATCCACATATGCATTCCCATTCATCTACACTCATTTGAGTATTACAGATTCAGAAGAAGTACAGGAGCTAATTTTATAAATCACATTATAGGGTAAATTATGAGTATTCTCTTGTTACTGGGTTTGCCAGTTAATGAAATCAGAAATTACAGAAAACAGAATGGTAAAAAATAAATTACTGGAAAAAAGAACAATCATTCTTACTGAAATCGTATGGTTACAGTAGAGCCCTACTGAAAAGTTATATCGCCAGCAGTTTGAGGTACGTGAAGTGAATGTATGAGGCACGTGAATTGAATTATATTAAATACACAAGACTTAGATCTAATATCTTTCTGTAGCTAAATATGTCGCAGTTGAATTTTAAAATAAAACAAAGCTGCAAAATGAAATTCAGCTCATAGCAGTGATCCACTGTGTATTGTCGTAGGTCTTGAAATCTCATTTCCATACTATGTAAACTGATAGACTACTTAACTGGTGGAATTAGTTAACTGCAAGCATCTTCACAAAAACAGCCACGTTAGACACAGATCAGTGCACCTAAGAACCTGAGCATCTTCTTAGTTTCTTTTTCATGAAACCCTAAAACCCCTTACATGATACCCAGTGCATTGTGCCACTGGAAAAATAAATCCCAGGAGACAGTACATCCAGAAATGTTTTCTGAATTTCCAGTTAATTTAGTGTTATGTATTTAATGTCAACGTAACTTACCACTCCATAGTTTGAATTTCCAGGAGTAACAGAAATAAATCATATTATATTGTCCCCATGTTATGTCGGTGTTTTCTAGTTACTACTTATAGGTAGATTTGGGTAAGCAGCTGGAAGACTATAGGGCACATGCACTCGCCAGAGAGGCAGAGAGACAGAAAGCGAGAAATCACCCCCTGGGGGGACATGCTGCAGTCCCTTCTCTTCCATTCTCTCAGGATTTTGCCAGCATGAGTTTTAAACTGCTGGGTCTGGGACTTGAACTGTGTTTGACCATGTGGGAGTCCAGCAATGTAACCATTCTTCCATCTCCTGGTCCTGGGGTCAATTGTTCAATTTCCAGATGTGCATTATAGCATTCTTGTACTAGAGGGCCAGCTGCCCTTCTTCTCAGTATCAGAAAAGAAAAGAACCTAGGCTCAATATTTCAGGACATGTTGGAAGCTTCCAGGAAAGTAGATAAGCTGCCAGAGAAAAAGGAGCAATGGCTTGTGTTGTCAGTTTTCAGTTGACCTCTCTGCGTCCAATTTCTCTGTCTGTTACATGGAGCGTTTGCCTTCTGTCCTTCCCTCCTCATGGCTTTGCTGGGAGGCTCTGAGGAGCCACTGTATGTGTGGATTCAGCGAAATATAAACTTACTGTTGAAGTCTAATTTTTGCAGAGACAATAAAGAGTCATTTTCCATTTTTGTAAGTCATCGGTCATCAAATCCTCATGGACCTCCATTTTCACAGACTCTTCCCCTTGTTTTCCCTCTTAATTAATGCAGGAAGCCACCAGGGCCACCACTGAATCCATGGTGGGAAGCCACCAGGGCCACCACTGAATCCATGGTACCTGGTCATTTGTGAGGGGGACAGTGGAGGACGCTGCTTCCACCCTCCTCCCCTGACTGTGGGAGCCTCTCTGGGTCACTTGAACAGATGGGTTCCTGCATTAGCATCTCATGATTCTGATGCTTGTCATTTATACTTATTACCCCCTCTATGTAAACCCTCCCCCACAAAACAAAACAAAACACAGAAATCAAAATCGGGGAGGACTCCCTACTCCTCTAAAAACAAATACAATTATTAGGAGCAGGTCTGTATTGAATTCCAACATCTGTGTCTGTTTTCGACAGCTGCCTGACTTTCGATGCATCTCCAAACAGGGAGCATTCAGGAGATGAGGTGGGCTTGCGGGCATCTGTCTTCCAGGGAAACTTGTTTCAAGTTCTTATCAGCATTTTACAGGAACTCAGTCCCAAGTAGAAAGCTGAACATGCTCAGGAGTGTCTAGGAGGTCCCTCTTTCTAATCTCTGTGTGTCCTGCTAGTACAGGGTAAGATTGTGTTTTTACGTGAAAACATTTCTTTAAATGTCTAAGCTTAGAAATTGAAAAAACAAAACAAAACAAAATCCTATGTACCTGTTTTTCCCCTCAAGTACTGTTTGAAGTAACTATTCAGGTGTCAAATGGGGAAATAATCTCATAGGTTCTTACAATCCTGAGTCTAAAAGATTTTTCTGTGTGCTTTTTAGAACAAATGCCACTGTCCTTCCTGGTTAGCTTTGAAGTATAGATTAGGGTCCTTCTCTTTTTCCATGATTACCAATGACTCTTCCATGGGCACAGAAGTAGGGGAAGGAGAGATAGTGTCCTAGAGATGTGTTCTCATGAAACCTGGGGCTCTAGGATTGTAAATGCACCTCTTTCTAGCAGGAAATTCAATTCCTTGACATGTGAGTTCCCAACCCTACAGAAGCAGAGCCTCCCAGCACCATTCTGTGAGCCAGGGCCGGTGGCCATGGCCCACTGGGAACATATATTAAGACAATGCCCTGATATTCCACTTGCAGAGAATAATACCTCAATACTAGTGTCACAGAGGGGAAAACACAGATTCAGAAATATGTATAGCTCTGATTATATAAATTATACATGTACTTACATTTTCTAAAATAAAGACAAGTGTATGTGAGTAACAGGTTGCCCAACAAAGAGGATGACCGCATCTCTCCATGCCGTGGAGCTATTCACTTATACTTTAAATGTGCATGTTTAAAACTATAATCATGGAAGGATGGCCAGAAATGGAAATTTTTACATATCTTAAATGTATATTAAAACATGTTATCTAACAAAGAAAAAACACATGCACCATATACATATGTCATGTGGCACAAGAAAATTTTCTTTCATGAATGATTTTTGCTTTGAAAAGATAAAATATTGAAATTCACTGTCTATTAGTTTTCTTAATAGGAAAATTTAGAAACAGCTATATCTACATATAACATCCCAATGAATGTGTTCTAAAATTAAACATAAAAAGAGCACAGATAAACGTTTGACTCCCAAGCTACTGTTTATATTGCACATAGTATCAAACTCCAAGTTTCTCTCCTGAGGAGCCATATATTTTGACAGGGTTTTCTTTATTCTGTGCATTTTTATGTATTTCTAATGTGCATATGCCTAAAATGAAGAAAATGGTATGCCATTGCAAAGTGGATATCCTGTAGATTTGAAACAAAAAAGAATGGCTTCAAGATATATTGTAATTATGTAAAACATTGTGACTTTACTTTGATTATCTAAAAGAAAAAATGGAAAGGTTGAAGTGAAAAAGTCTATAATGGTAATTTTCAAATGATGTATTCAGAGTATCAAATTTATAACTTTAAAACAGCACATTCTTCTCTTTGGAAGCCCTTTTACACTACTTTTTACACTACTAGTGCAAAAAAAGACCGAGCCTCAGCTTCATGGGCATGTCAGAATGACCATGCAAAATTTCTCTGGCCTGGCTACCTCTAGTTTATGTTTTTGCCACTTGCTTGTCTTTTTAGAGAGTGAAGAACATGTCCTCATATTCTCAGTCCTTCGGCCCATATTGGAGTCCCTTGGAATGAAAACATTTTTTGGTCAGTCATGAGATAGTTCATCCAATTAGCAGCGATTCCCACTTGACTTAGGGGAGAATCACTTAGGGACCTTTTCAAAACACAGAATCTGAAAGAAACTCCAGTGCTATGGATTTAGTAGATCTGGAATGAAGTAGAGGGGTCTTCACTTTTAAATACATCTCTAGGCTGAGAAACAGAAAATATCAAGTGTCAGTGAGGATGTGGAGCCACTGGAACTCTCAAACACTGCTGGCGGAAGTATAAATCGATACGAGAAGTTAGTACTTGTGTCTGCCAATGCTGAACATACATATGCCTTTGCAGTTCCACTCATGGTATATAACCAATAGAAATGCTTCCATGTCTTTACCAAAAAAACGCACAAGAATGTTCATAGAAGCATCATTGAAAATAGTGAAAGAGT
>NW_006159840.1:2218553-2232265 GCF_000334495.1 Tupaia belangeri chinensis | reverse complement strand
CAGATATGTTCAACAAGAGAAGGATGGATTAATAAAACAATGCAGTCATTCTTTAGGATATGATATAGCAAGGCTGGCTTCGTTGAGCCTATGACCTCTGAGTTCTCCGGACCCTGCACTAAAAGGACCCTGTGCTTATTGAATCCTCTGCTGTCACCCTCTTGTAATTCTTTGTTTTTGAACAGTAGAATTTGCATTTTCATTTGGCTTAGTCCCCAGCAAATTGGTAGCTTGTCCTTCTATAAAGTAAATCTCACTTAGTATCACATGAGGAAAGCTGGACACAAAATAATACATACTGTGCGATTTCAAAGGGAAGAAATGAATCTTTAAAAATGAATTGTTGGTGTTGGAAGTCAGGATAGTAGTTGACTTTGAGGTGGGGAAGAGTCACAGTGGCAGGAGGGAGGGCCCACAGGAAAGGTTTCTGCGATGCTTGTCACATTTCGTATTTTCATTCGATTACTGGTTATGTGGATGTGTTCCCATTTTGAAATTTTATTTCAAATAAGACATGTGATTTATAAAGGTGCGTGTGTGTGTTTATGCTTCAATAGCATAGTACGTTAAGAAAAACTCTCGCTTGTTGATTTTAACATAGAACCAGACTAGAGCAACTGGTCCATTTTTCAGGACATAGGGTTCATTTATTATCTTTATCATGATTATTATTATTTTAGAGTCTTTTCCTTGGGACACATGCACTCACCAGAGAGAGACAGAAAGAGAGGGAAAATGAGAAATCACTGTCCAGAAGGGATGACCTCAGCACAATCTCCTCTCCTTCATTTTCCTTTTGGTATTTTGGGCACATGTGCAAGCACCCAGTGTGATTTTGAAGCCACCAGGTCCAGGAATTAGACCACGGTCAGCCATGTAGGAGTCCAGCACCTTAACTGCTACACCCCCTGCTGGCCTCATGGGGTTCATTTTTTGATTCAGAATATTTAGTCTTTCCCCACCTCTAGCCTTTTGCTTTATACCTCCTCCCAGATGATTATATTATAATAAGGACCCTTGATTTTTTTTTTTTGAGAGATTTTCACTGTAGGGCGCGTGCGCTCGCCAGACAGACAGAGACATAGAGACAGAAAGCGAGAAATCACCCCCCAGGGGGGATGGTCACGCCGCAATCCCTTCTCCTCCATTCTCCTCTCGGGATCTTGGGCACGCATGCACACGCGCCCGGCGTGAATTTTAAGCCACCGGGTCCAGGACACGAACCGCGGTCGACTACGTGGGAGTCCAGCGACATAGCCATTACGCTAACTGCTGGTTCCCAGGACCCTTGATTTTTGACATAAGAGAATAGACAGGAGGGGGTAAATGGCTGACCCTGCCTGTTCCTTCACCACTTCTAGAAAACACCTCAAAGCACATACCTTCAGTTTGGCTCATCTGTATCATTTTTTGCAAAAACTGAATTTATTTATGTACTCTCTCATTAGGAGCCTCTCCTACTCTGAGTAGGAGATCTAACTGTCTACATGAGGAGATTTCATGGACATTGAAGGCCTGGACACTCCATGTGCCATTGCTTAAAATCTCTCATGGTCCTTTATGTTTTCTCCTCAGTCACTTTCAGTTAGATCTCTCATTAAAATACAGTATATTTTCTTAGTCATTATCAGCCTCTAGTTCTGCTTAAAACTGTGGAGGCCATGAAATGATAAAATTCTGAGGGGTGTTGCTCCGGAGATGGTCATGGGGGAAGTTGTGAGAAGGTTAAGAAGCAGGAACCACCTCAGAGGAGAAGAACAGGGGCCATTTCACAGGAAAGCGAAACTCTCCTCACTGAGAAGACCCCAGAAATGAGGAGGAGGGCAGCACAGGGTTTTGGTTATCCTGCAGTGTCTTCCTCTACTGGATGATACCACTGCCCACTGGAATTAAAAATGAAGGCTCAGGAACCTAAATGGCTTGAAAAATAGTCTCCATTACAGGTGGAGAAGCTGAGAATGTGAATGAGATTCAGGCACTGAGCTATTGCCTCCCTGGTCATGGTCAATACATACTATCATAAAAACCACCTGATGGCTCTGAATGGGTCCTTTGCATTTCACTGGAATTTCTAGTTGATAGGGACTACAAATACTTCTTTAAAATAGCAACGAGAAGTATTTTTAGAAATTAAAATGTAATAGAGTCTTGAAGTCTCTCATTGAATGTGAAAGGGCAATGGTTTCCAGATGGTATTTTTTAAAAGGAGGAGGGGAGATGTTTGTCAGTGTTTGATGTGATCAATGATTCTACAAAGTTTACAATAGTCCATAGACAGTGGCTTTCTGAACATCTAATTGTGATATAAGGATAGAAAAATGAATAATATGAAATAAAAGTAAAAATGTTTTCAAAATTCCAAATATGTTAAAAATGATAGGACCTTGACCCACAGCTATGTTAGGTGCTATGGTTTTTTGCTTTTTGTTTTTTGTTTTGGAGAGGTTTTTGCTATAGGGCATGTGCACTTGCCAGACAGACAGAGAGAGACAGAGAGATAGAAAGCAAGAAATCATCCCCCGGGGGGGATGGCCACGCCACAATCCCTTCTCCTCCGTTCTCCTCTCAGGATCTTGGGCACACATGCACACACGCCCGGCGTGAGTTTACACCACTGGGTCTGGGACTCGAACCGTGGTCGACTACGTGGGAGTCCAGCGACATAGCCATTACGCTAACTGGTGGTCCCAGGTGCTATGGGTTTTTTGAATAAGAAAAGTAAAAACAAGAGAAAATTATTGCCATCTTTAAGTGCAAAAAGTGAGAAATCAGCCATCACAAAATCAAAGATGATGATAGCTAGATATATGTTAAGGACCCAAAAGAATCAATGTAATAATCAAAATGACTTAAAAGAGAGCTAAAATGCTAAGCCATTTTAATTTGTCTGTCAGCCTTTAAGGCTAAGAAAGGAATTGCTGGGATGTGTGTGGATTTTAGCACATCTTCGGATTCTCTTTCCGTTGGAGTCTTGCGAGGCAGGAACACGGGTCTTAGGGACAGCACTGGGTAAAGGTAACGTCTCTGGCTGAATGACTCACCCCTGGGACAGTCTGGAATGTCCTCCCAGGGTCCAGATGCTTCTGCCTGGGGACCAGGGGGATGTGCCCATGGGTCATGTGTACTTCTGTTCTGCTTACTTTGCTATAGGGCATGTGCACTTGCCAGACAGACAGAGAGAGACAGAGAGATAGAAAGCAAGAAATCATCCCCCGGGGGGGATGGCCACGCCACAATCCCTTCTCCTCCGTTCTCCTCTCAGGATCTTGGGCACACATGCACACACGCCCGGCGTGAGTTTACACCACTGGGTCTGGGACTCGAACCGTGGTCGACTACGTGGGAGTCCAGCGACATAGCCATTACGCTAACTGGTGGTCCCAGGTGCTATGGGTTTTTTGAATAAGAAAAGTAAAAACAAGAGAAAATTATTGCCATCTTTAAGTGCAAAAAGTGAGAAATCAGCCATCACAAAATCAAAGATGATGATAGCTAGATATATGTTAAGGACCCAAAAGAATCAATGTAATAATCAAAATGACTTAAAAGAGAGCTAAAATGCTAAGCCATTTTAATTTGTCTGTCAGTCTTTAAGGCTAAGAAAGGAATTGCTGGGATGTGTGTGGATTTTAGCACATCTTCGGATTCTCTTTCCGTTGGAGTCTTGCGAGGCAGGAACACGGGTCTTAGGGACAGCACTGGGTAAAGGTAACGTCTCTGGCTGAATGACTCACCCCTGGGACAGTCTGGAATGTCCTCCCAGGGTCCAGATGCTTCTGCCTGGGGACCAGGGGGATGTGCCCATGGGTCATGTGTACTTCTGTTCTGCTTACTAATTTTGTAACCACATAGCAAATTAAAAGTAAGGAGACCTTTTTTAAAAAAAAAAATCTTAACTGTATCATTTAAATACATAAAGTTATCACTGAGGCTCTAGAAAATTTTGGAGCCTTGGGGATAAAGGAGTACCCATGAAAGAGCTTGTCGTAGACAAAGGGCAAAGGTTTCAAGGGAAGCAAGACCTTCGGACCAGTGTGGTTTTGTTCATTACAGCTGGAGTCAAGCACTCCAGCGGACTCCTTTATTTTGAAGAATTAATTATTTAATCGCATCTATCACCATTGTTACTTTCTTTAACCAGAGAGAGGCAGAGAGAGAGAGGGAAAGTGAGAGAGCAAGCCTCTCAAATCGCATTCGGCTATGTGAGAATCAGTGCCCTAACCAACGCACCACCTGCCAGCCCCGACCCGTTTTTCAATATTCTGCCAGCAGACACATGGGCTCACCAGAGAGATGCAGGTGGGAGAGGAAAGTGGGAAGCACTCCCCAGAGGGTGTGATCATGCCACAGTTCCTTCTCCATCTCTCCCTCTTTTCAGGATTTTGGGTGCACCTGTATATGCAACTAGTATGCTTTTGGGTGAAGCCACCTTCACCCCCACACCACAGGCTTGCCCACCTTTCCCCCCCCATAGTTTGGAATATAGAATAGTACTACTATTTCTATGAAGTGAATTTCTGTTTTTTTCTCAGACTATGAATGTGACTCATGTTTGTTATGAACAGATAGTAACCAAAGCTTTCCTTTTATTCCTCAGGACGCCCTAAGTGCAGTTAGTGTGGTTTGTGATCATTTTAGGTAAAACAGGGGGGTGTGAAGGGTGCTTCTTGTTCTCTTCCATGGTTTTATAAGCTTCGTGCTGACGTAGTTTCCACATAGTTCCCAATCCAGTTTACACCTCAGAGTATCTACGTGAGGATTAGACATGCTCGAATATGAAGAGAGAAGACGGTTTCTGGGTGCAGCGCTTCTCTGCAGTACAGAGAAGAGCCCCGAGTGGCAAGTCTGGGAAAGGCTCCAAAGAGGGAAGCCCTGAAGGCTGACGTGGTGCTTCAGAGGAAGGGGGATCACTGCATGCAGTCCGGTTTAGGTGTGGCGGTTTTGGAGAGTTGGCACAGAACTCATTAGAAATTGCTTTTTATCTCATTCTGGATTGTCAGCTGATGCGTTTTATCACCCTTTCCGTGCTCGCACTCTTTGACAGTGGTTTCTTCCTAGACCATTTCCCACCTGATAACCAACAGCATTCTACTCACATCGAGGTTGTGGAAGAAGCAGTGACTGTATTTCTTAGAGCCATTAGTTCACAAGTTGGCCAACAATTGTGCTAGCTTCTTGTTAACTCTCTGGAGAGTAACTCTATTTGAGTCACTAAAGGAGATGAAAGCTGAAGAAGGGGACCTTCCCTCCAAGGGCTTGGGAGTCCAGGAGGGGCTTTCAAAGTCCAGGTTCCCCAGAAGGCAGAGCCTGTGACAGGGACTGGTGGGCTATTGCCCCATCCCTGTGCGTCATCCCAATGTGCAGGAGGGCCAGGGAGAGAAGGGGGGAAGCTGATCAATTGATACAAGAGGCCACAGGTTAGGCATCATGGCTGCTAGGCATGCCCTGTGGCAGAATGGCCAGCTGGGCCCAGCAGGAGGCACAGGGCTAGAGTCATGTCTGAAGTTAGTCAGAGCCCATCTAGAGTCGAGGACAAAAGGGCCTGACCCTGTGTATGACATGTCTTACACAAGAAGACTAAGGCAAGGTCCTAAAATGATTTGATAGTTGATGCAATGGGCAAATTTGAGAAATAGGAAGTGATACAAACATTCAGCATAGTCCCTAGAGGTATGACATTCGGTATTAAATTCCACTCTGTCTCTGTAAGAACAGGGAACTGACTTGAGTGAAGTTCTTACCCACGATGGCTTGCCCTCTCCATCATGGGAGCCTGCTTCAGGGGCATCTCGCAACCACCTTCTGCAAAGCATTATCCCACTCCCCTGCTGCCCCTTTCAGCAGATTCCTTCTCCCCCCAGTTTTGCTGTGCTGTTCCTCGCAACATCTAACTGAACACTTGTCCATTCACTCTCTCCCCTGCTCTGGAGGTAAGCCAAATGGGGCCACAGTATGTCTGTTGCAGGCAACACGAGCTCCAGCACCTAGGACAGCACCTGCAGAGTGCGTGTTCAGTGAGTAGTCTGCTGGAACTCTCTGGATGTGGAACAGTGATGACATCTCTTTTGCAGACTTCTGTAAAAATGGATGAGAGCATTAGGAAAGTGCCCTGCTGAGGCTCTCACAGTCCATGAGTGCTGGGGCCTGCCCCTGCCCGTGCCCAGGTGTGCCCACATCTGAGCACACAGCCAGGCATGCAGGGCAGGCGTGTCCGTGTTTCCAGCACAAGCTGCACCAGCTGAGAAGCTGAGCTTGGAGCCCGTGGTCAGACTTCCTCCCACCTACCCATGTCCCAGGAGGAAAGAATAGACACCTTGAACTCTGTACGACAGCCACCAGGTCCCTTCAGATGATGCTTTTGTCTCAAAATCAGTATACAGAGAGCTTTGTGCTATAAACTTCAAGGGAGAGGGCTATGCCCAGGTAGTCCTCTCAGCCACAGAACAGTCCCTGGAAATATCCAGGCTTTTCTGTAGAGTCCAGCACTGTTAAACAGAGCATTTCTGTTGCACTTTTTTGTTTTGCTTTCGCCATAGAGTGCATGTGCTCATGCAGTGACAGGGAGAGTGAAAACTCGGCCTACAGGGGGTTGGCCATGCTGCAATACCTTCTTCATTCTCCTCCTGGGATTTTGGGCCTGCTTGCACATATGCTTTGCGTGATTTTCAAGCCACCAGGTCTGGGACTCAAACCGCAGTTGAGAGTCCAGCATCTTAATCGCCATGCCACCTGCTGGCCCCCTGTGGCAGCGTCTAGTTTGGGATGAGAATGGAATAGTGTATAAAACCCTTGTGTCCTGCTTCTAAGTGTGCACGGCTGCAGAGGTGCTGAAGCAATAGCAATGGGTTTCCTCCCTGAAGCACTCCCTGGATAGATCTTCAGGTTATGCAAAGATAATTTCTTTGTATTCTTGTAATGGTTGCAGCAAGAGTTCCTTTGGTTTTTCTCTGTTAGACACTTCGGGAGCCATCTCGTTGGAAGTACCTCTATCAATATGAAATAATTACCATTATGCAATGATGTATTTTTCGAAATAACAAGCCTGAAAATGTGTTTCATGAAAACCCTTAGCACTGAAAACTGTCTATGCTTTTAAATTGTACTGTGTAAAGGGGAGACCTCTCAAAAAGTAGAAGTTCCTGATAGCAACATGTGGTTTATGTTGCTCATACCACTGAAATGCACGGCAAAACATATTACGAATTATATCTATTTTTGAATGGAGATGTATGGTGGAATCTTCCTAACTATTCCTATTCTTTTCTAAAAATCGGAGTTTCTGTCTGATTTTGAAAAAAGATATCACAGCTTTCTCTTTAATAATATTGAAAGCAAGATGTGCCACACCTTCTCCAACAGAACTCTTCTAAGTTTTCAGTTTTATCTAGAATGAATTTTTTTCAATAGACCATCTCAGGAGAAACTGATTTGGTCTAGAGTGTCCTGGCTGTGTAAGGTACAGGAAGGAAACCCTCTCCCTTCCTCTGCCCCTTGTCTGCCCACTGCCCAGACTGAGGAGGGAGACTGAGGCTGGAGCTGGTCCATGGCTGCGACAGGGCAGGTACCAAACCGTGCTTGGTTCCTTCCCAACTCTGAGCGCTGGCACGTGACATCACACCCCTGACCCTCTGTTTGCTTAGAAAAGAATGTAGAACATCTATCTTCTGTGCCCCAAACAGAAGGTATTGGGTCGTCAGAAAAGTCGGGATGCATTTTTGCATAGAAAAATATATCATGACTTTTCTGATGATGACCCAAAAGAAATATCCAACTAACGGGGTTATTGTCACGATTCAAAAATACTGGCTTGACCCTGCCTTGTCACTCTCTGTGCTTGTCCCCAGCTTCTAGAGAAATGCTTGGACATTGTTAGAAGTCACAAAATAGCCTTCATGATGGCTTCAAATTAATATCTAAGGTATTTCCTTGGGCCACCCAATGGAGTTCAGAGTGTTTTCTAGGTGAGATTTGCTTTCTGTCTGACACTGTAGTTTCCCTGTGGCCAGTATGTCTGCCCTGTCCTCTCTCTTTCAATTATTCTCTCTCTAAATCTATGTGTGTGGGTGTATGCACATGTAGGTATACCTTTCTCTCTATCTGTTTTCTCTATCTTCTGACTCTTCTGGGTGAATGATCACTCTAGTTCTAAATTCACCTCCCCCCCAAATTCCCATCTTTTTAAGGAAGGCAAAGGAACATTCCATTATTCTACTTATCCCTAGTAGTCTCTAGTTACCTCTAAGACCACCCTTCCCATTGAGACCTATCACCAATTTTCATCATGAGAATTAAAGTGGAAGGCCATGAGAACATTTAGTACCATCCTTGGCACATAATATACTATCAATAATTAATAATCATGAATGAATAATTAATCATTTATTTCTTATTGCCTTTCATTCACAGGCCAGCAGGATTTTTGAATAGTTCCACTGATATCTTTTCTCTGTAATTAATATAAAATATTGATAGCCCTCTGATCATGAAACATTTAAAATGTTCTCTTTTTGGTTGAGAAGTAAATAAACTGTGCTAAATGTATGCTGCAATTTTGACTCTTGCCAGCAAAAGTAAACAGTGGCACAAATAAACCTAAAAAGAGGAACATGCAATAGTTATGTTAAGTGTATTTAATTTAGGAATATATGAAATAGTATTATAGCAAGATTTATCTACCTTTGTTTTGTGTAGTCTAATACTGAATTAGTTCACATGTCTAATTGTGTCTAAAATCAAAGGATGTTAAAACATAGGGACTAGCAGATGGCATAATAGTTATGCCACTGGAATCCTGTGCAGTCAACCACAGTTCAATTCACAGCCAATAGCTTAAAACTCACGCTGGGTGCACGTGTGTGTGTGTATCCAAGATCTTGAGAGGAGAATAGAGGAGAAGGGATTCACATGGCCATCCCCCCTGGGGGATGATTTCTTGCTTTCTGTCTTTCCAGGTGCACATGTGCCACCTAGAAAAAAATCTCTTTAAAAAAAACCAGAAACAAACAAAAAACACAGTCATCTCCTTTACTTTGCAACTCACAGCACTTGATGCCCGTGTCACTAATTTGGTACCAAGCATGTGCTGGTCTCTGGTGGGCTTCTTACAGGGTCATTTTTGGGCACCAGTTGTCTTTCTAATTGAACTGTACGCAGCCTGAGGACGGACCAATACTCTGACCTTGGGAAACATTCTGTCCCCCCATACATAGCTCATTGGTGTTCTATTTCTTTTTATTTGTACTAATAAATGTTCAATATATATTTGCTTATTGATTGAGTAAAAAAGAATGGACAAAATAATAAGATGAGCTGGAATCTGAAATAAATTCATCAACTGGAGTAAACCTTTGCAGAAAACCTTCGGTACAGCTAGGTGGTCCTTTCACGTGAGCCATTTGAAGATGGCCTTCACTTTTCCCATTCATGGAAACTGCTGGGTCTCCTGGTATACCAGAGGCATGGTGCACCCCAGGAAGAAGACAGTGGATAATTTGGCAGGAAATCAGAAGGAAGAGGAAGGCGGCTAAGGAGCTCTTTCAGAGGAAGGAGCCATGGGGCATAGTGATGGAGAGGACCAAGGCGGGAAGGGGAAGGTTCGGGGTGGCAGCCGCGTGTTCGGAGTGGACGAAATGCCTAGGTTGAAGCAGGGTTCAGGCTGTTAGGTAATGCATCTAGTTTTGGTTATGTCCAGGTTGTTAAGTAATATATCTATCCTGAGATTAATTTCTGAATTTCTGATATCTTCTTGGGCTTCATCTTTATCGATACATGTACCACACATACTCTTAAAACCATGTGTATATGTTAGCTACCCATCACCCCTTCTTTTTTTTTATGTTTTCTTTTCATAACATGTTCTACTTTAGAAAAATGTAAAAATGAGATTTGGTCTTGGTGAGCTGCACATTACTATTTATGGGCTATATATTATGCCATTTAAAGTGCATGTGAATGCCGGACAGTAAAATTGAAAAAATGTAGTTGTAATTATATTACGCTATAAAATAGAGCGTGTCAGCCATTAAGAATCGAAACCAGTAGAGGTCTAGTACCTGCCGCAGAGGCTCAGGTCTGCCCTGTGTCTTTGAGGGCAGCAAGAGGCAGCCTGTATGCCCCAAATAGTTTTTCCCTCCTTGTAATTGGACTTCTCTGTTGCATAATTTATGTTCTACTTTGATATTGTGTTTCTTAGCTTTTTCCAAACGTATGCTCAGTGATGATATGCTACAAATCATCTACAGGCTTAAAGGTTGTGCATTTCTATTGTATAAACACCCTGTGCTTTAAAGACGAGGAAGAACAAAGCATTCGTTTTCAATTTTAGCAACCTCTTTCTGTTTTAAGACCTTACCTCTTAGAATGTGGATAAGAGAAGTAAGATAATAAATCGGCAGCATTTAGAACTATACCGGGAAGAAGAGCGAAGTTGTAAACAAGGCGGAATCATCATAGGGGTGAAAATGGCCCTAGAAACTGTGTAAGCCATTTGCATTATTTTACAAGCCTCCTTCCTACTGGAGCCTGACTCCAAGCTGTGTCAGCTCACTCCCCAGCTCACTCCCCGTCTTCCAATCCAAGCAACCAGCTCATGGAGTGCTATGGTGCAGTCTGCGGTCCATTCTTCAATTGCTCCTTCATTCCTATGTTTATTCACTCATCTGTTTATTCACGTCCACGTTCAGTCTTTCATTGCGCTCGTGTCTCCCAGTGCGGAGGTGAGTAAAACTGCAGTAGAAGGGTTTTCACCACTCGCCCTCCTTTCTCTGCTTCCCCGTGGAGCAGTCACACTAGCAGACTTTGGCAGTTTTCCTTCTAACCAAGGGTCATCATGAACCAGGCTATGGAAGTCAAGCAAGTCTCCCCAGAGCCCGACACAAAGCAATGCTTTGACTGAGATTTCGTAAGCTCCAAATTGTCAGTCTTCCCAGTCTCCTCCCTGCTCCCCACAGCCGGATGGAGAGCTGGAGCAAAACATGCAGATGAGAGCAATAAGTTAGCATAGCCGAATTTCTGTAACTGTATCTGCTTTTACTGCATCTCAGACTAGCCCTGCAAGCCAACCTGGGCCTCAGGCCCAGTCCATGGGGGCGATATTTCTGTTTCTCCCCCTCTCCACCTTCACCCTTGTACTTAAGAATCTTCAAGTTGTTCCAAGGCCAGAGGTCTGTGTGTTTATTTCAGTGAAAACGAGAAACTGATTCACTGCAGTGGGTTGAATAGTGGCCTCCACAATAAGTCCACATCCTAATCCCTTAAATCCATGAATATAATCTTTTTGGACAAAACAGTTGTAGATACAATTAAGGATTTTGCAATGAGGTAATCAACCTGACTTTGCTGGGTGGCCTTAAATCCATCATCGAGTTTCCTTAAAAGTGATACATAGAGCAGATATGAAGGCAGAGGCAGAGATTAGAGTGATGTAGCCACAAATGTGGGGACAGCCACCAGGGAGGGAAGAGGCCAAGAACAGATCCTCCTCTAGAGGCCTCAGAAGAAGCACAGTCCTGCCAGGTTCCTGACTGCTGGCCTCCAGATTGGTAGGTGATAAATTCCTCTTTTAAGTGTCCCAGTTCATGATCATTTATCGGGACAGCTCTAGGAAACCAGTATCATCCAGCTTCAAAATCAGCTCAGGTGGGAGTTCTTAGAACGTCTGACAATAAAATAGTTACTTAAAAAACAAAACAAAACAAGACAAAAACTCTGACATTTATCTCTCACCCAAGAGGAGTAAATGCATTGTGAAACAGTTAAGGAGAATCCGCAGGACCTGCTGACTGCCCGCACATGGGAAGTGGGGATGTGTTCAGCTGATGAAGCAAGGTTTGGGAACCAGGAAGATGAAGGTGGCATTTCCACAAAGGAGGATGTCTGTGTTAGCAGTGCAGCAGAGCAAAGGCATTCGGTGAGTTCTTTGAAAAAAAAATAAGTATGAGATGGCAAACACTGTAAAATCTTATATTGAAATGGGAGATATAAATGGATACTCATTTCCTCTTCAAGCCCTTTACAGCTGTGTATGTGTGGTAGATTGTCCACTTCCGTGTGTGCATGGATTTTTATTGGAAAACCTTCTCATGCACACCCAAGGATAAAGTCCACTGAATGGACTTCTTTGTCCATCATCGGCCACAACCAATGTACACACTCGGCAGATACTAGTCGAATGAATGAATAAATAAACTGAAAAAGAGTGACAGCAAGGACTGGCTCAGTGGTGTAGCAGTAATGCACTGCCCAAGTCATGCTGGAGCCACATGGAAGACCAGCGTTTCAGTCCCTTGTCAGCCTGTCCATGTGGGGGCACACGTGCCCATGCTCAGGGCTGACAGGGAGGACCAGGGTGGGTGATCTCACAGTGAGTCTCTGTTGAGGGTGTTCAAACTTCTCCCTTCCTCTCAAGAAAGAAATAAGCTTTAAAAACAATTAGAGTGAAAGAAAGTTCTTTTTATCAAAATATCTGTCTTGTATCTTCCCTCTAAGTACACTTTTATTTGTCAGTAATGTTTTCTTAATACTAAAAGATTTTAAAACTATAAAGTTGCCATTGTATGCTAATAGATAAGACATTAACTTGTGACATAAATGGCATGATCACTTTTAGGTGTCATGAAAAGAAACCCATAAAACTGGTTTCTGCATTTAACATGAAATAACAAGCACTTATACTAAATCCTCGAGTCTACATAGAGTATTTTAAAATTAACCATATTCAACTTATCTTTTTCAGGGGGAGTTTACCATAAAATTGTTATTGACATTATCTGTGCTTTATATATGAGTATAACATTATTCTAGATATACATTCATTTTTATTTTTTAACTTGATTTATTTCTTTTTTAAATTTTTTTATTTACATTTTTAATACATTCAATCACATTATTTAGCTTACAAGGTGATCATTTCAGTATATGGACATTTCTCCCTGGTGGAATTGATCAAAATTTAACAAAACTACCTCCCTGTCTCAACAATGCTGTCTTCGTATATTTCTTTCATCCACGAGTGAAAAAGACAGAGAGAGAGAGCGGGAGAGAGCAAGAGCGAGAGCGAGAGCGAGAGCACGCACAGGGTCTTCATGCTGCAGTCCACCCAGCTTCTCCAGCCCCGGAGCACAGACACTGCCGTGCCCAGCCTGTTCAGATGGCCTGTGAGCACAAACCCAGAGTTCTCTCATGTGGATCCACTTGTAGAGTGTGGCATCACCTCTGTGCCACTGGCCAGCCCTCATTTTTTCTGTCTGTGGTATCATCCTAATGCTGGTCAACATGCCAAAACTCTGAAGTCAACAGGGTAAGCTTACCCTGAGAGCTTTAAAATGTATCCAGCAGGTAGGAAGTAGGAGGGTTTTTGTTAACTCTTAGTAGCACATTGCTAGTGTTGGCGGGAAATATACTTTCTCATTTTAAGGAACCCTAATATAAGAATAGGGAGGAATGCCAATAGCATGCATGGCCCATTTATTTTTGCCCCACGAGGTCCAGGCTTTTTTGCCATGCAAATGAATACATGGTAAAGCTTCATGTAAGAAACTTTGAACAGAAGCATTTACTTTTTGTCTAATCCAAAAGTACAGCTGCATCATAGGTAATTGAAAAGCACAACTCAGCAATTACCCATTCCAAACAAGGATGCCTCAATGCCCCCAGCCATCTCCTCCTAGTCCCTAGAGAAACACCGCGTTCCTCTTCCTCTGTGGGGAGCAAAG
>NW_006159840.1:2202372-2218158 GCF_000334495.1 Tupaia belangeri chinensis | reverse complement strand
CACAGTGAGTCTCTGTTGAGGGTGTTCAAACTTCTCCCTTCCTCTCAAGAAAGAAATAAGCTTTAAAAACAATTAGAGTGAAAGAAAGTTCTTTTTATCAAAATATCTGTCTTGTATCTTCCCTCTAAGTACACTTTTATTTGTCAGTAATGTTTTCTTAATACTAAAAGATTTTAAAACTATAAAGTTGCCATTGTATGCTAATAGATAAGACATTAACTTGTGACATAAATGGCATGATCACTTTTAGGTGTCATGAAAAGAAACCCATAAAACTGGTTTCTGCATTTAACATGAAATAACAAGCACTTATACTAAATCCTCGAGTCTACATAGAGTATTTTAAAATTAACCATATTCAACTTATCTTTTTCAGGGGGAGTTTACCATAAAATTGTTATTGACATTATCTGTGCTTTATATATGAGTATAACATTATTCTAGATATACATTCATTTTTATTTTTTAACTTGATTTATTTCTTTTTTAAATTTTTTTATTTACATTTTTAATACATTCAATCACATTATTTAGCTTACAAGGTGATCATTTCAGTATATGGACATTTCTCCCTGGTGGAATTGATCAAAATTTAACAAAACTACCTCCCTGTCTCAACAATGCTGTCTTCGTATATTTCTTTCATCCACGAGTGAAAAAGACAGAGAGAGAGAGCGGGAGAGAGCGAGAGCGAGAGCGAGAGCGAGAGCACGCACAGGGTCTTCATGCTGCAGTCCACCCAGCTTCTCCAGCCCCGGAGCACAGACACTGCCGTGCCCAGCCTGTTCAGATGGCCTGTGAGCACAAACCCAGAGTTCTCTCATGTGGATCCACTTGTAGAGTGTGGCATCACCTCTGTGCCACTGGCCAGCCCTCATTTTTTCTGTCTGTGGTATCATCCTAATGCTGGTCAACATGCCAAAACTCTGAAGTCAACAGGGTAAGCTTACCCTGAGAGCTTTAAAATGTATCCAGCAGGTAGGAAGTAGGAGGGTTTTTGTTAACTCTTAGTAGCACATTGCTAGTGTTGGCGGGAAATATACTTTCTCATTTTAAGGAACCCTAATATAAGAATAGGGAGGAATGCCAATAGCATGCATGGCCCATTTATTTTTGCCCCACGAGGTCCAGGCTTTTTTGCCATGCAAATGAATACATGGTAAAGCTTCATGTAAGAAACTTTGAACAGAAGCATTTACTTTTTGTCTAATCCAAAAGTACAGCTGCATCATAGGTAATTGAAAAGCACAACTCAGCAATTACCCATTCCAAACAAGGATGCCTCAATGCCCCCAGCCATCTCCTCCTAGTCCCTAGAGAAACACCGCGTTCCTCTTCCTCTGTGGGGAGCAAAGATTGGAATGAGGAGGAGCAGATCTTCCTGCCGACAGAAAGAACATTTTGCCCAAGAGAGAGTTGTCTCGGGCTCATGCTGGAACAGAACGTTCCTGGGCTCCATTAGCATTCTGAAGGAACTAAGGCAAAGACGCATGCAGCGAGCAGCCCCTCCAGGTCACGCTGGTCTTCACTGTCAGGGCTGGGACTGTTCGCAGCACAGCAGTCTCTCTGAGCCAAGAGGCAGGTCCATTTTGATACAAGGTGATGACATGGGGCTGAAGTTTAAATTTGTAGAGTTCTTGATACAGACTTCAAAATGAATGGCATCTGAGTGTCTGGGTACAAATATAGAACCAGTGTCAATTAGACGAAACACATTTCTATTCCACAACCTTACGGGCAGGTATGGACAACCATAAACTCCAGCAAGTTTTCCTTGTCCCTATCTTCTTAGATCTTATGTGATCCTCTGAAGAGGTTAGCCTTAGCAATTCGTAGGAAGTAGGAAGCTATAGCTAAAATCTCAGTTGTGATCAGTTTTTAAAAGAAATCAACTACCTTGTCAAATATCTTTCATAATGGCAAACTTTTGTTATTTTGTGGCGTTATTAGTACCTGTTTCATATATTCCTTTTAGGAAAGCTGTATATGACAAAAAATGATGACAGATATATATGTGTATATATATATATATATATATACATTGAATAATACAAGAAGGCACATTTACTTAAAATTCAGTATTTGAGTTTTTGATACTACTATAGAAATTCATATATTTAGTTAGTTAGTTACATATTTTAATTTTATTATTTATTTTAAATATTTTTCATGGTGCCAGAGAAAGAAGGATGCTAATGAAGAGAATTCATTTTAGCTTAATATTTTATTCTTTGTAAGATATTAATAGATCTTTTGTGTTTATCTTTTATTTGGAGATATTTATGTCATCATTTAGCTTTGGAGAGTCATTTAATATAATAAGACTTTTTTTTTTTTTTGAGAGGTTTTTGCTATAGGGCGCGTGCGCTTGCCAGACAGAGAGAGACATAGAAACAGAAAGCGAGAAATCACCCCCCAGAGGGGAATGGTCATGCTGCAATCCCTTCTCCTCCATTCTCCTCCCAGGATCTTGGGCACGCACGCACACACCCCCGATGTGAGTTTTAAGCCACCGGGTCCGGACGCGAACTGCGGTCGACTACGTGGGAGTCCAGCGACATAGCCATTATGCTAACTGCTGATTCCCATATAATAAGACTTTTGAGATCATGTGAAGACTTGATTTTTGGTATCCAGTAATTGAAATCAATAGCTGGACATAAATATATGGAGTGTCTCAGTAAAATGACCTAAGGCAGATCTTTTTCCATTGAAAAGCTCCCTACTCTGTGAGGAAAAAAAAAAAAGGCAATCGATCTTGGTAATAGCAGACAAATGATGTTTTGCCTACTGCTTAAACATTAACATTATAGTTCTAATTATTTTACCAGCAATCAGTTCAGAAAACACCTTAGACAGGTATGATGACATGTTAAATTTTACATTAGACTTCCTACTCTATTTTATCAAAAAGTTTATCATGTATATGACACATGTTTATTTTTATTTTTAAAAGAGTAATAGGCATCATATAAAATGTTTCATTAAGCATGAGAAAAGATAAACTTTATGTATCTGTATTTTTTTAGAACTTGTACTCAAGGAAACTTAGCATTCATCATGTTCTATATACCAGTTGAGGAAATGCATTGGAATATATCCTTGTAAATGAGATGATCTTGACTAGAAATAGAGTTTATCACTGCACTATACATGCTTTATCTTTTTTTTTTGGAGAGGTTTTTTTGCTATAGGGTGCTTGTGCTCGCCAGACAGACAGAGGCAGACAGAGAGATAGAAAGTGAGAAATCACCCCCCATGGAGGATGGCCATGCCGCAATCCCTTCTCCTCCATTCTCCTCTCAGGATCTTGGGCACACACGCACACGCGCCCGGCGTGAGTTTAAGCCACCAGGTCCGGGACTTGAACCGCAGTCGACTACATGGGAGTCCAGCGACATAGCCATTACGCTAACTGCTGGTCCCAATGACAGATATATTTTTAGTACTCTACTCCTAAGTTTCAGAGAGCAAGAGACAGGCAGAGACCAACAAAGAGACCGCCTTGAGCTTATACAAATACTTCCTCAACATATTTGAAGTAGCATGGAAATTTTTTCCTTTAATCTAGTAACTTGATGAGCTACTTACATATATTTTCTGATGTTAAGTTATTATATCCTTGGGATAAACCCTGTTTATTAATGTGTGCTTTATTCAGTTAGATAATATTTATTAAGAACTTTCACAACTATTTTTTGTATGGAATTGGCCTATAATTTCCTTTTCTAACGTCGTTCTTATCCATTTAGATACCAAAGCTTCATAATATAAGTTAGGTTATTTTTGGTAACTTGTATAAAATAAATGTTATATGTTACATATTATTATAATGGCAAAAATTTCAATAAAATAAAGAACAATGTAAAATAAAAGAAATGAAATTTGAACTTACCCTGAAATGTAACGTGACAGTCAGTACCAAAATAAATCATTGAGACTCCATCAGCAGAGAGAGACTGAGCAGTCTGCATCCGCGTACTCTCTGAGATTTTGTGATGGCGTGTACGGGAAGGTGAGTTACATGTGTACAGTAAGAAAATGAACTGACGGCCTAGACATAGTAACTCGATTTTAATACTGCTAAGCTTCCTATCTAAATTTGCAAGGAAGAAGAAAGTTGTAATAATGAAGGTTTGAAAATAAAATATGAATAGATTAGAGATCTCTCTTTTTTTTTTGAGAGAGATTTTCACTGTAGGGCGTGTGCGCTCACCAGACAGACAGAGAGAGACATAGAGACAGAAAGCGAGAAATCACCCCCCAGGGGGGATGGTCACGCCGCAATCCCTTCTTCTCCATTCTCCTCTCGGGATCTTGGGCACGCACGCACACGCGCCCGGCGTGAGTTTTAAGCCACCGGGTCCGGGACACGAACCGCGATCAACTATGTGGGAGTCCAGCGACATAGCCATTACGCTAACTGCTGGTTCCCTAGATTAGAGATCTCATATAAGATGGTTCCAATTTTGTCCTTTGTAAACTGGTCTTTCTTAATTCTGGGCAGCATTTTAGAATCACTTGGGGAGGCCTTACAACTATACACTATGCTCAGCCCCACTAAGGTCATTGCAGAAAGAACTTCTGGGAGTGGAGAGCAGGCATCTGTGTTTTCACAAAGCTCTCCAGGTGGTTCCGGAGCAGGGTGACAGTTGAGAACCAGTTTTCTAGATCTGATGATAGGACATGTGAGGTGTTCATTGGTTTCATGACGAATAAGTGTGAGGACCGGAAGAGAGCTCAAGGAATCAGTTAATCCAGACATGACTACCTTTTAGAGGACTGTCAACACTGTGAGGCTTCCATTTTTTCCTTTACTGTCCTTAAAAAAATCCTCAACCTAAATCTATACATGAGCGAGTACGCTTGCGGACTTTTCGAATGTATCCGCCTGATTATCTTAGAAGAGAAATCACTTTTCACAATTTCCATTTTTGGTATTTGTCCCCTGTGCTCATTCTTCCTGCCTAAATCGACATCACATATGTACCAGCTGCATTTCTCGTTTTCAGTGTTTGCAACTGTCGTCCGTTCGTGTTCATTGTCACAAGGCTATCTCGTTGCACCAGCACTGAAGCATTGCCACTGTTTCTGCACTGAATAGGCATGACAGGTTATTAATGTCCTTGACAAGTCTTAGAGCTTAGACTAAAAACCTGTCGATGTTTGTCTTGTTCGTGACATTGTTTGATGTGCATGTTTATAAGGGTCTTCTCCATAACCGAGTAGTATTGATAGGCTGCTAAGGTCTTAAGTTCTGAAGGAAGTTGTTTTATGTTTCTAGTTACTTATAGTCTAAGTAACTGGCCTTTGCAAATTGTTAGTATTCCTAGCTGTATGAGGTACAATTGTATTACATACTGTAATTTCAATATAGTCTTTGATTTAAGGCTCTAAAATATACCTTGGATAAAAGAAAAAATGTGCATCTTAAATAGTTTGAAAATTAATATTGAGGGCCAGCCCCAGAGGTAGCAGTTAAGAGTCGTCACACAGGGATCCGGGTCCCATGGAGCCACCCACGGTCTGAGTCTTGGCCCCGGTAGCTTGGGTGGCATGTGCACCTGCATGTGTGCTCAGGATCCTAATGAGAAGGGGAAAGAGAGGGGAAGAGACAGCAGCATGACCACACCGCTTTGAGCGGCTCTGTCTGTCAGTCTGTCTCTCGCTCTCTTTCTCTCTCCATCTCTCCCTCTCCATCAAGTGTACAAACCTGCTGGCAATTAAAAAATGAATATTAACTTTGAAAAAGTTTATGTCCAAGTAAGTTATTGTCCTAGCTTGTTTCCAATAAAACATTGTTTGGCTTCTAATAATCTCCCAAAACTTATTTTCCAATGCTATCAGACTCTTAATAACCATAGACCCCACATTCCTTAAATACCTATCTCTAAGCAGTCACTTGAATAAAATAAACTGTCTTCAGAAAAATGTATCCCTTAAAAAGATATTAATATAAAACAGGGTCAAATCACTGAGATACACAGAAGAAGGTAAAATTGTTTTCTGTAAAATATTACATTATACCAGAGCTCATAAATCACATTCCATATTGCCATATTAATATAAAATTTATAACCTCCACCTGCTGTCTTCCCACCTTCAATGCCTGAGCTTTTCCAGCAATATAATAAAGTTATCCTGCTACTGAAATGGACAGCACTTCTCCATCAAATATATATTGTTTTAGGAAAATAGCAGTTTCCCTTAAAACTGATATAAAACATAGAAACAGGCGTGATGTGTATCTCCTACTGTCCTGCCTGTCCTTTGCTGCTGCCCTGTATTTCTCATCTCATTCTTTGGCCTCCCTGTTTCCTGATCGCTGATGCCCACTCAGTGCTCCTTCTAAATCCTGTTTTAACTGCATTTGGGAGATCATCACACCTACTCTCTGGAAAGCTTTTTCATGGAGATGTTGCTAATTAAATTCAGAAGTATCCTTTTTTAAAAAAAGTTTTTAAATCATTTTCCTTTTTATTTCATACCATAATAGAGGAATTTTTGTCATATTCTGTTGTATACTTTAGTGCTTTGGTTTTATGGGTGCATTTAATATTTCTCCAGAAAATCTACATTGCCTTAGGGCAAGAGTTCCTCATTACTTTTTTTTTTTTTTTAAGAGGGAGATTTTTGCTATAGGGCACATGCGCTCACTAGAGAGACAGAAAGCAAGAAATCACCCCCTAGTGGGGATGGCCATGCCACAGTCCCTTCTCCATTCTCCTCTCAGGGTTTTGGACATGCACACACATAACCATAATGCTATCTGCTGGTTCCCTCATATTACTTTTATGTTCAATACAATGCCTAGTATATTGTTAATCTTCTTGAAAATTTTGGTCAAATAGTCCTTGAACTGAGTATCTTCTATTTCGAAATCCCAGCATTCTGCTTCCTATCCTCCCTGACCTTGACGACTGATACTTCGTGGTTACGTTATGATTTTGACTTCCTCTCTGTCCTATTTGAATTCTAGTCATCTGTTCTTCAAATTACGTCTGTGGTTGTCATCTCCCTTGCAATAAGAATTAAAAGCACATTATTTGTGCATTGTATGACACAGGTATGATTCTTTTTTTTTCTTTTTTTTTGGAGAGGTTTTTGCTATAGGGCATGTGTACTCACCAGACAGACAGAGAGAGACAGAGAGACAGAAAGCAAGAAATCACCAACCAGGGGGGATGGCCACGCCACAATCCCTTCTCATCCTTTCTCAGGATCTTGGGCACGTATGCACATGCACCCGGCGTAAGTTTAAGCCACCAGGTCCAGGACTTGAACCACGGTCAATTACATGTGAGTCCAGCGACATAGCCATTACGCTAACTGCTGGTTTCAACACAGGTATGATTCTTAAAAGTTTCTGAAATACAATAATTGTCTTAATCTGTTCTGTGCTATTATATCGAAATTTCACAGACTGGGTAATTTATGATGAGCAGAAACTGATTTGGCTTGTGGTTCTAGAGGCTGAGAAGTCCAAGATCAAAGGGCTTCATGTGATGAAGGCTTTCTCACTGTGTCATAATAAAGTGAAATGTGTGAGAGGAGAGAGGCTCAGGTCTTTCTTTTATAAGGAATCTGTTCCCTGGATAACCAGCCTACTCCTACGATAATGACACTAATCCATTCATGAGGACAGAGCCCTCATCTAATCTCTCTTTCTTTTTTACTTTCTTTCTTCTTTGGTTTTTGCCATAGGATGCATGCAGTATCTGGGAAGGAGAGAGACAGAAAGAGGGAAAGTTGAGAAATCACACTCCAGGGAAGATGGCCATACTGCAATCCCTTCTCCTCCATTCTCCTCTAAGGATTTTGTATATACACACTCAAACTCCCAGGGTGATTTTTAAGCCTCCAGATCCTGTACTCAAACCACAATTGGCCAAGAGGGGATCCAGCTGCCTTAACCACCATACCACCTACTGGCCCTCTAATCACTTCTTAAAGGTCTACCTCCCAACAGTGCTACATTAAGAATTATGTTTCCAGCACATAATTTTTTTTTTTTTGAGAGCTCTTTGCTATAGGGCCCATGCGCTCAGCAGAAAGACAGAGAGAGACAGAGAGATAGAAAGCGAGAAATCACCCCCCAGGGGGGATGGCCACGCCGCAATCCCTTCTCCTCCATTCTCCGCTGGGGATCTTGGGCACGCACACACACCTGGTGTGCATTTAAGCCACTGGATCTGGGACTCGAACTGCAGTCAGCTACATGGGAGTTCAGTGACATAGCCATTACGCTAACTGCTGGTCCCCCAGCACATGAATTTTGAGGGACACAGTCAAACCATAAAATAATGTATTGTTATTTGTAGGTATTAGGGCATTGAAAGGTCAGAATGTACTTTCCTACAAATTTTATGGAAAATCTATGGCATAAACTCAGTTATCTTTAGACTTGCAGGGTTTTGTAAGAGATTGTGAATGGAATAGGTTGGGGGTTTCAGTAGGTAGGTTATTATTCTAGAACTCATTCCACCACACATCTCTAGGAATATTACTGAAATGAACCATTAGTGTTAGCAAGAAGCTAAATACAAACTTGGTAAAATGTCAAAAATTCAGAATGAAAGAACTAGACTAGTTTCATCATGGACTTTCAAAACATTCCTTACCCTCTAATTGTCTCAAGCATCGCTCCATTGAATGGTAAATTATTATCTCGTGGGATGTAGTCCTTTATAAAGAAAAGCAATAGAAAAGTTGAATCCTTCCCCTGTTTTGTACAGTTATTTAACCTTTCTTTTATTTTCTCCTAGTTAATTAAGTACTGAGGAGTCATCCCACAAGAGCTATCTCAAAGTTGATTATTTTTTTAGCAGACACACACTCACATATATGTTTGTATGTTTACATTATGTGTTTTATTATGTGTATTTATATTACATAATACATGATAAACATGTATTATATACATGTTCATCAATTCATGATCAGCTACCAGTACGTGTGTGTGTATGTGTGTGTATGTGTATACACACCCACCTAAAGGAAAGGTTAAACAATAATTCCTTTCTATCTCCAAGGAAGTTCCTCAGAAAGTCATCATTAAGTTCTACCTATGTCGAACTAGAACTATTTGGTCGTGTATTCTAATTTTATAAAAACAACCTCATACCCCCAGTGCCCAGAACTGGTGGTGCCCTCACTGGGTGGTAGCACCGGCTTCCTCTAGCTCACACCACCTTTGAGAGGATGACTGTAACTGTCCCCTTATTCCTAATTCCAGTTCTGTGTGTTGGCTGCTTACTCTCTGATGGGTGTGAGGTTTACAATAGTATCAGTGACTGACCAGGGCATCATTCTTCATGGAGACAGGAGTGTCCGAGTGTAGCAGGGAGTGAGTGCTGTTCGTAATGGCACTGAAGCGACAGACGGAAATCTGGACTGTTACAAACACATCCAGTCTCTGACTCACCTCGAACTCATCTTTTTCAAATCAAGTTGCTTTCCATTTCTTCCCAGACTGAAATTTTAAGACTCACTGTGAACACAAAACTAATTGAAATCTGGTCAGTGTCGAAGATGAAATGCACTGGACAACTGAGGAGGTGATTTTGTTCAGGTTATTAAAATCAAGGGAACATTCATTAACGAGAAAAGTCTCAAAGAAAAGGAAGGGGCCTGTGGGGTTAGTACCCAAGGATGTCAACAGTGGCCCTTGGAGTCTGAGAATGGGTGGGTTGGGATCTTATACAAATATTAGAGGACCTTGTAGGTTTCAGGGAACATGAAAGACTTAAAAATAGAAGTTTATTTCTTTTCTATTAAATTAGTACAAAAAGAAAAAATATAACAAATGACAAAGTAGATGCAATTAGCATAAATTAGAGAGATCAGGTAATTGCAAATAGAAATAAACAGCAAACATTTAAAGTCTATCAACACCGATATGACAAGAAGGAATTGTAAAGATGCCCTACTGTTGACAGGTACAACAAGCATGTCGGTGATAATGCCATGGCGGTCAAAACTGGACAGCTCAAGGGAGTATCATTCACTAGACTAGGAAGTGGCTCTCAGGCTTGGAGAATATGGAGACCCAGAAGAATAAACTAAATAATAATAATAATAATTAAAAAAATAAAGAAAGGAAAAGAGAAGGGCAAGGAGGCAGAGAATCTGAGAGATCACATGCAGAAAGAGCAACATCCCAGCTCAGGTCTTCAGTTCTGGAGGCTAGCAACCTGAACAAAGTCTACTGTCTCACCTGGGACCACCTTCAGATCTAAGAGTCATTAGAGAGTCATTTTCCTTTGGGATCTGGGCCACGGTTCCATCTGAAACCAGTCCTTGCCTGTTAAAAATATCTGTATCCACTGAGGATCGTCACATAAGCAGGCTCCTGGGACTTGCCTCTGCCCAACCAGCTCCAGTCAGAGTACCAAATGCAAATATGCCATGCTTTAAAATTCCAATTAATTTTCAATTCCCATTTCCCTCTGAAACATCTTCAGCTTAGCATACATATATCATGCCACACATTCTCTGTGGTCTGGAAAATCCAGAAGTACCAAAACCATCAGAAGAGAGACCTATTTATGAATAATTTATTATAGTTCTTTTGCTTTGAAAACCTCTTGGCTTCTATTAGCATAGTCAGGGGCTGGTTCACATCCCGCAGGGAGGTTCTACTGGAATTTTTTCTCACACATTAGATGTAAGACATATCCATTTGGGAAAACTGAGACATCGTTCTAAAAGGCATACATATAGATGGAGTTGATTTTATCAAACTAAATCAAGTCAGGAAAGAAGAAAAGACGTGATTTATGCATTACTCATGTTAAGCTCATAAAATTTGGAAAACAAAAAGAATTTCCAGAGATACATTTTGATTTGCCCCTGATGATAAGAGAATGCATTGTATGATAATATATGAAGGTAGAAGAGCCTGTTTTGAGGCTATATCAATTTATTCAGGTATTTGTGATATCTAATCATATGCATGATTTAAAACATGGAATTAACCTTTCAATAAGAACTAATCTCACACAAATGGTGACAAATTAACTAAGAACATGAATTTAATACCAAGCAATAAGCCAGAAAAGAGGAAAAGGAAGAAATGAGGCTAAATACGGCGTTAGCGCTTGACCTTCAGAAATGCTAACTAGCAGTCCTCGGAAGGTAGCACCTGAGACCCCACGGGACAGACTGCTACCAGCCTGAGTGGCCTCAGATAATAAACCCTGTCTCCTTAAGAATTAGTTTCATCACTTGTAAAATAAGCGAGAGACCTCAATCTTCCTGCTGCTCTCCCAGTGAGGCCAGGGAGCACTTCCCTACCGAGGACTAGGATGTGCAGAGCCCCAGGCATCCTCTAGCCAAATGCTCTGCTTTTATGCTCTGAGTAGAGTTTCTGTCCTGAATTCCTTCCTCATTCCCAGCCCTCCTCGTGCAATAAAATATGAAGGCCAATGAGAAAGGGACTTGTTCTCCCATGAGTGTCCAGGGCCAGGGTTTGCAACATTGTCTCCCATATGGCAGGTGTTCAACAAAGACTCACTGAGTCACTGAATTAATAATTACTTTTTTAAATCTTTACATTTACTAAGTGATGTAGTTTCTGAACTTACATTTGTGGATTTAAATTTTGCCCCCAAAAGGACAAATTAGTTCTCTTTTTTATTGCCAGAGAATGTCTGTGTCCATGAGAGAGTGAGAGAACTCCAATGGGGTGTGGTCATGCTGCAATGCATTTTCTTCGGTTCTCCTTACCACCAGGATTTGGGGCATTCGTGCACATGTATGTCCCTGGCATGTTTTAAAAGCCACCAGGGTTGGGATCCCAACTGCAGTTGGCCACGTGAGGTCTAGCTCCCCATGTCCTATGCTTAACCACTGTGCAAGAGGGACAGTGGCAAATTCTGGAACTAAATGGACCAAGAAAAAAAAACAGACTATACCCTAAAAAGGTCCAGGTAAAAGGCTCAGATGTTGAGTGTCTGCCAGCACCATCAAAATGTCTTAATGCTGGGGCCAACAGGAGTTTAGAACATCGATTCCTACATAGCCCACCGTGGTTTAAGTCTTGGATCCAGTGACTTGAAAATGACAAGACACATATGGGCACATGCCCAAAATCCTGAGAGGAGAATGGAGAAGGAGCAATTGCAGCTTGGCCATCCCTCCTGGGGGATGACTTCTTACTTTCCCTTGCTCTGTCTCTCCCTAGTGAGCACACTAACTCCATGGCAAAAAAAAAAAAAAAAAAAAGGAAGAAGTCTTAATGCTACTCAAGATTAATAATCTCAGTATTCATTCAGCAAAATTTCCACCCTTCAACTTCTTGAAGTAGACAGCTGAAGGAGGAAGGGAGCGGATGTCTATAATTTTCTTCCCCTTTGAGGAATTTAAATTTTTCCCAGTAGTCTCTTTATAGACAATCAACAGGTTTTACATTTCCCTGCTAGTTTCTTAACCCACCTAACTCCTATTCGGTCACCCACTCTTCAGTGACTGTAGAGGTTCTCTCTGAGAAGGTTAGTTATAGACCCAAACAAATAGACCCTACTTAAAAGACCTGAATCCCCTAACCATGCTGCCAAAATTTACTTTACTCACTCAAGTACTACCTTGTAAAAATTCATTAGCACAACGTGAACATACGTTAACAGAACGATTTTGCCCAAGAGCTATGGTGTAATACTTTGGATCTATTTTCATAACTGGTGACAGTGCCTTCACTTGGAGTCCTATGCATACGAAAGACAGCTTGGGGTGAGAAGTGACCTCTTCTATTGAGAGAGTGCTCAATAAATACTTGCTGACTGACTGAATTAACCAGTTGAATAAAAAGAATAATAGTATCTCTCAAGGGTTTGGGGAAAATTATCTTTTTCATCTTTAATTTTTATTATCATAATTTAATTGGCATATAGCTGTATATATTTATAGGTGCAATGTGAGTTTATTTATGCAATGTGGTATTCCAAGTCAGGGCAATAAACAAGCCCATCATCTCAAACGTCTATCGTTACTTCGTATTATGAACGTTCAAAATCTTCTCTTCTGACTGTTTTGAAATATCAATCAGATCCTCATCAGTTACAGTTACTCCACTGTGCTGCAGTATTCCAAACTCATTCTGTATTCTACCTCCTCCTGGGTCTGTCAGCCAGGCTCTCACTGTGCCCTCTGCATTCCCTTCCTTGCTGGCTCTCCACTCTTCATCTCTGCTTCTGTGCAGTCATTCCTTGGCTTCTAGGTATGAGTATTTGTCACTCAGCGCATGGCTCATTTCACTCAGTGTTATTTCTCCAGATTCATCAATGTGACCTTGAATGACAGAATTTGATCCTTTTATGGCCAAGTAATATTCCACTGTGTGTCTCTAGCCCATTTTTATCAGAATTTCTGATTTGTATCTTATTAGATACAATCATTAGATACAACTATTTTGTACAAATATATGGGATACAGTGTGATTTCTCAAAGCCTGTATGTATTATACAATGCTATGATAAAATAGGATAATACATCCTCCCCTCTCATTTTTCATTACTTTGTGTTTTGCTCATTTGAGATCCACTCTTCTATTTTGATTCATACACTGAATTTTCACCAAATGTCTTCACTCTACTGTGCTACAGTACTCTAGAAACCTTTCCCCTTATTTACCTGTGCTCCATTACCTATTGGCCAAGTTACCCCTGTGTTCCCATTCCCCTTGCCTGTCCAGCTTCTGATATCCCCAGGTACACTCTCCACTTGGATGCAGCCTCATCTCTTAGCTTCTGAGAATATGTGGTGAGAATATGCGGTGTCTGTCTTTCAGTGCCTAGTTTATTTCACTAAGTATTATTTCTCCCAAGTTACTCAAATAACTGGATTTCATGACTGAGTAATATCTGTACACACACACACACACACACACACACACATGCTCACACACATATGTATAAAACATTTTCCTTATCCATCTATTATTGGGCACTTAGGATAATTCCACATCTTGTGAATAGGGCTGCAGTAAACATGGGAACACGTGTGTCTCTTCACCATGTTGATTTTCTTTCCTTTGGGTATATACGCCGTAGTGAGAGTACTGGATTATAATGTGGTTCTATTTTTAGCTTTTGGGGGAATTCTGAAATAATACATGTAACACACTTACCATAGTACCAATTGTTATCATTATTATTTGTACTAATCCATGAGAAAAAGTTCTTGGAAATGTATATTTGAACAAGACTTGGTCGCTCTAATAATTGGAAGTGTAAGAAATGGGAGGAGAGGAGATTTGTCGCTATATTGCAAGTCTGTATTTTTTATCATACCAAAATTACAGAACTGTAATTCACATAGATGAGATAGTAAGGAAATAATGATCATCCCTTATTTTAACTCAGAATAGCAGCTCTGGAGCCTGTTTTTATTCCGTATTGGGTGGAGAAGGTTGGGGCCACGTTCAGTAGGTCAGAAAGTACTTTTAAAATCCATCATTGAGCTGTTTCTCCCCAAATTCTCCCCTCTTTTCCTTCCAAGTGATATTAGTAGCCTAAAATGGATTCCGCACATGTGTCCACACAGCTCCAGGGTATCTCTGAGTGTCAGGGTGACAAGTGCTGCCAGGTCTGTGTGGGTTGCGAGGCAGAGTGCCCCTGAACACGGAGGCTCCTCTGTCTCAGTTAGAGTCAAGCTCTCCAACAGGAATTCTGTGGAACACCTGATTTGGCCATCACGTCTGAGAGGGTGATGCAGAGCTTACTTCGTGAGGTGTGTGTTTTCTTTAATGTTGTTGAGGAAGCTCCCACTCAACTCCTGGAGTCTTAGGTATTTTTATCATTATTGAAGACTTTCACTTGGGGCGATTTCTTGCTATATCCCATTTATAATTCTTTCTCCAGCAAGGAGGCGTTAACATCTCGTGACACATGAGAACATGCCCCTGCCTGTGGTACGCCATGGACTGAGTCAGTGTTGTGCTGACATCCCTGTGGCTTGTTCATTACCAGCTTTTGGGGGATGGTCCTTATGGCTCTTCTCAGAATATTGTTCAGTGTTCCTCAAACATTTTTACGAAGAAAGTGACAGTGTTTGTCAGATGTACTGGAGTGAAAAGGTACTTCTGATCTGGTCAGAGACCAGAGCTACTGGCTGGGCGCTGCCTGTACTGGTCCCACGATGGCCCCAGCCCTCAGGGGATTGATTTCCCAGCCACTGGTTGAGCAGATCATCTCATTTTAAATATGAATGCTTATTGATTTGCAGTCAGACAGAAATAGGTTCATGTTTTGACTGGTCGAGTGACCCTGCCAACTCGTTTCAGTTTTCTGAACCTTAGTTTCCTCATTTACCTTGAAGCTATCCAGTCGGTTTGCACCTATGTGAAGTTCTTACCATTAGTAAACTGAAAAAGTTAGTTCTTGTTATTATTTTTTATAGCAATATTATCATTCACACGAGTAAGTGTAAATTTATTAACTGGCTTGTTATTCCATAGGACATGCATGCCAGTCTTGTGCCTTTATCTGTGTCCCCCTTCGCAGGCTCGCAGCCCTCCCGCCCAGTGATCCTGCTCCAGAGTGCTCTGCTCTTGCCAACGCTTCCTCCTGGTTTGCGTTTGCAAAAGTTGACTCAACTTTTGACTTTGTGAACAAGAATCAGTGAAAGGTTAAGCAGCGTGAACTCATTATCTTGTGCTGTCCAATGTGGTAGTTTCTAGCTGCATGTAGCTATTTAAATTAATATTGAAATTCATTTAAATTCAATAAACTAAGTACTCAGTCCCTCAGTTGTGGTTCAGTGGCTACATGTAGCCAGTGTCTGTGGGGG
>NW_006159840.1:2184331-2201913 GCF_000334495.1 Tupaia belangeri chinensis | reverse complement strand
GGGACAGAGCAGCCATAGCACATTGCCATCAAAGCAGGAAGTTCTGTGGCAGCTCTGAAGAAAGACCTTGACAGTTGCTGTTCAGTCTTAGAACTTTAACCCAAATCCCAGCTTCAGGGGTCAGAGTTAGCTGTTTAGCAAACTGGGTAGTTATCGTCTTTAAAGGTAAAATATTCTGCTCCCATTCTGCAGACATTCACTGCTGCTTTTGCTGCCACTTTATAATTTCTTTCAACTAAGTAACAAAGGAAAGGGTTGTTACCACTGCTCAAGTGAGGAATGCATGCTGAAAGATCTTTTATTCTCTAAAACTTTAATATTCTTTTTGTTCATTTTGTTCCATGCTTATTAAAGGTGATGGGGCCAAAACTGCAGACTGAGCACTCCACTTTCATGTTGCCCAAAGTAACCGAAAACTCTTACTCATTATCTTCGCGACTAACTATTCTCAATTTTCTTGTTCCTTAAGCCTCAGGTTCTTCCTTGTATCCTCACTTACACAGGAACCTTTAAAGTGGAATTCGCTGAGAAAGTGGGAGTTGGGGCCTCAGGCCTTCCAGGTGGGTTACCAGGGAGCCTGGGTAGGGGGGAGAGACTCAACCTAGATTTGAACTGAGTTTAAACAGGGCCATGACATGATCAGAACTATACTTTGGGATAAGTAAAATACCTTCCCAGATGGAAGGTGAATTTGGACAAGATGAGATAAGAGGAAGAATTTGACCCTGTCAGTTGTCCAAGTGAGAATAAAAATCAGAATGATGTGAGAGATCCTACTGACTACACGTAACTGTTAGTAACTGACTCACTGGCTGTTGGTTAGACGAGATGGAGAGGGAGGCAGAAGTATTGGTAACAGTTCTGAGATTTTGAGATTAGCTAGCTGGAAGGATAATAGACCATTAGTCTGAAGGGAAGCACAGAGTAAAGCTGGCTTTAGGGGTAAGATGTAGAGTTTGGTTTGGGGCCTACATGGGAAGCTTAAATTATGCAATCCTCTTAAGTTTTTCTGCCGATAAATTGTTAACCCTTATTAACCTTATCTTTGTATTTACTTATCTGGGTGAAGCCAGTTTAAATATAGTAGCGGACTGTCCCTCAGATTTTTTTCCCCTAGGGATCTCCTGTCATAAATAGCATTTGTCGGTAGATTAAAGATGAAAGTGCATTTCACTAAAGGAAATAGCTGACAGGATACTGAACCCACTTTGGCAGAAAATTTAACATTCAGCCTCAATCCGCTGAAACTGTCAAGTAAGAATATGCATCCTCAGGAGGAATAAAAAGGAAGAGGAGGAGGAGGAGGAGAAGGAAAAGGAATGGTTTTTAGTGTTGGTCCAGATTCAAGGGAAGAAATCGAGGGCCAGAGATATCAACAGGGCTGCTTTTGTCTTGACTGTGGCTCTTATTTTTCATTTACATCACTCAGGAAACATGTTTCTCTTGTGTGCCTTATTTTCCCATATTTGACAGAGGAATTTTGACTTAGGTATGTTCACAAAACCATTTGATACATGCAACATAAGGACAGGTATGCTGGTCTATTTTGCATCTTATTATAAGGAATGTGGGCTAAACCTCATGTTAGTGTCAAAAACATATTCATGGCACTTGTGACTTTTGCAGTAGGAGAGGGGGATTGGACTCAGCTGCAAATACCACAAGGAAAAGTTGGGAGCTTCATAGTCAAGGAGTGGGTGGAGAGGGTGTGCTGGAGAGGAAGAAAATCACACGGAGAGGAAGACCATTCTTTGCTAAACAGACATAACCGGATTCTGTCTGAAGGCAGGCCAGGCTGACCAGATATCACATGACAGAGAGTAGAGGATAAGAAACCCAGTCAGAAATCCAGGGCGGCCAGATAGCCAGGGTGTTGGATTCCCACTATACCAACTTGTCAGTTTTCCTGTTAAAACTGGATTAATTTTAATGATGAATATGGTAGTCTAAAAGTCCAGGTCAGACTGGGTAGAGGATTCAGAGGAGCCTGGCTTACATCTGATCAAAGAGAGACTCTGGTTAGGAGATATCAAAATGTGCTCATTTGCTCTTAATCTCCTTACCGGGTTGCTAGGAGCTATTGCTGAGCTTCATGAAGCCTCCATTTTTCTTCCTGGATTGTAGTAAGAAAAACAGGGCTTCATACCTGTGACATTGGTGACCTTCCATTCACTTGGACTGTCTGTTGAGAGTTCCTGGCTGTCCAGGGCAGGCCACTCGTTGGGTCCCCAGATAGAGGTGCTTTAGCCTTTAGCGCCTGGATTTGCCATCTGCTAACATGCTGCTAACATGCCATCCCCAGAAATAGCCTGCTTCTTCCGGTGATGGCCCAGATGCCTGTGCAGAACGAACTGCTCCTCTGTAATTATTCCTGCCCTTTCTGTTTGCTTACCTGCCTGCGTTGTCTGGGGGTTCTTTTGAGACAACCTTGCTATGGAGGAAGACGCAGCCGGCTGTAGTGGTGTGAGAGGGCGGCGGACGGGGCCTGTCCTTGGTTCCTGAGCATCGGGAGAGAAGCTTTCCCTCTGGGCCCTACCCATTGTTGGCAAGCGATGGCTGGCAGGTGAGGGGTGAACCTGCAGATAACCGAATGCTTCTTTTGTAGAAATGTCATCAGATAACCTGATAACAACAAAATTGAATCTGTCAGATTTTGATGCCGGAGTTTGAAAAATTGCTAAAGCTCCCTTGAAACTGTCACTGCTAATAACATTTTATAATAAGATACATTTGTGTATTTGCACACTAGTATGTGCCTGCTGCTTTATCCAGGAAACGCTTTATTCTGTGTCCTGAGCAGCTGGGAGCAGTGAGTGATGTGCTGAGCCCCTCCTCCGTCCCTACTTGCCATCTACACTGCTCCCTCGCATCCCCAGAGGGCTTTAAAGTGCTCCAGCTGATTTCTGAAGTCACAGGGCATTCCTAGCTCAAGAGGACCGAGGGCCAGGGGTATCTGAGAACTTACAGCGTTGTAGACAGAGTGTGAGGCCTCTCCTAGAGTTAATTGGCTCACGTGGATTCCAGAGTCAATGGAACCCTCTGGTGTCTCCTGAAATGGACCAGAACTTGCCTGGGCTCTGAGGATCCAGTACCATTCTCCACTCTAACCTCTGCAGTCAGAAAGCATCCCCAGACTGCACCTTCCGCCAGGCCTCACCCTAAACTTCAGGGTGACCTAGAGAAACCGCACTTGTTCCCACGTGGGGAGTAATTTTCAGTTATTTGCTTATTTAAGCAAGCTGCAATCAGGCCTAGACCTTGTGCAGCCCTCCCATCCACCCCGCCAGCCTTGGTCCCCAGGTACATTTCATGTACCTACCAGGACGCAAACCCTTGTTCCCTCAGCCTTCTCTGTGGCCTGGCCCAAGTGCCCTGGTCAAGCCTCTTCCCTTAGGGTGACACTTTCCCTCTACCGCTTCCTGTGAAAGTCTTTCTCACCCTGAGCGCCATGTTTCAAATGCCAGCTTTCTTCTCCCACATTGCCTCCATTGGGTGAGACAGCTTTGTTTACAGTCTCTCTTGTTTGGTTTCTGGGTTCTTGTTTTCTTATTGTTGTTGTCCTCCTCATTTTGTGGCCTTATTTTCACTCTTGCTGCTGAGCAGCAACCTGCCAACCCCGCCCTTCCCCTTTACCAGACCTAGCCCGGCTGGCACACACTGGCTCCCAGCGTTTCCCAGACAGCTGCTCTCTGCCTGGGTGTGTCCTACTGGGCACCCCGCAGGGTCCCATGTGATGCCTGAGCTCCTAGGAATTGCTCCTTCTGTCTTGTCCTACACTCAGCCCTTGAAGGTGTCAAGGCCATTGATGGCCCTGTCCCGGGGCACAGGGTATGCTCAGGGTAAAAGCTGTGAGTGCCCTGTTAGTGCAGGGACTCGTGCTCCCAGGGACAGGCTGTCCAAATTTCTATCTTGCAGCATGTGGCACCAGGGCCGCAAGAGCAGTGACAGGAACGGTTGCGGCAGTGGGACTTGGGGAGGGGAGTAGTGGACAGGGACTACTCGGAAGCATTCAGAAGGGGGCCGAGAGAGTCACCTGGCTGTGTGTTTACGAGACCTGGGCTAACATCCAAGCTAAGGTCTGAGCACATCCGAACTCTCATATAAGCTCCCTGGAACCCTGTCAGACAGAAACGTTGATGGCCCATTTTACAGACGCAGAAACGTGGTCTGGGAGTTACGAAATGACCTAGCAAAGGCATGCAGCCCGGGATGTGGAGTGCAGAGGTGGATCTAAGTCTGTAATGCCTGCCATTAAGCTGGTTCTTAAGGTACACCACCTCTGGAGAAGTGAGATACCTTTCTGTCCTATTTACGGGTAATACAGAGTTTCAAAGTGGCTGGTCCTGATCTTAGAAGCATTTAGAGTAAGCTTTAAGAGGTCAGACCATAATTTTGAACAAGTTACTTAATTCTCTAGTGAGAATCATACTAATAATTTACAGCATAGCACATTTTTAAGAGTTAAGTGAGTTGGTGTCTGTAAAGCTATTAAAATACTGTAAAATATAGACACAATACACATTTGCTATTTGGACAGTCATAAAACGGCAGCACCACTGACATCAGGAATTATGAAGAAATGCACAAGGCAGCGGCCTCCTTCAGCCCTTTTCTGTCCTGGGTAAGGGGCTTAAGTTGAAGAAGGAGATGCAGGAAACACTCGTCCTCCTCCTGACTTGAGGTGTAGGCGCTTCCTGTTGCTTTAATGGTCCGCATCTCAGAAATCACACGGAGAGCCATCACGCTTGCTACCTCAGTACGATTATCTTCACTCTCAGCTCTGGAAACATTAAAAAAGCGTTCAGAACTATCATTTTCTAGTACTTTCTTACAATGTAAATTGCAGATCCCATTCATAACGCAGTTTTCCTCCTTCAGACTCTTTTCCCAAAGGGACAGATTGGAGCCCACTCCATCTTAGGAGCATTCTGTAAGTGTCTGCGTCATCCATCTCTTATTAACCACGAGCTGTCGTTCAGGAGCACGCAGCCACGCAAACATGAACTGCTTGCTACCCCTCCCTCTCAGTTTCTGCGACAGTTTGGACTTGACGTGTGTGTGTGTGAGTGTGTGCGTGTGTGTGCGTGTGAATGTGTGTGTGTACATTTTTTTAAGAACCAGGTATGCAGGAAATTAGGAAGTTTATCAATTGGAATCCCGGAGCGGCCCAGTGCTGGGACTATGAATGAGGTTCACAGGACTAAAGACTTAATTACATGAGTCAAAGTTTGATTTAAATTGTAAATTCTCTGTTGATACCTAATTTCAATCTTTCTTTAAGTGAACTGAATGTTAAAGAACAAACATAGAACTCTAGCGGACAGTAGCCCCACCTAGGGGCAGAACTCCATGGTTGTTTGGGTTATTTTTTTTTTTTCTTTCTTCCTCTCTTATTTTCCTGTTTTCCTCCTTGATGTTTATTCACACTAGCCCACTAGCGGGAGGAAGGGAGGAACTCCCAGACTTGCAAATAAGGAAGCCTCCATCAGTCTATGCAGAGAGCTGAAGGGTGTTTTAGGGAGAGGTGTGAGCGGGCACTGATTCCCCGTGGGGTGGGTGGCCTCACCAGTACTGTGAGATTAGCAGGAAGATGCTCCCCTCCATTCAGTGCCTCACCCCTGCCCTGAGATTAGAAGGACAGTGCTCCCCTCCATTCAGTGCCTCACCCCTGCCCTGAGATTAGCAGGACAGTGCTCCCCTCCATTCAGTGCCTCACCCCTGCCCTGAGATTAGCAGGACAATGCTCCCCTCCATTCAGTGCCTCACCCCTGCCCTGAGATTAGCAGGACAGTGCTCCCCTCCATTCAGTACCTGAGGCCTGGGCCAGCAGGCAGAGCATGAGGAGATTAACTTTATGGAGGAAGCCACCAGGGGACAGGAGCGTGGAAGTGGAGCGAGGTGACAGGCATAAAAATCCCACTCTGGGAAGGTGAGCCAAATGTCCAACCATGCTTTGTCAGCTCCGCAGGTGCTGCCGCCGGCTTCCATTTTAGCCTGGGCATCTAACACGGCTCCACTCGTGGTGTGGCCTGTGCTTAGGAGCAGCAAAGGTCCCAGGGCCTAGAGACCGAGTGGTAGGGGGGGTATCTGGCAGGAATGGCAGTAGGGCCTCCAGCCTGGAGTTTCCTCCTATTTTCTACCTTCTGTTGTGATGAACTTACTCTTAGTTTTCACTCCACGGAGAAATCTTAGAGAGGTATATGATGATTCTAATTGTCCAATTTAATTCTAAAAAAAAAGTCGTAGTTTAGAATGAGCAGGTTTAAAAGCATCTGTTTATTAAAGAGGACCCTGTTTTAGCTCTACCCAAGTTCACCGAACTCTCACTCAAGCTTTGCTTAGGATGAGGTGACGGAATGAAAATGAGCATGTAGGAGACCAGATTTAATCCTGCCGCAGAAGCTGACGGTTTTAACTCAGTTATCCACGGCAACTTCCCTTCACCCAGAGCGAGGGTTTCTGAGCAGAAGGCATAACCAGATGAGGGGACTCGCTGTGACCGCCGGCGTCGCGAAGCCTGTGGGTGCTACAGCAGCAAGTAACCCGCATATGGCAGAGCCCCTGGGACCCGGCCTGGGAATAAAAAAAATAAAAAATAAAAAATGAAGAAGAGAAGGGATAAATAAAAGAGGCGGGGACAAATATTACTACACTCAGACTAAATATACCGGCACTTAGGAATGGCCGTGCACATGGAGCATCGCCGAAGCTGGTTGTAAAAAGGCCACACTCTGCATCAGCCTCCTACAAACCCTGGAGGTAGACCAAGAGCCTCTTCAAAGAGGAAGCCATTTAGAATGCGATGCCTCCCCCTCCGCCTTTCAGACACAAAAGCCTGTCATCTCAGTGGCAAAAAGGCATTGAAAATACCAGAGCTTTTGCTGGCAAGTGACCAAATATGTACCAAAAAAAAAATGCTGGGCATTTAAGACAACTGGAAATCCATCTGTGTGGGCAGCTTGGAGTCTACATATGTACCATAAGCCACACACCCTGTGAGCTAGAATGAAAACTCCCACCGCCGGTTAGCGTATCTGCACAACCTCCAGACTTAGAAAGACAGAGGTCACCCACGCCCAGGAAAAATCAAATAAGAAAGGCTTTCATGTGTTCAGCTTAAAAGCTTGTTCTCCCAGCTGACAGAATAACTCAGTTACAGACAATGCCAATGTCAGATTCCTGCCAAGGCCCCTCCCAGCCCCTGCCCCAGTGTTAATAACTACCCAGCGTCTCGGATCCCTCCACACGATCCCTCTGTGCACTGCAGCAGGCGGTGTGGAGAACGCGTTCTGCCGCTGCCAGTGTGCTGGGCCTTACATCACTGTCGTATTAGTCTAAGCAGAATAGAGCAGATTGTTTATTTCGGTTTAGCTCCGCTTCAGGCTGTAACATCAGATGTAGCTCCCAGAGTGACAAATTCCAATCACAATGTCACAGATTAAACAAGGGTGCAGAAGAGGAGGGTGAGCATGAACCCCAGGGGGCGTGGCGTGGCCGTTCTGTCTGAGCGGGTTTGCCTGATCACCCCTGCCTGAGCCCCTTCCTTCTCTCGTCAGAATCAGTCCCCTTTGCCCACATCGATTACTGGTCCTCAGAGCTTCTAATGGGTTAAATCAGTCAAGTCGTTCCTTTCTTTGAAAATACTAATTAAAGATGATTCCTTCTTTTCCTTAGAGCATACTTAACTCCTTTCATCCTTCATATTTTAAATTTGCTGAGTATTGTTCGCTATCATGAAACTCGGGGAGAGACAGACTTTGCATGTCACTAAGTGGCAGACTGACCCTGGGGAGTGACTTTGGCATGGGGCCATTGCCGGTGCCCAAGAGGCGTGGGCCACACCTCTGTCAGATGGGAGAATAGCCAGGGGTTGGGGCTTGCATGTTCCTTTGCTGTGTGTTCAGTTGTCACATAGCTATGTAGGTGGCTGATCCTGCACACACACACACACACACACCCAGCCGCAACACCAGGTTGGGCACCTGTGTGGCAGGAGGCAGCTCAGAAGCCTGGAATCTCCTGGAATGGTTGTTCTGTCCCCAGGCACCAGCTCTATTGCAGCCACAAGTTCCTGAGTGTGTGTGGCATCAGCTCCCCCTGCACAAGCCCGGTGTGTGTGGCATCAGCTTCCCCTGCATAAGCCCGGTGTGCATGGCATCAGCTTCCCCTGCACAAGTCCCGTGTACGTGGCATCAGCTCCCCCTACATCAGCTGAAGCCCTTCAGACTGCTCTGTGTGTGGATGGCATCATCATCCGCCCCAGGCCAGCGCTTCCAGCGTGTGGAAGGCAGTGTCTACAATGTAACAATCTACAGCTTAGAGCCAGCTTGTTCTTAATAAGAGTGTTCCTGTGGAAATCTCATTCCCCAGGTAGAAAAATAATTATAAAGTATCTTATCTCATTGAAGTTATTATTCAGACTGCACATCACTTTATTACATTTTTCCAAACAAGTTATGGATAAGGACTGTTTAATAACAATGCCTAATTACCACGGGCTATTTTAAGACCACGGAAAAGGGAGCTGTGTACACTTGTCTTGCTCCTGTAAATTAGGTGTGTTCTATTGTGAAGCCTCAGATGCCTCATCTGCAGGTTGACGTGTGGAACTGTGTACCAGGCAGCGCGGAAGGAAGGAGGTTTTCCGCTCTGCTTGCTCTTCTGGAAGGGGTGATATTCGGCTGTGCAGAGCCACCAAGAGAGATTTCGATTAACATTTGGCATTTGTATACCATACCTCGAAATCAGGGCAGGGACTGGTGTGGGTGACACACGGAGCATCTGTCTAACTCGGGCGGTCTCTCTGCCCCAGGTGGATGGATGGGTGGAGGGTGGAGAGGTGACTCATGGTTTCCTCTCCCCACGTACCTGAGACCTCTGTGTCCCAGAAACTGTTCTTACTTCCCACTCAACATGGCTCTCTGGGCTTGGGATATGCTCTAACCACAGCACTTTCCCCCCACCCCCGCCCCCACCCTCTGACCAACCTGTTTCTCATGGATTCAGAACCATGGCTTCCAAAGTAAACAGTGAATCATGAACTCGAAGTGGCAAGGTGCACTGTGAAGGGCATTGCTGATATGAAGAGCTCTGTGTCAAATCCTAGCGTCAGGCCAGAGAGCTCCTTGACAGCCCAGGGGAGAGGAATGGAGCTGTCTCTCCTTCCACCACACCCCACGCTTGTCGGCGCAGTCCCTGTGGGTGCCTTGGTCACTGTTGGAGGTGCCCTTCTCTGGACGCAGCAGCTTACTTACTCATGAGATGAGTTGGAAGGCGTGGGTTCAGCATATTTCTCCACCGTCCTGTAGCCAAACTCTACTGGTTACTGCTAATGCCATTGCTGCCTGCCCAGCTGAAAATCAGAGGTGAGCCCGAGAAGGCTGCCGTTCGGGACGAGGTCTAGTGGTGGTAGTGCTGGTGATGGCAGATAAGAATCCCAGGATTAGGGCCAGCAAATGAGTGGTAATGGAGTCCAGAACAGCACTGGGTTATAGCTTTGGACTTCAGCCAAAACCCTTTCCTTCATGGGGCCAGCAGGTGGCGCGGTGGTTAAGGCACTTGATTCCCACACAGCCTACCACTGTTCAAGTCCTGTACCTGGCAGTTTGAAAACCCTACCAGGTTCGTGTGTGTGTGTGTGTGCCTAAAATCCCAAAAGGAGAGTGGAGAAGAAGGGATTGTATGGCCATTCACCCTGGGAGGGTGATTTCTTACTTTCCCTTTCTCTCTCTCTTGCAAGTGGATACACCCTATGGAAAAAAATCTAAAAAAAAAGGCAAAACAACCTTTCCATTTTCATTTTTCTAGGTTAGAGATTAGCACCTCATACTATAAGCAGTCTCGCTAATCTCCATACAGACTTATTTCCTTTTTAAAATGAGCCTTTCAGAAGACATTAAGCAGAAGGATTAGGAAATAACTCAGGGAAACTCCTTCAGCATTGGGGAGTCCTTGGCCACACTGGGGCCTTCTCTGGGTAGTATCTGGCCTGGGCCAGCAGCTAAGTGAAGACTCCAGAAACCAGGGCCCCATGATATTGGCATCTTCCGCACTGGAGATCTCTCTTTGGGGAATGACAGCTTCTTAGACTTCCCTGTTTTTTTTTTTTTCTTCTATGCAAAAATGCATCATGACTTTGCAGATGACCCAATAGTAGTTCATCTCATTAAATTTCTGACTGTCAATCAGTGAAGCTGATGAAGTGAGTGGAGAAGTTCCCTATGCCCCTGTCCCTCCATCCGACAGTGAACCTCTATGACCAAGGTTCTCACTGTCAGATGGAGGGGCAGAGGCATAGGGAACTTCTCCACTCACTCACTACCACCACCCTCCCCTCAGCAGGACACCTGGCAACGTTTGGAGAGAGTTTTGGCTGTCACAACTAAGGGGATACTGTTGACAGCTACTGGATAAAGGACAGGGCCCCTCCACAGAGGATTACCCGGTCACACTGCCAGTAATGCTGAGGTGGAGACTCCCTTTGCTAAAATGACTTGTGTGAATGCATATGGACATGCTTTGTAACAAGGCGCCATGAGAGCCTGAGCCCTCTGTCTCTGCATTACAATCTCCTAAACTCAGGTTACTGATTTGTTTAGCATCTGAAAAGCAATGTTGTTATTTTCATTGTCAGACTTTTATTCCATAAAGAGGTTTGTTTTGTTTGTTTGTTCGTTTTGGGCAGTTTTTTTTTTTTTTTTTTTTTGTTTTTTCTTTTTGGGTTTTTTTTTTTTTTTTTTTTTTTTTTGCCATAGGGCAAGTGCACTTGCCAGAGAGGCAGAGTAAGAGGAGGAGAGGGCGAGGGAGAAAGCATCCGCCAATGGGGTGTTCTCACTCCACAATCCCTTCTCCATTTACCCTCCTGTTGGGATTTTGCACATGCACCCACATGTGCCTAGCATGTTCTTCAAGCCATCAGGGCCAGGACTTGAGCCATGTGGTCAGCCATGTGGGACACACTCCCTCAACCACCAAGTCATGGAGATGACCTGAAACACTAAGATATTCTTTAAATATGTGTTTCAGTGGGTCCCCACAAAGCTGGTTTTATTTTTAATTTGAAAATACCAGGCATCTCAAATAAACATTTACAGTTTTCTTGAACTTGTTCTTTTGCAAAACTGGTTGCTAATTGAAAAAGTGACAAGAGGAAATACTGTGGCAAAAATGTCTTTAAAAGGAAATAAATGTGAATCCAGCGATCTGGCACTTTTGTGAATGTTGCCTTGTTAGTAACAAGTATGTCTAGTTGGTAAGTGTGTCTGGCTGGCCATAAAAATCCTACACTGGAGAAGCTCCCAACTGGGGAGAAATCCAAGCTTTCCAGACAAGCTGTTGGAGCCGAGGTACAGGGACGTCCCAAGGGAGAGCTATGGCTTCCTGGTGATTCCAGTGTGGCCCATAGCTGCTACTGCTACCAGGAGCCTTTCCTTCAGGGACACAGGCCAGCGAGGGCTGCAGAGCTGAGCTGGAAAGGGACAGGCCTGTGGCGTGCCCCCTCCCCACCCACCCCTCTCTTCTCCCTGAGCCTCTGTTGTTTCAGGGTCAGGACAGGGTACCGAGCCAGCTGGCGTTTATCTGCACACCATGACTGAAGACTTCACCCAGATTAGGTTTCGTCCACATCAGTGTAGCATACATAAGCCCGGCCAGCGTGAGTCCACCCCGGGAGAGGGAAAGGGTACTTCTCTCACACAGTCACTGCCCCTTCTCCCAGCCCTGGAGCACACGGTTGATTATTTTGAGATGCATTTTCTCGAAACGCATGGCTGATGTTATGAAAATCAGGAACCTCCATGGAGCCTGAGGTTTTTCTCCTGTCAGCTGACACGTCAGGTTGGTTTTGCGAGCAGAATGCAGGACGGTGATATTTCTGCCCTCTGCCAGTTCACGCGATTCTGAGCTGGGTATGTGAGGAGGAAGCTGCTGATCTGCAAGCAGCTGACATGTCACATGGACCCCGGAATACATCTGGACGAGCAACCGTTTCCCTTCCCATAAACATCTCTGTGATAGAGGCCAGTTCTTAGTACGAGGCTTTCATTTTTATTTCTGTTTTCTGATGCTAAGAGAGGGAGCTACAGACACCGTAGCTGTTGCCCTAGTTGTTGGGATCTCTCCGGTAAAACGCAGTTGCTGAAGATGAATTTGGGGACTCTCCCCTATAGCCCCTTAGCGCCTCTCTTCCGCCTTGCAGGATTACATGACTCCTACTGCAGAGCAGTCTTCACTGTTGATCAAAGGGAGCTGAATTGAAGTGAGATGGACCAGTCCGGGAGGTTGGCCAGCTCGTGTCCCTTCTCGGGCCAGGCTATGGCCGGGGAACAGGATCACAGGGCAGGGAGACTTTGGCTATCATTGTCTCAGCAATTTTCCAGGAGGCTTTTTTTTTCCTTTTCTTCTCTTCTCTGCCCTGCTCTGCCCTGCTCTGCTCTGCTCTGCTCTGCTCTTCTCTTCTCTTCTCTTCTCTTCTCTTCTCTTTTCTTTTTCTTTATGTGCTCACTTCCATTAGAAGGAGGCTGTGGACAAAGCAAACAAGTCCATACTAAGGAGTGTGCATTTATTGTGCAGGCAGCTGAGAGACATTGAGAGTTGAAAACGCCCTGTTCCCATGTTCATTGCAGCATTATTCACAGGTGCTAAGCTATGGAATCAAACTAAGTATTTATCAACAGATGGAATATATGGCAGTGTATATGTACACACACACACACACACACACACACACACACACACAATAGTGTGCTATTCAGCCTTGAAAAAGAAAGAAATCCTGTTATTTGTGACAACGTGGATAAACCTGGAGGGCATTATGTTAAATGAAATAAGCCAGGCACAGAAAGACAGATTCTACAAGAGCCATCTTATACATAGAAGTCCAAAAAGTCAAACTCATAGAAACACCAGCAGATGGCATAATGTTTACATCGCTGGACTCCCACATAGTCAATCAGGTTCGAATCCCAGATACAGTGGGGGCTGAGGAGCTATGAATGAGAATACAAAATTTCAGTAGTGCAGGAGTAAGTTCAAGAGCTCTGTTGTGCATTACGGTGACAATATAATGTATGCTGTATATGATGTATATTCGTAACAATAGAACATATACTTGACAATTACTAGAGCAGAGTTTAAGTATCCCCCATAAGCAGATCATAAGCCTGTGAGCTAATACATATGTTGATTGGCTTGATTTATTTAACCATTCTGCAGCTATCAAAACATCATGGAGTACACCATCCATATACACAATTTTCACTTCCCAATCTTAAAGAAATAAAGTTACAAAAGACAAGAAGTGTAAAAGTACTTTTTTCCCATGAACTTTTTAATTATTATTACTATTATTATTTTTTATTATCATCATAATCTTGTTTATATTACATTGGATTGCATATAAATTTACAGTGTATTACATTGCTTTTTCAAAAGGGAAAAATGTTAAAGTACTTTTTTAAAAGAAAGGAAAAAGAAAATGCCTTACACGCAGCAGCAGTGACCTAGTGAAACTTTGCCGTTGTTAAGCAAAGGCAAGCGATGTCCCAGGAAGACAGAGTTAGTGGACAGATTTCAGGCTTTGGGTCTAGAGCGCTCTGGGGACAAATGCTAGCACTGAGCCGGGCAGCATGACTCGGAGCAAAAGGACTTTCCTTTGCCAAGCCTTACTTACCTCACCTTAAAAATGGGATAATAAAATAGAGAAACTGTACAACCGCCATGAAGGGCCATAAGCAATCATGGGGGTGGGGACAAGGTGGCAGTATAACCGAGTGGGAGCAACCGTTTTTGTCAGGCCCCTGGCCAGGCCAAGGATCGGGCGAGCATAGGCCCTGAGCCCTGTGCAAGCTCCTTGAGTTGCAGGACTGGCCTTGGCCCTGTCCTGGCACCTGTTGGCATTTAATGCAGATGGCGTAAAGGTTAGAGATCCAGGGGCCTCAGTCCAGGCCCCAGAGATCTTGTGCCCTCAGAACCCAGACTTGCCCACCATAGGAGCCTGGAAACGGGCTGCAGCTTCCCTGGGCTTCCTTTGCTTGCAGGTTTTCCCATTGCCTGAGCAGAGGCCAGTGCCAGGGGCCTGCCTAGAGGTTGCCCCCTGAGGCTGGCTTCCTGGCTCTGGGATCCACCTGGCAGGACCCTTGGGGCCACAATGACCTCAAGAAATCAGTTCAATTGGAGGTAGTTGGTTATGACCCACGTGCATGATGGTCAGTTCCTGGACGCAGGGAGAGCCTAAAGACAAGTGAAGGCTGCCCAGAGCCCAGATGGATCAACACGTCTTCCAGGAGAAAAAAACGGCATCACAAAGACCAAGGCCATCCTGGTGGCTCCCCGGGGAGGGAGCCCGTGGAGTGTGCAGGTGCTGCCGCGTGTGAGAGCACCTGCACTTTCACACGGCCAGCACGCCGAGGCTGCTGCTGCCCTGCACATTCTCCTGCTGGTCACGCTCAGCCATCAGCACCAGCAGCAGCAGGTGCCGAGGAACAGGGTGCTGGTGGAGTTGGTGGAGCTGACGACCGAGACAGCTAGAGAGGAGGCAGGAGGACCTCAGCCGGTGACCCCTTTTGGTACAGATAAGAGGCCCATTGCAGACCAGGTGACCCCCTCAGTTGCTCACAAGACAAGAGCCTTGATGGTTTGTCCCTTCATGTTCATTATGAGGACTGGAACCTCAAACTATTAATGGGTGGTTAAGTCATGTATTTACCAATAGCATGACAAATTAAATGTTTAACAATTTAGTTAGTAATTTGATAATATCAAATAGACTTTAGTAATTATTAATTTGCTTAATAATTATTTATTATGGGACCAGCAGATGGTATAATGGTTACATCATTGGACTCCCATGTAGTTGACCATGGTTCAAGTCCGAACTTGGCAGCTTGGAACACACCAGGTACATGTGTGTGCGTGCTCAAAATCCCAAGGGGACAATGGAGGAGAAGGGATTTCGGTATGGCCACCCCACTGGGCGGGTAATTTCTGTCTCTCTATCTCTCTCTGTCTCTCTAACAAGCACATACACCATATAGCAAAAACAAACCTCTCTCTAAAAAATTATTTATTAACAATAGACATTATTAAATTGTCTCATTCTAATATAGCTTTATTGTGGCTTAAATGACTAAAATTTTAATTATTTGAGAACGATGTCTGATATTTCTGTCGCCCACTGTAGTGTGCAGGTTACACAGACAGCACATGGAAATACGTTTATTGAAAAGGTATCTTTCTAATTGTTCAGATTCTTAATTCCCAAAACACAGTAAAAGGTCGTGTATTCATTTCTAAAGCTGCTCCATTACACAAGGGAAGTATCACACCAGTGAGAAGCAGTCCAATTTCGTACGAATGTGCGGAACAATGGCACTCTAGGAAAGGAAATGGAAGCTATTGACTTAGTAGTGCTCAGAACTTCTAACTAGGCGAGCAGCAAGTAAGCTTGGTAGAAACAGAATCCTGTTGGTCTTTAGTTTACTAATTTGAACAAATGAGCTACAGTTTTAAATGACAAATCAATTTAATTAAATATGAAATAGAACTGTACCTTCTAATCCAAATGTATACATTTAAAAATCCAGTGACATGACTATGTGGACACGTTCAGCCCCTGAATGCCTGCCTACAGTGATAATGTGCATCGATTATGAAGAACACATATCTGCAGTCTTCTGGCAATTGCATCAGAACAAAAACCTACTGGAAACCCTCTCTTCTCTGGACTCCATGACCCAAGACGAAAGTGCCACTTAAAAAGGCCCAGTGGTGGCATGGGGGTTAAGGCAGCTTGATCCTACTATGTGTTGGAATCCCAGACTTAGTGGCATGAAAAAGTCCTGGACACTTGTGCACGTGCCCCAAGTTCCGAAAGAAGAAATGGAGAAGGGGTTACAGTGTGACTACCCCCTGTGGAGGGGTGCTTTCTCTCTCCTTTCTCTCTCTTCTCTCTCTCTCTGGCAACGTCACACACCCTCTAGAAAATCAGAAAGAAAGAGGAAGAGGAAAAGAGAAAGAAAGGAAGAAAAGAAGGAAGAAAGGAAGGAAGTAGGAAAGAAAGAAGGAAAGAGAAAGAAAGAGGAAAGAGAGAGAGGGAGAGAGGGAAGAAGGAAGAAGGAAGACCACACCATCTGTGTGCTCTTCAGACTGACTGCCTTCTAGTAACTTGGGCTCACTCTGATCAAGTATGAGTGAGAAGAGATGTGGAATTGTCAAGGACCCCTTATTTTGGATATGAAAAGATATGCTAATTATAAAAACAATTTGACCATGGGATACACGTGAGGTAGGCAAATAATATATGTGTGAGTTCTGCACACTTATTACATACCCGCAATTCCGAGCCTGCTGTAAAGAGCACACTCGAGGGACCTCCTCGATGTGGTGCTAGTCCACCTTGTTGAGTTGTCGACCAATACTCCAAATGAAATCAGACTTACATACTTTGGGGTTTATATTTCCAGGCAAGGGGGGCACAAGTCTTCCTGCTAGGGAGGTCTATTTCAATCTTGCATTTTTGTGCAACTTTCTTCTCTAAAACTCACTCAAGGCTTCCTTTCCTACATGTCTCTGTGTTTAATTGGTGCTGTCAGAAAGGCTACCAAGCAAATGTATTTAATGTCTTTGGGAAAAGAAGTTATGGGTTAAGGCTCCTGCCAGATTCAATCTTTGTTTTGGCATGATTCAAAATGTGTGTTGTGGCCATCTGTCTAGAATTGACTGGGTGGAACAAGGAGGCTCGCCCCGCATCTCCGACAGGGTGGGCACTACTTCTCATGAGAGAAAAATGGCAGTGAACAAATGTGGGTGCAGACATACACAAACGGAGCCGTTAGGAACCTCACTTCTGCGTTTGTGCAGTAATGGGTTTTCTGCTAGAATGAGCAGAAATGCCTTATTTTTTCTCTGTGCGTACTATGTGCATATGAAAACACATAAATATGCATTTATTATGCATTTATCACAGCTTAACCCAAACATTGCCTTATGGAAATGGAGTCTATTTTTATGCTTTCCTTTCCCAAGTTAATAATTTCTTTTAATACAATTTTCTTTTCCTTTGACACTTATTTTAAATATGATTTTCCCACCTTTTAAATGAATTCCATTCACATTTTTTGTTCTGTGTATTGAATTTCAGAGCAGTGACACAAGGTCATTCCACACGGCCAATGTTTCAGTGGGGTAATTGTGATCATGGTGCTAGCGACAGTAATGAGTGCTTCCTACCTGCTAGATGACCGACTTCTTCATTGCAGTTGGTTTGCATGTTAGCCAGAGCCCTCCGGAGAGGAGAGCCTGAGGCAGGAATGAAGAGTGCTGACATTTTATTTGGGAGATGGAATCCCAGGGTGGCCAGGGTAAAAAATAAAGAGGAATTAAGGCAAGGAAAAATGCTAAGCAATTCAGTGTCTTCCTGCTGGCTGCAGCTTCAGAAGCCATAAAGAGACACAGGTCAGTCTCTTAGCAGGTATGTTTGCATGGCACAGAGGACTTTTAGGGGAAATTTGCAAAGCAAAAAAACACAGCTTTGATCATCCTTCCAAAGGCAGGGCAAGAGATGAATTTATCTGCCTACACACCTT
>NW_006159840.1:2165591-2183723 GCF_000334495.1 Tupaia belangeri chinensis | reverse complement strand
GAATTTATCTGCCTAGACCCCTTCTGTTTTTCATTGCCATCCATCAGGGTGAGCCCCATGGGGAGCTGACACCTTTGAATTTCCATTTTGTATCACCTGGTTTATTTGCAACTGCCTAGGAAGCAAAACACCATGCCCAGTGGGCTGTGACATTTCATTCCAGCTTGGAAGTAGAGGAGAAGCTCCATGCTGAAAGGGCCTTGTGTGTGGGGCTGAGAGCCCGTAAACCCCACTCTAACTTAGATGATGTGAAATTTCTGAAGTTTGATAAGGACACCTCCTGCAGAGGCGGCCATTTCAGCAAGTAGCCCAATCCAGAGGTGTTTGGGAAATCTGGGACCAGAGAAGGTGCTTAGGCAGTTTGTGGGATTTGAGATAACACAATCTAAGAGGGGCAGGGTGATTTAAGAGAAAAGATACAAAAGTATTCATATTAATGACATAAAAATCACAACAGATAACAGATTTTCAACGCCAACAGATACTCTAAAAATCCACTTTTAGAAAAATAGTACAATATTTCATTAGTGTTATTTATTATTAGCTATATGTTCAATCATTATACTTCACTTAGTTTGTAAAGAGATTTTACCCAACATGATATATGCCACTCAGCAGGCGAGCTGAGACTACTATACATGACATCGCCAATAGGTGATGAGCCATATCTGTATAACACAAATGTCTTCTCCATATTTTCCCAAATTTCCCTTCCTGCACTCTTACCCTCTCCCACTCTCCTTCCACTTTGTCCCCAGTGTCCATAACAATTTTTTTCTTTTTTTTTCTTTTTTTTTCCATAACAATTTTTAATGCTTTTATGTCCTCTAGTCTTTCAGTCTACTGTATAGACAGTCGGTATATGTTAAGTGGAGACACAAAATGTCTCTCATAGCCTGACTTGCGTCACTCAGCAATACATCTTCCATATTCGTCCACTTTCTATCAAATGCCAGGGCCTTGTTGTTTTTTATGGCTGAATAGTATTCCATGGAGTATATGTGCCACACCGTTTCAATCTGTTTGTGGACCTTTGGGTTGGCTCCATGTCATAGCAATCGTGAATAATGCCGTAGTAAATATAGCTGTGCAAGGTGCTTTTCCTACTGAGCATTCTCCTGTCCTTTGGGTAGATACCCAGGAGTGGAATTGCAGGATTATGTGGCAGTTCTGTTTGAAGGTCCTTGAGGAACCTGCATGTTGCTCTCTACAGCGGCTGGACCAATTTACATTCCCACCAACAATGTATGAGAGTTCCCCTTTCACCACACCCCTGCCAGTGCTTACCAGCACTTGCCATTTTTTGTTTCGTTAATCTTCACCATTCTGACCTGGGGTAGGTGGTATCTCATTGTGGTTTGGATCTGCGTCTCCCTTACGATGAGGGATGTTGAGCATTTTTTCATATGCTTTTTGACTGTTTGCAGTCTTCCTTAGAGATTTGTTTATTCAGCTCATTTTCCCATCTTTTAACTGGGTTCATCATTTTCTTCCAGGTAAGCCGCTTGAGTTCCCCGTGTATTCTGGTTATAAATCCCTTACCTGAGGCATAGTTAACAAAAATTCTCTCCTATTCTAAAAAATCAATGGGGGCCAGCAGGTGTATGGTGGTTATGGCACAGGACTCTCACATGGATGCACAGTTTGAGTCCCAAACCTGGCTGCTTAAAAATTATGCTGGGCTCCTGCACATGTGTGTCTGAAATCCCGAGAAAAGAATGGAAGAGAAGGGATTGTGCTATGGCCATACTCCCTGGGGGCGGAGGGGGGTGCTACTCATTTTCCTTCTCACTCTCTCTCTCTCTGCCACTGGCAACTGTATACACACTGTGGCCAAAAACCACTCAGTGAAGTGACAGAACTCAATCGTGAATTTGTCTTTAATGTGCTCCTTCTATCGTCATATGACGAGATCAATGTGATCGTTGTCAGTGTTAGTATGGCATGTCAGATCAGCAAAAAATGTAAACCTTTTTCCAGTGTCACTCTGATTATTCTTCTTAAGTAATTAGCAAATAATGGAAGAGCCTGTTTATTGCTACATATAATTACTTATTGATGAATGTGGGGAAGTCAGGGTTTGGTTATTGGAATATAGTGCTTGTATCTCTAGGCGTTCTGGTGGACTGTGGCAATTGGTGTTCAGTTTCATCTGGAGTCTGGTACCACAGAGCGTGCCGCGGTGCATTAGATTGCGTAAAACTCGCAGCTTTGTAGTTGACGTACTCCTGCCGGTACTGCCACAGGTTTCTGCTTTTCAAGCATGGGTGTAATGGTAAATTTTATTTCCAGTGATTCCTAGTTAAAAAGAAAAGAAAAACTATACATGGTACATTTGTATCTAAGTCCCTTTTTCTGTCTCTTTCTGAAGAAGCTTTAAGGTTCTTCACTTGCACAGGAAAGTGTGCAAAAAGAGTCTCAAAGCATCGACCTCAGTGGCTCACAGAAAATCTGTCCCTACTGGGCTTGTATACCAGGAGACTATGTGCCGTGTATGCGCGTGTCAGTCATCGTGAACCGGGACTTACCTAATGTGGCTGTGAGAGAATACCCTAAGTGACAAAAGGATTGAGATTTTGGGATTATTTCCCATTTAAGCAAAGCTGTAATGGAAGCCAGAAGCTAGACTTTTGTTTTCCTTTACTGAAAATGGAAAGGAAAAAACAGTTTTCATCTTCTAGGATAACTTTAATACCACATATATCATATAGCTATGGAAGGTCTGGGATTTTTTTTTTTTCATTTGTTTGATTGCTTGGGTTCCTTCTGGTGTCTTCAGTGCACCTCCACCACCCACATACCCAAGCATTACCTTTAGGTAAAAATGCATAGAGTAATGAATTATTAGGCTGATCTATGAATGGATTAATTAATGGATTTCATGTAATTTTATGATTTCTATCAGCATACGGAGGTATTTCTGTTTATTTATAAAAATAAATATACATAGGGGCCAGCAGGTGCTTATTGGTGAAGGGCACTGAACTCCCTGTGGCCAACCATGGTTCGAGTACCAGACCTGGTGGCTTGCTTTCTCACTTCTGATCTCTCTCCCTGCCCTTCTCTGGTCAAATTAAAAATTAATTAATTAATTAAGTTAAATAAAATCATTCTTTAAAAAATACACATCATTAAATTTGAAAAAAAAAACAGATGAAAAATTTGGCAAAAGAACATTAGTTATAATTAGGTTAAATTACAGAGGGTAAAAAATCCATGATATAAAAGACTTAAATAAGACCTTTCTTGTAATTCTCATTTAAACAACATCCAGAGGCAAGTGTCCAGGGTTGGTAAGGTGGTTTCTTTATCATTATGGTAGTCTGAAACCCTCCTACGTTATTGTTCTTCCATGCGAAATATTTGTCTTTTATTTGTGGATTAATATGGATGCTTAACCTCCAGCTGTTGTATTTACATTCTATCAAATGAAAAAGACATGCACTTTTTGTTTAAAAACATCTCCTGGTAGCAAGCTGTCTTTTATTCTTTTTTTCCCCCACTTTTTCTATGTCCCACTGTTCAGTCATATCAAAAAACCTGAATATTAAGAGGTTGGAAAAACGTAGTCTTTATCCTGTATGACCATGTGTCCATTAAAAATTGGGCTGTTATTATTAAGAAAGACAGGAAGAATGAATATTATGGAAGAGTTCATGGTCTCAGTTCCAGGTATAAACAGGCCAATAGAAATGCACATAGCCAAACAGTTTTCAGAACAAACTAAATAGTAATGTTTAAAAACACATTAAGGGACCAGCAGTTAGTGTAATGGCTATGTCGCGGGACTCCCATGTAGTCGACCGCGGTTCATGTCCCGGACCCGGTGGCTTAAAAGTCATGCCAGGCGCATGTGCATGCGTGCCCAAGATCCCAGGAGGAGAATGGAAGAGAAGGGATTGCGGCATGGCCATCCCCCCTGGGGGGTGATTTCTCGCTTTCTGTCTCTATGTCTCTGTCTGTCTGGCGAGCACATGTGCCCTATAGCAAAATAACCTCTCCAAAAAAAAAAAAAAAAAATTAAGATATTACTCAAATGACAAAAAGAAAACATTTAGTCAAGGCTGTTGGGATACAGGTTCTTCCATGTGCTATTATTTGGGGTATGAAGTGGCAGGGATAGTCAGGAGGACAATTTGACAATGTCTGTGAAAATGAATATTTTATTCCTTTTTTCCTAAAATTTTACTTCCCTAAATGTTCGGAAAGGAAGAGTTCAGAAGGAGGTACACTTACTAAGCTGTTCAATGCACCATGATTTATACTAGTGAAAGTCTGGATAGAAATAAGTGTTCCTTATTTGGGGATGGGTTAAATCATTTTTTGGATGGTTGTAAAATCATAACCAGACATTAGTAAGAATAATGATTACATATAAAATTATAAAGATCTTCAAGATAGGGCCAGAAGGTGGCGTGGAGGTTAGAGTGCGGGATCCCACATGGCTGACTGCATGGTTCAAATATCAGACCCAGCAGCTCGAAAATCATGCCAGGCACATGTGCATGTGAGCACAAAAATCTCGAGGGGAAAAGGGACTGCAGCATGACTCTCCTCCCAGAGTGTGACTTCTTACTTTTCCTCTCTCTGGTGAGCACATGCACCTATACTAAAAACTAAAAACACACACACACTCCCAAGATAGACCACTGTGTGTAGCATAATCCCACTTACACTTTTTATTCCACTTGTATCTTTTTTGTAGAATTATTTAATTTTATCTATTAACTCATTCATTTTAATTCGACCAGATACACACACACACACAGAAAGACAGAAGGAAAGTGAGAAAGAAAGCCACCAGGTCAGGACTCAAACCATGGTCAGCCATGTGGGAGTGTCCAGCACCTTAACCACAATGTCACCTGCTGGTCCCCTCCACTTATGTCACCTGCTGGCCCCCTCCACTTATAGTTTTTAAACTTACATATTTAAATACATTCTATAATCCAGATTGATAATCAGTGGGTATGCTGGTAGAGTACATAAAAGGATGACTAGATTCTTGGAGTTTTGGTAATTAGAGACTTTTACTTTTTGCTTTATTTAATCCTTCATTATATACATTTCATTTAAAAATTTTTAAATCTTAATTATGATTTCTTGTTACATGAAATCAATGTATATCTTTGTGGGCTGCAGAGTATTTTTAAGGCATGTGTACAGTGTACAATAATCAAATGAAGGATATGTCTTTATTCATCTTCAGCAACATAGCCATTACACTAACTGCTGGCCCTCTCTATTATTATTTTTTTAAATCTGTATTAACTTGCTGCATCTTTTACTCTGCTGTGGTTTATAGGTCATAGCCGCTTTCCCTTATTTACATGCATTCTCATGTCTGCTCTACATTTTCTAAAGCACCTCCTCCTCACCCCAACCCCCAAGCCTGCCCTGGTATCTGCCGTTACTATCTCGATGTCTATACTTTGAGTCCTTTAGTTCCCACCATGGAGGGTAGACATCAGTATAGGCGAAGTGGGGACGTGAGGTATGTGTCTTTCATAGTCCAGCTTATTTTACTTACAATGACATCTTCTAGGTTCATCCTCTTTATGTCAAATGACAGGACTCACTGTCCCTTATGGTTGAATAGCATTCCATTGTGTGAGTGTGCCAGTATTTCCTCAATTAGCTCATCAGTAGTTGGGCACTTAGGTTGACTCAGCAGCTAAGTGTGGAGAATGTGCAAATGTCTCTCCAACTGAGTGATTTCCTATTCTTTTGGGCATATACTCTTTGTTATTTACATCTCTACAAGAACTTTCTTCTTAGAATTTTTAAAAATTAAAATATATCCTTTTTATACCCACTATCATTTATCATTATTAATATTTTACATTTTTTGTTCATAAGTATTTTTCCTGTACGAGCACATGTGTACTCGCGTGTCTGTGCGTTGCTATGTTGGCAAGATAGAATTACATTGCATACAGTTTGTATTCTATTTTAATTTTATTACATAACATCATATTGGGAGCATTTTCCCAAGGTGTTTACATTTCAAAACTTTATTTTAATATTGCATTGATATAAATACTATATTGTATTTAACCTTTTCCAAATCTTGGAAATTTAAATTGCTTGCAATTTAAAAAGTTAGTTTAAAATAATGATTTAAATTATTCATAGATAATATTGTGTTTTAAAAATAATTATTTATTTAATTTTATTTGTTATTCTTATTTTTAATTTGACTAGAGAGAGACAGAGAGAAAGGGAAGTGAGAAAGCAAGCCACCAGGTCCAGGACTCAAACCAAAATCGACAATGTGGGACTCCAATGCCTCAACCACCATGCCACCTGCCAGTCCCCCAAATAATAATTTCTGTATTTATATTTATAATCTTCAAATTTAAAATTATAAAATACTTAAGATAAGTACTTTTGAGATTGTTTATAAATATATAGATTTTTTTAAAATTATTCGTAATGAACATCTTTATGTATCATCTTTGCCCATATCTCTGATTATTGTAACAGAAGAAGTTATTAGAAGTAGAATTATGAGATGGGGCCAGCAGATAGTGTGGTGGTTGAGGCACTGGACTCCCTCATGGCTGACCATGGTTCGAGTCCTGGGCGTGGTGACTTGCTTTCTCTCTCTCTCTCTCTCTCTCTCGCTTACTCGCTCGCTCTCACTTTGTCTCTCTCTGGTCAAATTAAAATAAGGACATAAATAAAGTTAAATAAAATTATTCTTTAAAATAAAATAAGTAGAGTTATGGAGATCAGCAGATGGCACAACAGTTACATCACTGGACTTCCGTGTAGTCAACCACAGTTCAAGTCCAGACCTGGTGGCTTGAAACTCACCCTGGGCACACATGCATGCGTGCCTAAAGTCCTGAGAGGAGAGTGGAGGAGAAGGGATTGTGGATTGGCAATCCCCTCTGGAGGGGGTGATTTCTCACTTTCTGTCTCTCTGTCTTCTCCCTGTCTCTCCAGCAAGCGCACATGCCCTATAGCAAAATCTCTCTCTTAAAAAAAAAAAAAAAAAAAGATGGAGTTTTGTTGAAAGCTATGAACTTTTTAAAGTTCTTAATACAAAATATTTTATCATTTGTTTTTCAGAGTTTTGCTACTTTATACTCCCATTAGCAATGTATAAGTGAAACCATCTTACCCAAACTAACCATCATTGAATTTTTTTATCTTTAGAAAGCTTGTGGATTTGATGGACAAAATAGTATTTTATTATTAAATAAGCTTAAATTACATTCGATAGTGAGGTTCAAACATTTCAGGTATTTTAAAGGACTGAATTAGTTTATATCATTGTTCTATTTTCTGTGGCTCTTTAATAGCAGATATTTCTGAGGCATAAGGAACTTTCTTATATTGAGGGTAATTTTCCATTTTATTTTTTGCTAGTATTTCCTCTGGTTTTAATTTTGCAGTTAATTAGTTTCTGTTTTGGATGTGAAGAATCTCTTACAATTTTTTATAAATCATTTATTTTTTTATTTGAAAAATATTTTCTGAACCATTTATATATATATCGTACCCTGCTGGTTGATTGAATTTCAATTGTGAATAAAATAAATATATCTATGTTTTCTTTGAAATTCATTTTAAAGTATATATGCTTTAATCTCAGGCAGGTAGACTTTGAGTATAGGTCTAATGCATTCTTTTTTTAAATTTTCTCAAACCGACTTTTATTATATTTGTATTAATCCACTTGATTGCCATCTTCTGTGTCATCTAGAGCAATATCAAACTGTAAATCATCATCACTTTCTTCATTTCTTTTGCAACTTCTTCTCCAGTTGGGACTTAGATTATTTTCAGTATTTTCTGTCTTTTCTGGTTCATTACTAATTGGAATAACAATTTCTTCTTTCTTTCCATTTTACACAAACTTCAAGTTCACAGGCACATGGTCTCCACATTATATGGTAAGAGTCCTTCACTGTCTTCTGTAAGCACTTAACACATTTTTTAGGTTTTGATAATGGTTTGTATTTACTGTATTTTACACACCATTCAAGAACTTCTTTACAGCACTGACATACTACATCATAGAGTTTTGCATTAATTTTCTTGGTATGAACATTCTTACCAAACTTGTCATATTTGAAGCGAAACGTATTCTGGTGCTTCTGAGGCCTGGAACAAGCCACGTTGCCTTTCTGGGAGCTCATCGCTGAAATCACAACCACCTCACGTGGTGTTCAGGGAGAAAGATGCAGGATAGAAGGTGCATTCTTAGTATTCATGCTGTCCTAATACCCTCAGTGTGGAGTTGAATTCCTGTCATTATAAGCTGTGTATGTATTTTTATAACATTTATTTAATTTGGAAGTCCTATCACAAGTAATATTTACAGAGATACAGTGAGTATGAGTTTAACGTTAATGAGATACATCTTTGTCTTACTGTCACTTCAATACATCTTATTTGCTAGCATATTTAAGTGGTAGTATGTCTGCATTCCTATGCCTTATTTATCCCCTTTATTTTTCATGGTATTAATGGACAATTTCTCTATGAGAAATGACATCTTCATTTATAATACTGCTTATAGGGCACTAAGGTTTGGATTACACTGATGATATGTGAGTGATATGTACACTTTCAAGAACATAACCCCAGTGCATTGAGAGGGATTTAGAGACTCCAGTGCTGTTAACCGAATGTCTCCCGGCCTTCCAGTGTGAGGTGGCTTGCACTCTAGCTTTGACTGGCTCCTCATCCCCACCTGGGCAATGGCAGGGCCTCACCTACTCCATCTTACCCAGCATCCTACACCTTCTCCCGTTAGCAACTCCACAAAGCAAGGAAAGAAATATACTTGCGTTCCAAGCCCTGCTTCTGGAGGTTTCCGCTTTCTAGTTATTTGAGGAAAGTATCACACCATTGCTCCTGTCTAACTGCCATCTGTGAAAGTCATTGTCCATGCCGTTGGCTAACTTTTCTGCTTGCTAATTTTGCTTAAAAGTGTAGATAGTATGTCCAGTCTTCCCTATTTGGTTTTGAACTTCTGTCGATAGGACCACAGTGCAGACTTTTCTGCCTGAGGCCTTGAGAGGAACTTCTCTATCAAAAAATGGCCCTTGTGCTTCCATTTGTACCCCTTCTTGTGGTGACTCGAATCCCCCACAACTACCTGCTTCCTCCTCCTCCTGCTGGATCTTTTGGTAGTTAGGTTCTCCTCTGCCTGACCGTCTGTACTCCGCGTGCAGTCAAAATCACAGGAGCACTCGGGGTCGTCATTGAAGCGTGGCCCGCCATTGTCAGTGCGGTCTCTGTGTCCAGGGCTTCCTCTCTGATAACTAATAACCAGGGGGTTATTATTATACTTTCCTTACCCTACATCATCAGGCCCTTCCATGGGCCCCCTAGAACAGAGGGAATGAATTACTCTAAATCCTTGTTTCTGTTTTATGACAGCTTTCAGGGCCAAGCAATTTTTGAAGGAAATTAAAGATGAGATTTCTTACTCTGTAGAAGGGTTAGGTTGTTGAGGAAATCATGACGTGTTTTTCTATGCAAAAATGCATCATGACTTTTTAGACAACCCAATAGCATTGTCATTTGTGAACATGTGGGGCCTTATGTTTAAACTTCCTTACTTTTATTATAATTTAGCCTATATAAACCAAAACAAAAAAGTCAACACAAATTTTATATGCTCTGAAAAGGATTGATATGGCCAGAACTTTGGGGTTTTATAGACAGTTTCCCATTTTTTAAAGAAGAGGGAGCAATGTAGGATTGCAATGCTTTATTTTACCAGACAAGAATATTTAAAAGCACATTCATGAAAGCTTCTTTTCTTCAATATCATTTAACGAAAGGAAGGCATTAAACATAAGGAGTAGGACCTGCATGTTTTCAAAACAGGACTTTCTTTTCACTGGGAAAGCTGTCTTTGTTACTAGTCACTGGAGAGAGCCACACAGCAGGGCTAAACTCCTGGGGTCTGGACCTGGGAGCACACGTTGCCTTTACTCTCCCAACGGAAGGGTCCACCTCTCAGCTCTGCAGTGAGATGCACAATCTCGTCTGTTTAGAGCCTCTGAAAACGGAATTGGGATTGATGCCCTAGATTTATCAGAAGTCAGTGAATATATAATGTGCATTGATTTTCTTTCTTCCTATGATTTCTTTTCAGAAGTGATAGTGATGGGGGGCATCAGGAATTTTTAATGTGGTTCCAGATTAATTCCTTTTCAATTCACTGGGAGCATATTTCAAAGATGGAATTGATCAAATCCTATGACCCAGTGTCCTGGGCAAATCAAAGCAGGAATTACAATAACAAAGCAGAACAAAAACGTTATATGTGAGTGTGTGTTCACGTGCACATGCACATGGTGCATACATGCGTGTGTATGAAAAGAAAGCCCAAAGCTAACACTGTGTTTCTTCAGCTTTCTCTTGCAGAGAGAGCTGACCCACATGCCCATCTGGAAGGACAGAATCAAGGCTTATATCAAATGACCATGGCCCCGTTCACTTTGTGAAATGCCCTGTTCCGTTGGGAGCATCAGAGATAGATAGAGCATGCTTTCAAACAAACCATTGCTCAGTACCAACAATGAAGTGAAGCAGACACCATGTATGGGCAAATTCTTCCTCTTGCCGCCCTCTAACCAGATCACGAGAACATAGCCATGTATGAAAAATCTTTTGTTAAAGAAGTCATTATATCCTTAATTCTTTTTTCTATTCATTAAGTTTTTCATTGAGATTTAATTGGCATATAAAAATCTACATGTTGAAAGCATGCAGTTAGATTCATCATGACACCGGCATACACCCACAACATAGTTTATCACTACAGTCACTGAACAGCTCCATCAGAAGTTTCCTCGGCTCCTTCCCTCCCTCCTCCTATCGCCTTCCATCCCCTCAAAACCGCGGATGTGCTTTCTGTCACCACACATTAGTTTATTTTTAGAATTCTTGAAACATAGGCTAATATGATATATATATTCTTTTCCTGCTTGTCTTTTTTACTTAGCGTTCTTACTTTCAGATTCACCCCTGTTAGATGTGTCAGTGTTTCTTCCTGTCACTGCTGAGCAGGACCCAGTGCATGGATCTACCACAGTTGGTCTCTCCACCAGCCAGCTGAGGGATACTCGGGCTGCCTCCAGTCTGAGGCTGCTACAAATAAAGCTGCAGGGGACATTCATGCACAAGTTTCTCTGTGAACATAGGCTTTCCTCCCCATTAGCTAGAAACTCAGGTGAGGAATGACTGGACCCTAGGTTAGGTATGTCCATCTCTTTAAGAATTTTATGTCCACACCAGCACTTCCATTTGAGGGAAGTGCCCATGGCTTTCTCTGGCATTCTCTGGCTGTGCAGCTTGCTCCTCTTTCTTCAGACCTATAGCCCCAACTGCCGTGTCCTCACCAGGTGCACAGCTCTGTCCTTCCTGGCCTTCGCCCAGCTACTGGGCTTCCCCTGGGTTTTTCCTTTCTGAGCGAGGTCCTGGAAACTCTCTAAAGTCAGTAAGCATGGGTGGTCAGAGGCTGCTTGTTTCCTGCCTCTCGAGGACCTTTCCCTTCATTACTGGACTTTCTCTGCTTAAAAACCATTGCTTCGTATATTTTGAACAGATTAGTAGGTTGTTTTGTCTATAACTCTATCTTGACCAGACATGAACTCTGATATGGGAGTTTTGAAAGTTAATTGAATAATTCAATATTAGAAGCTGATAAGATTCAATATTAGAAGCTGATAAATTAACCTCCAGGGGAAAAAAAAAAATATATATATATATGCCATCTGTTAGATAACCTGTGATTGGGGCCAGCAGGTGGCATAGTGGTTAAGGAGCTTGACTCCCTCATGGTCAGCTGCAAAATTCAAGTCTCAGACCCAGCAGCTTGAAAATCACTCCGGGCGCGTGTGTGTGTGCACGCTCAAAATCCTGAGAGGAGAATGGAGAAAAAGGCATTGTTTGGCCGTCCCCTGTGGGGAGTGATTTTTCATTTTCTATCTCTCTGTCTCTCTCTATCCCTCTGATGAGCATGCTTGCCCTATAGCAAAAATCTCTCAAAATTAATTAATTAAATAACCTGTGATCATCCATAAAATAACAATAACTTTTCTTTGTATAGGAGAGTCAACCGAACATTTTAGGATAGTTCTTTGAATTCCAAGTCGAATACTTCTTGCTTCATATAGCGTGGTGAAAAGTGTGGAGCTTTATTTGTTTTACACTGATGAATATTGGTTTTGAAAAAGTCGGCATGACTGTTCTAGAATCATATGAAACTGAGCTGCCACTGACATCTTGTGCAGGACGTGTACTGCACACGCAGGCCTGGCTGCAGCAGACAGGCCGAAATGCAGCCCACGCCCTGTTCACTAAGCTTAGTGCCTTGGAATGTGGCAGCATCCACTTAAATGTAATTTTTCTCATTGTTACAGAAGTACCTCATTGACCCCTGCATGAATAGGGGTCTGAGCAGGAAGCATTGGGTATGGATAATTGCAGATGCTTTCCTGATGAGATGTATTTACAGAGGTGTGAGTGGGGAGTGGGGAGCCCAGAGCTGTGATTCCCATCACCAGTGGAGGCTGGTGCAGTAAAGGTAATGAACATGGCTAAGGCTCTGTGAGGTGTGGCCGAGAAGAGGATGCCCCGCAGGGTCTAGCCTTCTGATTGACCGAGCCACTGTCAGTGAATGTGACCCAGCCCTGCCGGTAGCTGGCAGCCAGAAAGCAAGGGAGCCTGGCCGAGCTACTTCCTGGGACCCAGAGCAAGCCTGGTAGGGGAGCACCACTGTTGTGACGTGGCGTGGGGATCCAGGTTGTAGGGTAAAGAGAAAACATCCACAAGTCTTCAGATGTTCTTGCTGCACAGATACCTTGCGCATTACTGAGGTCGGAGCGCTCTTTTGCTTTCTCTTGGTGAAAGAGGTAGAAGAGAGGGACACCCATCTGCCCCGAGTACCATTTGAGAGCCAGACAGCAAGGAGTGCCTCATGATTTTCAGTCGCCTCCCCACGGACCAGTGAAGCTGCAGCTGTCATCTCCTGTGATGGACGGGTGACTGAGAGTTGAGGTCGGCCAAGGGAGCCGAGCATGCCCAGGCACACCTGGGTTCCAAACCAGGGCAGTGAGAAGCCTGGGTCTTTTCCACTGAGTTCCCTCCTGAAAGCTAAGCATCTTTGAGGAAATAAGACATCATATAAAACTGTCTCCACGTGATTAAAACAGACCCATTGAGGTGGAGCATGTGGTCTTCCAAGTCTCTAGTGGGCATCCACCTGCCTCTGTACCTGACTGGTCTTCTGATAAACAGGAGGAACTGTCATTTCCTGCCTAAAACCTCCCTGGCTCTGTGTTTTACTTCGTCATGGTCTAATTCTTCAAGTATTTTTGACAATTATAAAGGATGCTGTTATGATCATGGGTAAAGGCCTTTGTGTATACATAGTTTTAGTCTGGCTTGGGAGGAGACATAAGGGTAGAATTGCTGGGCTGCGTGTTACCATAGCGTCAACTTTTTAAGAAACTGTCAAACTATTTTAAAGTAGCCGTACCATTTCAAATCCCCACAATACTGAGGAATTTAGTTACTCCACATTGTTGTCAACACTTGAAATTATTGAGTGTATTAGATGGAAACATTTTATTAAGTGTATGGCAATATCGCATTTTGTTTTAACTTGGGTTTCTCTAATGTGTAATGAGAAATGTAATCATTTAATGATAGTCATCATCTATTTATGTGTATGTTTGCCCTTCAGCCATCTTCTTACTGTAGTGTTTCTTCAAATATGTTGTCCATTCTCTGGTGGGTTTGTTTTCCTAATACTGAGTTGTATTCCTTTTTTATATATGTTCTCGTTTAAACCCTTTAACAAATAGGTGGCTTGAACATCTTTTCTGCCAATCTGTGGCTTACCTATTCAATCTCAATGGTGCCTTTTGACAACATTTTAATTTTAATTTTGATAGAGTTCAATTTATCAGGTTTTTTTTTTTTACTTTTATTATGTGTATGTATTTATCTTTTCTAAAAATCTTTGTTTCACCCAAGGTCACAGAAAAAGATTCTTTTACTTTCTTTCTAGGAAGTCTTACCCTGCTGTGCTTTCATTTGTATCTTTGGTCTATTTTTTGCTGTCTCGTTATTTGTGGGGGAGTAAAGGACAGTTACTGTCATTCTGTGCTTGTCCTGCTGCCCCAGCACCAGGTATTGAATGATCAGTCTTTTGCTGCTGAAGTACTTCTGACACTTTTGCTTGACAAGATTCTTCCAGTGATCTCCTTACCTCCGCCAATACCACTCTGGCCTGATGACTGTAACTCATTACAATACGTCACACTTTCTTTCATTTTGCTGGGTTCATTTTAACAATTATCTGGAACTGTTTTTAAAATCCTGGTAAAACTTTCTCTCTATCCATAGATTGGCTTTATAGTTAGTTGGATTGTGGGCTAGAACATAGTAAATCCTGAAGTTAGAAAGTTTAAGGTTTCCAATTCTGTTTTATATTTTGATTGCCATAGGGTGTGTGTACTTGCCGGAGAGAGACAGAAGAAGGGAGGGGAGGAGGAAGAAGGCACTCTGCAATGGGACATGGTGACACCACTGTCCCTTCTCCTCCATTGCTCTATCCCCGTGCGGTTGGGCTTGCACATGTGTACATGTGCCTGGCATGTTTTCATGTCAGCAGGGCCAAGATGCAAACCATGGTTGGCCATCTGAAATGTGGTTCCTTAATCATTAGTCTATGGGGCTGGTCCTCCAAATTTGCCTTATCTTTCAGAATTGCTTTTGCTAATATAGATCACTTTATTTCTATATAAATTTTTAAATTAATTTCATCTATTTCTACAAGACTTTCTGATATTTCTCTTTTTTTGGGAGAAGTTTTGTTATAGGGCACATGCGCTCGTCATACAGACAGAGAGACAGAGAGACAGAAAGCGAGAAATCACCCCCCAGGGGATGGCCATGCTGCAATCCCTTCTCCTCCTTTCTCCTCTCGGGATCTTGGGCACGCACGCAAACGCACCTGGCATGAGTTTAAGCCACCGGGTCCAGGACTCAAATCGTTGTTGACGATGTGAGTCCAGCGACATAACCATTATGCCAACTGTTGGTCCCGACTTTCTGATATTTCTAAAGAGATTGTTTTAAATCTATAAATCAGTTTGGGGGAAATCTTCGTTTTAACAGGTTCTATTTTCTTTTCCTCAGTACCCTTTCTGCCTCTTCCCGATCACGCAAACTACCATCACACCTTCAAGACAGTTCAAATATTCCTCCTGTTGGAACTCTTTCTTAAATGCCCTAGATAAACCTAGACCCTGACATTATTGCATTCATGTCTGTAGATATATGATATTGGATTAGAATTTGAACCTTAAGAATAATGACTACAGTCTGGGGGACACAGATAAGGCTTATTATCTGTTGACGAGGATGTGTATAGTGATCTCAACTGGGCTGAACTGAGGTGTATATCATGCTGGGTAAAGTCTCTTTACAATCTAAATGATGTATAGTGATTTAATGTATGAATAATATATATATATATATATAATGACTACATTTTAGCTTTTGATTGTCCAATGCCTAGTATACAGTATATATCATATGCTGGAGTCGGGAACTCCAAGATCAAGGTTTCAGGATAGGCTGGTTTCCTCTGAGCCACTCTCCTCATCATGTGGGTGATCTTCTCCCTGTGTCCTCACATGGCCACCCCTCTATGTATGAATGTGACCTCATCTCCTGTCATGGAACATTAAAAACACTACACAGTGGGGCATGGTCACGCTATAATTCCCTTTCCTCCATTTGTTTGTCCTATTAGGGTTTGGGGTGCACACGCACACACGCATACACACGTGGCTAGCAACACCAGGTCCAGGATTCAAACCATGCTTGGCCGTGTGGAATCTGGCCTCCTGAATCCCTAGGCTATAGGGCTAGTCCTCCAACTCCACTTTATTTTTCAGAGTTCTTCTGGCTAATGTAGATCACTTTATTTCTATTTTAAATTTTTTAAATTAGGTTTCTCTATTTCTATAAAATACTCTGAAATTACTAAAGGGATTGACATCAGACATATTGAGTTAGGGCCCACCCATCAAACCTCTTTTAAGCTTAATCACCTCTTTAGAGGCCCTGTCTTCGTGTTCGGTTACATTCTGAGGTACAAGAGATTAGAGCTTGAATTTTAACCTATAATAAATAGCTCAACCTATAGCAATACGCATGTGTGAGTAGACACATACATTATATAAACTTTGCTTTATTAAACATATTTTGTGCTTATTAAACATATTTTTGAAGCCCATTACTAAACACTAGTTTTAAGCTTCCTAAAGGATTCACATTTCACATTACTTCAAAATAGAAACAGATTCACTTTTGATACACTATTTCATAATCTGCAACTAATTTAACATACTGGAACATAGAAACCTGAGTGTTGCCCTTGCTCCATCCATGTTCACGTTCCCACATTCTACTGATTTCATCTTCTATGTTGTCTGTGTTTTTACTGTGAAAAGGCACCCAACTGTATTCACCAAGGAAAGATTTATAAAATATATTGTCAACACAGAAAATTGCAAATGTATCCTCAATATAGAATAACTTGTGTTTTCAGTTTTCAGAACATGAGTAAGGTCACTGTTATCTGTTAAATAATGTTAAATAAAAAAAGTAGATCATTCCAATAAGCAGAAACTTTACTAATCAGGACAAGCTGCCACAAAGCAGCTAGGCTGACTGATCTGTTTTTTGTTACTCTATTTCCAGACCACAGATGGAACCAGTAATTCTACTATCCAATTCCTTCCTAAAGTTTGATGTGTATATTTTAATCTGAGCTCTTGTGCTTTGGAGTCATTGTCTCCATAAACATAAATCCAAAGCCCATCTCAGAACCTTTCCTCACAGTTACTTACCTGGTCATTCCGTGGACTGCCCTTCTGCAGGATTTGGGAATTCTCAGCATCTTTTCCTTTTCCTTCTTGGAGGATTGCTGCAAAACTAAAAAAAAAAAACAAAAAAAAAAAAAAAGTCTATAAAGTCCTTTTAACTTTCTAAGCTACAAGAATATTATTTTTATGACAACTTTTTGATGCCCTTCCCCAAAAACAGATAACATGGTTTAAAAATTGGGCAATATATTTTATTTGTTTCTTCTGTTCATCTATTGGGTTTTTGGGAAAGTCATGATTTATTTTCCTATATTTATCTATGCAAAAAGTGTGTCATGACTTTCCTGATGACCCAATATTTTTGTATAACTTCCTTTTTAGGTTTTTGCTATAGGGCACATGCACTCACCAGAGAAAGACAAAGAGAGGGAAAGTGAGAAATCACTCCCCCCAAGGGGAGATGACAATACCTCAATTCTTTCTCCTCCATTCTCCCATTCTCTTGGAATTTTGGGCATGTACGCACACTCACCTGCTGTTATTTCCAAGCCACTGGGTCTAGGGCTTGAACCACAGTTGGCCATGTGGAAGTCTAGCACCTTAACTACCATGCCACCTGCTGGCTTGGCATTTAGTAGAATTTTAAAATACATTTTAATCTCTTTTTAACTTTTATTCAGAAATAAGTTCAAATTTACACATAAAAGGTGCAAAGATAATAGTAAGAATGACTTTCTACCAACTATCACCATTCACCCATTGCTAACATTTTGCCCTATTTGCTTTCATTGTCTCTCTCAACACACACCCTCAGATACACACACACACTTTATGTATTTATTATAATTTTCTGAACTATTTAGGGGAGAGTTGCATGCATCATGGCCCTTTATTGATACATACTTTAAGACTGAATTAAGTAACATATTCTCTCATATTATGACAACATAGTTATTTGCTTATGCAAATTCAACATGGATATTTTGCTTTATCTAAGCTACCAGATATTTTCTAATTTTGTCCAATTTTGTTCATTGGCTCAATGATTTCTTTGTTTTCTTTTTTAGAGAGATTTTTGCTATCTGGTGCATGCACTCACTGGAGAGACAGAGAGACAGAAAGCAAGAAATCACCCCTCCATGGGGTGACCACAACCCACAACACAATCTCCTCTTGGGATTTTGGGTGCACGCACACACACACACACACACACACACACACACACACACACACCTGCTGTGAGAGTTAAGCTCCA
>NW_006159840.1:2152774-2165560 GCF_000334495.1 Tupaia belangeri chinensis | reverse complement strand
AAGCCATAAGGACCAGGACTCAAGCCACTATCAACTACGTGGGAGTTCAGTGATGTAACTATTACTCCATCTGCTTGTCTCAACTCAATGATTACTTTGTAGAATAAAAGTTATTTTAAATTTAAAATGTAAATATATTAAAACAGTATATTGTGTTCATTGAAATAATCAAATATTCTAAGTCAGTGAAGAAAATATTCTAGTCTGTCCTCAGCACACCTATACTATTTCATACCCTGAGCTATACAGAATGGTAAGTTAGGTGTATCTTCTTTAGTAGCTCAGAAATAAATACATCAGTTATACTGGAAAATACCAAATCACAAATATGGGAAGTGAGACAAAAAATGTAAATGGCATGTCACATTCAGCACAGCTAGTTCAAAACTAAACCAAAAACTGGCTCTGTGGCATAGTGGGGATGCACTGCTTGGGAGAGGCTGGATCGCACATGGCAACCACAGTTCAGGTCCCTGCTCCAGTGGGCCTGACACATGCTGAGCATGCCTGCAAGTCCTCAGGATCCCACGGGGCTGGAGGATAAGACCTCAGAGAAGTCTCTGTCTCTCTCCCTCTCACATGCATGTGCATGCACTCTGTCATGAAAGAAGGGGAAAAGACCTAGACCAATATTATAACAATATGTGTGTGTAGTTGTGCATTCAAAACAAAATTGTATCCCACCAAAAATATCTTAAGCCCTGAGCTCTGGTTCCTGTAAATGTGATTTATACAGGAATAGGGACTTAGAGGCCCTACTGGGTAGGTTGAGGTTATACTGGAGCAGGGAGAACCCTTTACTCTGTGTAACTGGTCTCTTTATAAGGGAAGAGAAGGTATGGATGGAAAGAAAGGGACTGAACATGAAGACAGACACGTGCAGAGGCAAAATATTGTGAAGAGACACGGGAAGATGCTATGAGGACAGAGGCAGAGAGTGGAGTGATAAGGGTACAAACCAAGGAATGTCAAAACCTGCTGGCAAACTTAGGAGGCCCTAGGAAACTAGTTTATATACATGTGTATGTGCATGGATGTATCTCTCTGTCTCCATGTGTGTATCAATGTATTCCTCTCTATGTATGTGTGTATGTATGTATATTATGTATGTATTTACTAAAACACACAAACATGCGTGTTCCAGTTGAGCATGCCTTCCCGGCATTTATCGTGTACCTGTTTCCTCCATCTTCCTTTCCTGAAAGCCCTACATGGTTTGGTAACGTACAGATTCCCAGTAACCTGGACCATATCTTATTGTCAGACCCTCAATGTGCTCCTTGGTAAATTCAGTGTTAGTCTTGCAAAACTGTACTGAGTAAAAAACACACACAAAATGAGAACGTTATTAGTACCCTTTAATTCTGCTGAAGATTACACTATTTTTAAAGTTTAAGTAACACTTATCAGGCAAATCAAGCTAATGAAGAGAACCTCCTTGGAAATCTATGACTGTGGTCCTCATTAGGTTCTGATGGAGCTTACAATGGAAACTGGGTAGGGGTTTTGCAGATAGTGTCCAGAATATTCCCTATTATTTACAAAAAGAAATATATATACATATATATATAACGTTCTCAGTTGCCCTTATGTGATCCGCTTCACAGTTTGACATTTAAGGAAGAGTTTTGTGATTAATCTTGTCTTTATCTGATGCTGGAGCCCTTCACCCAGCAGAGTGAGAACGTGTGTGGACACCTGCTCACAACCCTCCAGTCTCCTTTAGTAGCGGCCTGGTGATGTGCTTCTGCATTTGACATGTGATCACATAGGGTCTGAACCCTTTCTTACGGAAACAAGAGAGACAGGTTAGGTCTGACTTGTAGGTCTGGTTAAAGGAATTTTAGTGCCAACCATGGAACCCATCTGGCCCAGAATCTAGCCTAAGTTTGGGGAAGGAGACGGGAGGTAGGGCCTTTCTAACTAAACAACAATACACTGTCTCTGTCTGGTGTTTAAGAACCAAGACTCAAGCAATGCCTCTGGCTGTGATGGTTAGACAAGCAACAGCTGCTGCAGGACAATCCGCTACAGAAGGTGTAGACCACTGTCCCTGGTCACGTGCTAGTGCCTATGTCAGAATTATGTTGCCCCAGCATGTCGGCCTGGATGTAGCAGTCTGGGCACACAGATCATGGTTTATCCTGAAGTCCATCTTCTTCAAATGAACAGAAAATAAAATCTCCAATATTGATTTATAAAGTTCTTTTTTTTTTTTTGACTTGCTTGTGGGTACCAGCTCATCCTGGAAGACCAGTGCCAGGGAATGTGGCTCCTCCAGGGGGAAAATCTCTTCCACCCCCAGGACACACAGAGTCCCTCTCTATAACACCAGAGAAGTGGAACTGCCCACGAGCAGAAGCAGCACAGACTGGGGGCTGGCTCCCACATAGGCCTCAGACCTGTGCACTAGAGGGACCAAAAGGAGAAAACAACATGAGCCCAGGCGGACAGAGACTGGTAGCTCCCCTTCATCTAGCAGCTGTTTCTTCTCAGCTAGAGAACATTTAGACACCTTGAATGGTAATCATATCATTGTAGGAACTCTGCCCACCACAAAGGGAAAGGAGCTGGAGAAGAATGGAGACTACGCCTTGGAGGGACACAGAGTCGACTGGCATCAGAGCGCCTAGGGCAGGTGACCTGAAGAGGCTCACTAGAGCAGCCCGCAGTATTGGAGAATGGCTGCGGTCCTAGGGTGGTGAAAACACAGACGGGAGCTCTGTGTGCACTCGTACACATGTGTGCTCTCAGGAAGGCCAGAGGAAGAGGGCTCCCTCACGAGACCTCAGTGGGAACCCCAGTAGGTTTTCCAGAAGAGTACTCCTGGATCTGACCAGAGTACAGGTCTATGGGGACAGAGATTGGGAAAGGCACTGCTTCTGCCACACCATATTGAAGTGGAAGGGAAACGTGAAGAGCGAAGAACAGGCAGCTTCGAGTTGAGGCTAGGGAGGGGACTGGCTGACTTGGAAAGATGATTTGAACATACCAGCTGTGAACTGAGACGCACTGTTCTTCAGCAGCCCCGGCAGAAAATTCATGACGGAATACAGCCTCCTACTACTAGATTTCTTCCCTTGTAGCGGGAGGCAAAGTGGAAATGCAGTTAAGTGGGCAGTACGATAACCTAGATTCTCACGAAGTGTGAGTTGAAATCCATTGTCTAATTGATGCCAAGCCACTGTGTAGCCTTTGGCAAGTTACTTAACCTTGATTACTAGTCTGACTTTCTTATCTGTAAGGGTAGAAAGTCACAGAGACCTATTTACGCATGTAGAAAATATCAGGTCTGGAGACTGGGTGATGGATTTAGCCCTCTACTAAGCAGAGTTAAGAAACAGCAATTGTTCGAGAAATAGAACCTAGATTCTTTTTTTCCAAATGCAAGATGTTTAAGACTTTATGCAGTATTTCTGTTGTTATTGTTGTTGCAGAGCTCTAAAACCCAGCATAGTATTGAGGCAGCAGAGCCCACACACAAGTGTAACGAAGTGTTATTGAAATAGAGGTACTAGTTATTTACATAAAGTGTCAGCCTTATCCCCAAATCACTTCAACCCACCAGAATTTGCTTCAATACTTCCAAGATGACTTGCTCTTCTTGTGAATCTGACCTCCCCAGTGGAGGTGAGAGAAGAGGACAGAGAAAGGCTGAGACACTCAGGCATGGAGGCCACATTCAGATGTCCTGCATGTTCCAAAGCAGAAGGCCCCCAGTCCAGGTCTCACTTTTTCATAAGGGCATGTGATGGAGTTCCTTGGAAGATTCTGTTCTGAAACCTGCCAAGGCCTGGTAGCATCTGCACACTAGTGTTGTTTTGGGTATCACTAGCACATCACAGACCAAGTCCCACGTCTTCATCACCCCATGTTCATTCAGGTCCTCTCCCCTCTGGGTCTCCCAACATGCTGTTACATGGCTCCATCTCCAGGGAGATGGGCAGATACTTCAAGTTTTTCATCATTCTTAATAATTCCCTGTGTTACTTAGCCAGTAATTACTTTGTTGAAATTAATCTCTGTGTTTTGCTGGTTTCTGTAGTTGAATAGTATTCCAAAGAGTATATGTGCCACACTTTTTCAATCCCTTTGTTTGTAGACATTTGGGTTGGTTAACAAATAGTAAGAAGAATAATAATAAAATAAAAATTTTAAGCAAAATGGAATTGAACCCTGTACATGAGGCATGCACACACTTGTTCTGGCTGCTGTCGGGGTTTTCTGCTGCCGCAGCCATGGGTCACTCCGGATGTTGTACCACCTCCTCTGCCTCTGACACCCCTTTACTGCATGCCCACTTCTGCCCTCTGGGCAATGTCACACCTATTCCTTTTCTTGTTTCCATCTTCTTTATTTCCTTTAGTGTAACAGGACATGGATGGAGTTCTCCTCATCATGGAAGGTAACATGGGAGAGTCTAGCTTCAGATCTCTGCTTCGTTTATTAAACACACCTATTTTAAGCATCTGTTTTGTATTGGGTACTTAGGATGTAATAGTCAACAAAGATCTCTGCCTTAATGTATTTGCATTCTAATGATACAAGGCAGACAATAAGCTGTACATAAGGAAAAGTATTAACCTGTAGAGATGGTCACTGGTCAGCTAGAGCTGAGTGACAGCGAGTCCCGAATCTCACCAGTACATGACAATAGGTACTTGCTACTCACACCTCTCACCTGCTCCACCTGAATCAGCTGTGTGAGGCTGAGCTGAGCTCGGCTCTTCTTGGGCACTGGATGTTTCAAGTCCACTCAGTGTGCCCAGCGCCCTTGTATCAGCTGCTACTCAAGGACAGCTCTTCTCATGGTGAGAGGCAGACCTTGGCCAATAAGCACTTTCCATGTGCCACAGCCTCTATCACTCACGTGGCTGAAGCAAGCTGTAGGAGAGGCAGAACTTTACCCAAACTGCCCCGCAACCCTAGCAATGAAAACGACACGCATTAGATTGACAGGAGAAAAGCACACGAATTTATGTAAGTTTTATGTGACATGAGACCCTCTTAGGGAAATGCAGACCCAAAGAAGTGGCAGAATCTGCAAGCTTTTGTATTAGGTTGAACAAAGAAAGGCCCTTGTGGAAAAGTAACTGACTTAGGTGGGAGGCTAAAGAGTCATAGGAATTATCCTTATGGGGAGCTTGTACAGAGCGCTCTGAGTGCCCATTGAAGAGTGATTCTGTTCTACTGTACAGGGAGGCATCTTTCACGTGGAGTTTTTTCTTTGTTTGTTTTGGAGAGGTTTTCACTATAGGGCATGTGTGCTCGCCAGACAGACAGAGACAGAGAGACAGAAAGCAAGAAATCACCCCCCAGGGGGGATGGCCACGCCACAATCCCTTCTCCTCTGTTCTCCTCTCGGGATCTTGGTCACACACGTACACGCACCCAGTGTGAGTTTTAAGCCACCGGGTCCGGGATGCGAACCACAGCTGACTACGTGGGAGTCCAGCAACATAGCCATTATGCTAACTGCTGGTCCTCACGTGGAGTTTTTAATCCTTTGTTTTCTGAAAGAAAAAGGGGAGACTCTTGCATCAGCTGTTTATCCAGTACCTTTAGCTCACATTAAATCCTTATTCCAAAGGTACTTTTTGAGGTAGCATATTTTGCCACCTTTCAAAGCCTGCTGTCAGTGAAATGGGGAAATATAGGCAGCTTCTAGTAGCAAAGGCACCAGACAGGAAGAGTTGCGGATCCCCTGCAGATCCCCTGCAGAAGGTGGCACATGTTGTGGACTGGGGAATGCAGGGTGGGGGTGACCAGACTTGCGTGAGGTGATCAGGGAGGAGATCATTGAGAAAGAGACAGCTGAAGAAAGATTTGCAGGAGGTCACTGTGAGCTGAGTGACTACCTGGGGAAGAGCACTCAAGCAGAAGGAAGAGCCAGTGCAGAAGCCCTGCAGTCGAGATGTGTGGGCATGTTTGAGGAACAGCACCATGCTCATGAGGATGGAGCCCAGTGAGCAGGAAAAAGAGAAGAAGGTGAGGGTCAGAGAAGGTGTGGTTTGGCAGGATTAGAGGGTTCGTGTTTTTCTGAATGGCATAGGGTTACTGTTGCAGAGATTGGGTGGAGCAGTAAGAGGCTCTACCTTTGATTTTGAAGATATCACTTGATTTCTCTCTGGAAAATAATGACTTCCTCCAAGGAGCCTTCATTGCAATTGATCCCTGAATTCCTCTAACTCTCCATCTTTGCAATTCTTATAACACATCGAAGTAATAATTCTTTGTGTGTGAGTCATCTTCCTTTTGAATCTGCATGTTCAATTGGAGCAAAAACTTGATCTGTCTTTCCCCTTATTTAATCTTCAGCCCAACCGTTGGTTGAATGAAGGAGAAAATATCAGTTAATACCTGCTTATAAGCAAGCAGATCCAGTGAGGGACAAGAAGAGGAATCCCTTCCCATCAGCCCATCGCTCCCTCTGGAGCCCGGGATGACCAGTTCTAAACACGCCCAGCCAAGCAGGGCCTTCCCACACTGCACAGCTCTGAGCAGCTAGAGCTGGTCCAGCCTTCAGCCTGGAAGAGAGTGCTTTAGTGGGTGTGAGGTGGATGCTTAAAATGGACTGGCCCAAGGTTCTGTGGCTGATATTAGATGATTTTAATAACTAAAGTGATTGAAAGCCATGGATGCGGACTGAGATATTGCTAAGGGAACCACTGCCCAGCAGGTGTGTTTGACAGGCACACAGTAGCAATATGAGAAAAAAGCACAAGTAATACTGCTCATGTTCATGGCTCAATAACTTAAAACTCCTAATCAAAGCAGTCACCCCGTACTGTCAATGTTCACCAGGGGCTTCCTTGGCCCCTCCACTGCTAATTTTACACCCTGTCCTCAGGCAGTCCTATCCCATAGCTACAGTTACCCTCTCTCAGTGATGGGTCCCCAGATCATTTCCCAGCTCCAATCTTTCTCCTGAGTTTAAGACCCATGAATTGATTTCTGTACACATTAAGTTGGACATCCCAAAGGCATCTCAAATTCAGCAAGCCTATAAATGAGACTTACTTTCAGTCCTGCTAATCCTTCCCTTGTTTCCCTGAGTCAGCAGACGTCCTCAGGGTCCACAGTACACCAAGGCCGTCTAGCACAGTACTAAGGCATTTGGGTGGAGCTTCTGCAAGGTCGGTTCTGGTGCCTGCCTTGTTGCTAGAAGCTGTGGGACCAGGGATGTCTTAGAACTCTCTCAGCCTCCAGCTCCTCACAGGTCTTTCTGTGTGGTAGGCATTTCATTGTTGCTGCTCTTAGGGGAGGGAGGGGGAGTCATTTCTCCATCATTAAACAAATACCTTGAGAACTCCTACATACGGGAGTGAGACTGTGGAGAGAAAATGCAGGAGTGAGCCCTGGCCTCCTGAGGCTATTACAGTACAGTGGATTAAAACACATGAGGCTTAGAAGGCACTTAGCAGGCAGCCTGGCACCTTAGAAGCACTCAATAAATGTTTAAAAGGAGAAGAGAAACAACGCTCGAATTCCTCTCTGCCTCAGGTTAATGAATCTCTGAATCTTGTCAGTTCTACTTTCTAAATATCTGATATCCCCAATTTTCTCTGTCTCCAATATCAATACTATGTTGAAAGAAATCGAATGTTGTCTTCCTGCAACCTCATTGAGCTTTGGGCCTGGGTGCTGCCCATGAGGGTCGTCGGTGAGAGCAGGGTTGCACATCCTTTCCATTGCTCTGTGTCAGTGGAAACGGGGACATTGGAGGATACCAGTCAGCACTAACTGGGTAGAACAAGGAACTAAGGTGGGATGTGTGTGTGTGTGTGTGTGTGTTTCTAGAGAGATTTTTGCTATAGCATATGTGTGCTCACCAGAGAGACACAGAGAGAGACAAAAAGAGAGAAGGTGAGAAAACACCTCTCCCCCTCAGGGGGGATGGCCACACCGCAGTCCCTTCTCCATTACCCTCTTGGAATTATGGCACATACACACACACGCCCAGCATGAGTTTTAAGTCTGGTTCTTGTGCTGGCGTGGGCCACGTAGGAGTCCAGTGCCCTAACCACTATGCTATCTTCTGGTCCCTGAAACTATGGTTTTAAAATGTATTAATGTACTGTTTTCCTTTTTTTATTTTTTAACCAAGCTTATTAGCATTTAATTAGGGTCCAGACCAATGATTCATGCACGGCTGTCATTCAGAGTCAGCATGACGCCCTCCCCTTAGCTTCCCCGACCATTCGGGGACTGGTGCAGCAGCTCACCAGCCACTGTCACATGGTCCCTTTAGATTTTCTCACTATCACTTTTCATTAGTTAATTTGTATTTGTTTGCTTAATATCCACCACTTCCAGTTTGAAAGGACAATGGTACCCAAGGCCGAAGACATTCCCTTCAGTCCATTTTTGTCCCGTTTGCCCTCTTTAAAGTCCTTGTCTCTCTTCTTTTCTCTTATATGGAAGTCACAGCCTCGAGCACTCTCAATCTGAAGCCAGCTCTCTGAATAAGAACGGATTAACTTAACCTAAAGAAATTGCCTGCATGGAGGGAGGCAGGATTTTCAGCCCTGAAAAGTAATTTAAAAACCATTAAAAATAATGTTAATGGTTTAACTCAAGACCAGTCGTCTACTGCATACTTCCAGGCACTGAGAAGATGGCTGTTTACTTCTCCTTTGGTCTTGTTCTTAGCTAGCTATTCATTCACTTAGTCAAATATTCAGTTGAAGAATCAAACAGAGAATCTACTAAACACCAGCCACAAGCCAGGCTCTGGGGACCCCAAAATATATGCCCTGTAGTTCTGGAGTCCATGGCCTTGAGCCAGGTTAAGCAAACTCTGTGGTTGAAGGGCCAAAAGATATGACCCAGAAACAGTAACCTAGGCTTTGTGGGCCACCCAGTCCCCATCACAGCTGCTCACTTCTGCTTTTGTAGCATAAAACAGCTGCAGAAAGTCTGTCAAATGGTTGCGTTCCAGTAAAACTCTATCCACAGAAACAGGCCATGGGCCAGATTCGTCTCCCAGCCACAGATTTCTGAGAGAACAGAGGCAGTTAAACAGGTGAGGAGTCCACTGTGCATGCGAATGAGAGGCCTGACCCGGGGACAGGGAGCAAGTGACTCACATGGTCCACGTGGCCCTCTGTCTTGCTTACATCTCCCTCCCGTTTAGGAAGGGTGTGTGTTTCTGGGCCTGTGACTAGCTGACCTTGTAGAAGAAAAAGAAATGGGGCTGGATGGTGGTGCAGTGGGAGAGTGGTAAATTGCAGCCCTCCTTGAGGCAGACGCACATGGGGAGTTTCTGGGTTTGTGTCCTGGAGACCTCTCAAATACACTGGCACCTGTGTGCCCATAGTCTGAGGCTGGCTGAAGTTGGCTGTGAATCATGATGTCATGACTGTATCAAGGGTCCTCCCCATCAAAATCATAGAACAAATAAATAAACTTAGAGAAAGAAAGGGAAAGAAAGGAGTTTTGAAACTAAATTAACTTTCATTGCTAAAAATCATATAGTTTTTGTTTCTGTTTTTTAAATATCAAGATATCTTCTGATTTTCCTTGAATATTGTGCATCAAGACCTTGGTCTCAATAAGTCTTCCAGGGAGTAAAATCTTCAAAAGTACCCGTGTCTTACCCTTGCATGAAACACATGCATTAAACTGGTTATGGAAAACAGCAATTCTAAATATGAACTCTCTTTTGCATATGATTTCAAGTGAGATTTAAGTTCTGCAAGCTTTCAGTAAAGAAGAAATGTTGTGATCATATTGATGGACGATTATAAAATTTCCACATACATGAGGTCTCTGGAAATTGTCATATCTAACCTGCTCATTTCACAGATCCTTATTTTCCAGAAACCAGCTTCCAAAGGCCAGCCCATAGCACTGCCAGCCCACACCACCCTCCCCAGATCTTTCCAGACCTGCCCCTACCCTCCAACTGCTTCTGATGTGCTGGGCAGGCAGTCAAGTCTTTGCATATATTGGGTTTGCACATGGATTCACTTGGATTTGTATTGCCATGCCATATTGATTTTAATTATTTTTAGGGAAATATTTTGGGATGCTGTACACTGCTTTTTTGGCTATACATAAAATGAAAATCTAAATTGGGAAAATAATTTTATCTACTATGCTCCACAAATTCTTGAATTATGTTAATATTTTAAAGCTGAATCCATCTCGTGATACCTGAGAAATTCCACAGTGCCCTCACTTTGAGGCATCTTCACTGTAGCATTGTTTCATGACATCTGCTGTCTTTTCGGCAGGCTCCACTTCAAACCACTCTGCTTCAGAGGACTTGATTCTTAATGTCTCCCTGATAAAAGGAATAAAGGACCCGCATTTATTAGCACTCATTCATTTCAAGAATGAAGGAAAGGCCAATATGAAAGACTCGGTGCAAGGATTTTTTTTGTGAGCAGGCGGCAAAAGATGTATCTTTTTAAAACCACTCTGTGTCTGTAATAATTTCTAAAGTTAAATAGCTCCTAACACTCATAGCCACTGGACTGGTTCTTAGCACATTAATATTTCCTGTCATGAGATTTGGGGATGCACTAGAACAATTTATTTCACAGTGGGGTTCTTATCTAAACAAGATCTGTCTCCATATCGTTCTCAATTTAGCGGAATGCTTTTGCAGTAGATCTGAGCATTATCTGCTGCTAGCTGTTTTGCACAGAGGAAAAACCAAAGACAAGATACACGCACGAGTTAGGACGTATTACAGATGGCATCTCCCACAGCTAAATGGTGGTGCCACACCACAGCTCTATGCAAACGATGTGACCCAGAAACTGTCTTATGTTAAATCTGGCTTCAGCTTTTTTTAGCTATCCATATTGACAATCTGAATAGAATGTGCCCTGAGATTATCTCCCGAAGCACTTGGGCTCTTAGAAGTTTGAGCATCCTTGTAAAGATAATTCTAATTGGGGGAATAGGAAAGTATTGTGATGATTTTTTTTTTTTTTGACATGCATTTTTTTCTCCCATGAGTCCAGTAGCCCTTAGAACAATTCTTTCACAATGATTTACTCAGTATTTATGACTTTTCAGTATCTGTTTAATAGTATAAGGGTCTTATCAAGGAAAGCTGGAGGGGCTTCTGGTAAACCAAATCTGTACAATGAATTACTTCAAAGGAGGGTTAGCCTCTTTGCTTTTAATTACTTTTAAAAGAGAGAAAAAAATTTTGAATAATTTTTGTTGTTACATTGGAATGTTTATAATCTAACACTTTCAGCAGTTAGTAAGTTCTGTCTGGGTTCAATCTGTCAACAGTAATTATATTTAGACATACAATGCATAACATAGATTAAAGTCAAATAAATATCTTCCAAGATTGAAACACAGTGGGAGAAATAATCTCTGCAATCAAGGCTTTATATTTTTATTTTGCATAGCCTATTTATTAGCAATAAAGATGCTCAAAATGCTCTAAATGATTAACCTAATTCAAACATACTTTGGGTAGTCTGTAAACCAATACCAATTTATGTATGTGACTTATGGAAGCTATACCCATTATATTTTATTTTTAATTTTTGGAGGAATTCAGAATTTTATAAAGTCCTAGAGGACTGGTATGGAAACATTCAACATGGTTCCCTAACTGTACATGATTCTATTCCACTTTGAGTTGCCATGTATTTCCCTTACCTCCTCTCTGGATTTTTGTCAGGCTAACGCATTCTTGCCTTTTAGACATATACGTTCCTGGCTGACTGACACTGGACTGGGTTGCCTCTCATTATTTCAGAAGTGTCCCAGACCTTGACTTCTCACTGTCAGGTTACGAGCAACAGCTCTGTCCTCCTCCTGTGTCTCACTTGGGGACGAGAACATGGCAGCACCTCTCGTTGTATCTGAATTTGAGTTGGGAACACCTGACACAGGCTCATAACACCAGGCAGACAACAGTATAAATGCTGTGTAATAAAATACTAAGTTGAACATTAAAACAGTTCTTTAAATGTGTTACAGAAAATTGGGAAGTGTGTAAGAGATTCCATGTTACCTAGAGTTTTAGTGAAAAAGCTTCCAGGAAGTTAGCAGACTTGGGTGGAACCTCGTAGTGCTTCGGAAAAAAAAAAAAAAAAAAACCCACAAATGGAAGGGATCTTGCACACAGAGGTAAGAGTATACAGGGGAAAAGCAGAGAAGAGGCTTGCCTGAGAGAAACAGGGATTTTTGAATGGATAAGTGGCAGCTCTATTGAGCGTGGTGAGTCTAACTTGTAGAGGATTCCTAAAATTAAAAAAAATAATAATAATCCTGGGGCCTTTACACTCTGGCATTGGATAAGTAGTTCATATTTTGGGACTGAAAACTGCCATGATAAAAGCCACTTTGAAATAGAATTTCTAAGGTCAGCAGGTGGTACAATTTAGTCCCATATTTGGCAGCTTGAAAAACACACTAGGTACGTGAGCATGCATGCCCAAAGTCCTGAGAGGAAACGGGAGGAGAATGGATTATGGCATGGTCATCCTGCTTGGGGGTGATTTCTCACTTCGTTTCTCTCTCTCTGTTTGTCTCTGTCTCTTTCTGGCAAGCACACTGTCCTACGGCAAAAATCTAAAATCAAAACAGAACAAACAAAAGAATACAATTGCTGGAGGACCAGCAGTTGATGTAATGACTATGTCACTGAACTCCCATGTAGTTGACCACGGTTTGAGTCCTGGGCCCAGTGGCTTAAACTCATTCCGGCACGTGTGCATGCGTGCCCAAGATCCTGAGAGGAGAATGGAGGAAAAGGGATTGTGACATGGCCATCCCTCCTGGGGGGGGGGGGGGTTTTCTTGGTTT
>NW_006159840.1:2062000-2152723 GCF_000334495.1 Tupaia belangeri chinensis | reverse complement strand
AAAAAAAAAAAAAAAAGAATAGAATTGCAGGGGAGTGTTGGTTGGATTGGGTAGGGGCTTGCCGTCATGCTGGTGCTGAGGTGGATCTCAGCCGGTGTCACTAGTGAGACAGGTGCCCTTAGACTACATGGTACTTGGGAGACCCAGCCATCTGCTCTAGAAAGCCTTACGTCTGCCGCCACAGGTCTTGACTCAACCATTTCTCAGTCCGTGTTCTATAAGCTGTCTTAAAATCCACAGGTACATATTGAAAGGAAATACGTGTGAAACACGTGAAGTGGCCGCTATTTATCGTATTTCTCTTCACGAGAGTAAATAGAACAAGTTAACAGGTCAACAGGGAAATCGTTAATTTGATAGTGAACTTTTATGTTGCAAGAAGCTTTAGGTAAGCCACAAGAAAATGCCACAAGGAACACAAAACTCAGTTGTTGCCCAGGAACAAAACTCTATGTTAATGACAGGATGGTTTACAGAATATCGAGAGCAGACATCAGTGGGACTAATCTTTGGACCAAATGCTAAGATTAGAAATTCTCTTGAATTAATAACATTTAATGCCACAGATGGGATATTGAATTACTGGTTGAGAATTTAAGAGGGAGAAGGAATTTTAGGAAAGGAGGGAGAGAGTTTTTTTTAAAAATCATTTATAATATATTTTAATACTATTTTACATAATACTTTTATTGAAGACCTTTATAACCAAGAAAAGTCATCTGCTTTGTTCGGTATCTTTTCTATACAGACTGAAATTATGGAGACATGAGCTGTCTCCCTTCCTCTGGCCCCAGAGAGAGGTCAGGTGGCCTCTGCTCACCCTCGTGGTAGCACTCATCACACTGGGAGATAACTACTGATCTACCTTCCGCCCTGCAGGATGGAGACCTCCTGAGGGGGTATGGGGCAGTGACATCACGTGCCTGCTTTATAGTGGTTGTTCCATTTTCTTGGCAGAAGAGATGAATGAAAGCGATTTTTAAAATGTACACATAGAGTTCTTAACCTTGGGTACCTTGTATTTGCTGAATATTAGGACTGGAGGTAAGCTCATAGATCCGCAGCATACTCTTGCATGTGCAGCTAAGTGGACTGTATAAAAAGAGTAAGAACATGGGGACCAGCAGGTGGCATGATGGTTAAGGTGCTGGACACTCCCACATGGTCAACCACGGTTCAAGTCCCAGACCTGGTGGCTTACTTTCTCACTTTCACTCTCTCCCTCTCTCTCTCCAGTCAAATTTAAAAATAAATGAATGAATGAATAAATAAAATTAAATAAATAATTCTTAAAGAGAGAGAGAGAGAGAGAACAAGAACATGAGTGGCGGAGGCAGGAAGAGATTGGAAGGGTAGTTAATGAGCGCGCTCGGATCTGCCAGGGCCTTACCAGGTCTCGGATTCCAAGCAGACTAATGGGCAATGGACTTATTTCAAGATTCTAAACTTGTCTGCCAGAAGAAATTGTGAAGGCCACTGAAGTGTTGAAGCTTTTTTCATTCCAAAAACTCGAGTCTATCAATTAGTGTCTTGGATCGGGGCCCCTCCAGTGACTGGGATCGCTCACTTGGCTAACTCAAATAATGAACTGGTATGACGGACGCAGGCTAGAACGCGTTCTCCGGCACTGCTGTGGGCAGGCCCTGTTTTTGGATACTTCTTTGTCAGTAGTGCATCTAGGCAATTAGAAGGTAATTTTGTTTAAAATAGATGAAATTAAAATGCATTTTGTTTCTGAGATTTCACTCATTTATTTATTGTTTATAAGTCTTTTCTAAAAAGGATTTAAAGTGACAGTTGTTAAGAAGATAATTTTTATGCATTGCTTTCCTCTAATTATTTTTATCTGATAAAATACTTTATCAAATTCCCACGAGACCGAGTTCGTGTGCAGAGAGTAAGTAGGTAGAGGGCTTTGAAAGATTGCTAAGTGGGGCATAGCACATTAATATGCCGCCGTTGCACAGACTAATACAGTACACAGTGTGTGGATTTCAGGGGTCAGGTGTCAGCCTAACTGAAGGACTTCCTCTCTCAAGTGAGGGGATTTTATTTTTATTCCCTAATGAATTTTTTAGACTAAGAGAATATCTTCATTCTAACCTGCGCTGCTTCCCATTGCATTGCAGGCGATTCTACCATCTAGCTATACAGACACCGATGCGTGAGTGCAGCCACACATGAGTATATGGATATTGCTAAGTAAGTTTGCTTCCCGCTCGGGAAGATGCAAAGCTGGCTGCACTGGGGAACTCAGCGTCCTCCTTCGGCACTTTTACAACGTCGTTCTCTTCTCTTGGCCTTGAACATTTTCTCCATCTCTGTGCCCTGGAATACTGATCCTCCCTCAGATGTCACTGCTTTCATGAATGCTTTTCTAACCTACCCAATATGACCTCCTCCTCTGGATTGGGTAAAATGTCAGTCCCATCCATCTTCTCATTTCTGTTCTTAGAACCATCACCACATCGTATTCCCTTTCCTTAGTAATTCATGTCAACATTATTACCTTCAAATAGTTCTCCTAGCTTCTTTCATATATATATATATATAATATATATATATATATATAATATTCAATTGAGAAACTGAAAATGTGCATGTGGGAAACTGAGAGGCAGAGGAACAGAAAGACTGTAGCAGAGAGTGTGGGAAGAATTGCAGATAAGACAGTGCAGAGAGAGAGAGAGTAGACTACACCACGTTTTACTAGTAAATATGGAAACTTACTTTGTAAGAGTTTACATGTTTGGAACCCTGAGCGACAGTATCCTTCTTTGTGTAATGTATGTGAATAGTTTGCCAAATTTTTACTAAAACTTCCTCAATTTTTCTTAATATTCTGTGTTCAGAAGGTATTTGGATTATTCCTTTAATAAACCAGAAGTTGTTGGTTCAAATAAGTCTTCAGTAATGTCAAGTAAAGAATTTATAATTCTTTTTACATATGATTGAGAAATTTATTTAACCTTTAATTAACTGCTCTGTAACTTGGCTCATTGGGATAAAATCATTTCTAGATTGATCAATTAACATTTATACATAATTAGAGCAAAGGGCACAGAAGGAATATCAGGAGGGACAAACGATCCATGAGAAGAAGAGTCCTGGCAGGTCCCTCTGAAAAAGGTCAGTCCCATCCATCTTCTCGTTTCTGTTCTTAGAACCATCACCACATCATATTCCCTTTCCTTAGTAAACTTATTAAAACATCACTACTTTCCCATGTCTAAAAACCGAACTCATCTACTCAGGTTCTTATAACAAAATGCCATAAACTAGGTGGCTTATAAAGAACACAAATCAATTTCTCACAGTTCTGGAGTCTGAGAAGTCCAAAATCAAGGTGCCAGCAGATTCTTGTGTCGGCGAGCGCCCACTTCCAGGTTCACGGACATTGCCTTCTCCTTCTGTCCTCACCTGCTGGACGGGGTTAGGGACTCTCTGGGGTCTCTTCTCTGATGACACTGATCCTGTTCATGAGGCCTCTTCCCTCGTGGCTTAACTTCTGAGAGACCACACCTCCTAATACCATTACTTTGGGGGTAAGCATTTCAGTAGGAATTCTGGAGAGACAGGTATTTAGACCATAGCAGAGAGACACATATTTAGGCCATTCACCTTTGGTGAATCCCACAGTCTGGAAGTCATGTTCCAGAGTCACTCCCAAAGCCTGACCAGAGCCTGCTCTGTCTCCAACCTTTTTCATCTGTCTCCCACTCTTTTACTGACATATCCTTTTAAACTGCCTACCTGACTGCTCTTCTCCTTGAAAAACGTCTATGTTTCCCTCCTGCCTGGAAACCTCATTCTCTCCAGTGACTGAGTGTCAGGTTTCCTAATGGAGCAAGCCTGATGTTCCCCTTTGGCTAACTTCTGTGCCGCCGGAGTTCAGTAACTACATACATGTTCTATCGTCCTTGTCCCATGTGACTCTTGCATCTCCAGACTGTGTCTTGTGTATATGTACGTGCTTCTCAGTGCTCACACCAAGTACAGCTTTTTATGTTCACTGGGTGCCATAGCTCACATGCATTCACTAAGTGCCTATTTTAGCCGAAGGAGGTGCTCATAAGTAATTGAGTGAAACATGTATGAACAGGAGCAGAGAGAGCGCAAAATAAAAACATTGGAGACCATAAATATAGTGTTCCATTCATCCACTAGGATCAGCAGAATTATTGATCACATGGTTATCACGTCCTCAAACCTGTATTTGGGGAGGCATGGGTCGTGAAAGGGTTAAGCAAATGATGTCTCTATCATTTCATGACGTTTTATTTAACGTTGATAGCTAAGCCAGGAAAAACATGAAACACTTTTTAAATAATAAGATCAATATCTAAAACACATTAAGGATGGATTTTATGAATAAATAAGAGGAAAGTAAAGAAAAATGGAAAACCATGAGGCATTGAGCTCCAGAGAAAGTTCTTTGTAGATCTCTCTCTCGCTTGCCTTTTGTGCTTCTTTCATATATATATATATATAATATATATATATATATATAATATTCAATTGAGAAACTGAAAATGTGCATGTGGGAAACTGAGAGGCAGAGGAATCAATTGAGAAAAAGAAAATGTGCATGTGGGAAACTGAGAGGCAGAGGAACAGAAAGACTGTAGCAGAGAGTGTGGGAAGAATTGCAGATAAGACAGTGCAGAGAGAGAGAGAGTAGACTACACCACGTTTTACTAGTAAATATGGAAACTTACTTTGTAAGAGTTTACATGTTTGGAACCCTGAGCGACAGTATCCTTCTTTGTGTAATGTATGTGAATAGTTTGCCAAATTTTTACTAAAACTTCCTCAATTTTTCTTAATATTCTGTGTTCAGAAGGTATTTGGATTATTCCTTTAATAAACCAGAAGTTGTTGGTTCAAATAAGTCTTCAGTAATGTCAAGTAAAGAATTTATAATTCTTTTTACATATGATTGAGAAATTTATTTAACCTTTAATTAACTGCTCTGTAACTTGGCTCATTGGGATAAAATCATTTCTAGATTGATCAATTAACATTTATACATAATTAGAGCAAAGGGCACAGAAGGAATATCAGGAGGGACAAACGATCCATGAGAAGAAGAGTCCTGGCAGGTCCCTCTGAAAAAGGTCAGTCCCATCCATCTTCTCGTTTCTGTTCTTAGAACCATCACCACATCATATTCCCTTTCCTTAGTAAACTTATTAAAACATCACTACTTTCCCATGTCTAAAAACCGAACTCATCTACTCAGGTTCTTATAACAAAATGCCATAAACTAGGTGGCTTATAAAGAACACAAATCAATTTCTCACAGTTCTGGAGTCTGAGAAGTCCAAAATCAAGGTGCCAGCAGATTCTTGTGTCGGCGAGCGCCCACTTCCAGGTTCACGGACATTGCCTTCTCCTTCTGTCCTCACCTGCTGGACGGGGTTAGGGACTCTCTGGGGTCTCTTCTCTGATGACACTGATCCTGTTCATGAGGCCTCTTCCCTCGTGGCTTAACTTCTGAGAGACCACACCTCCTAATACCATTACTTTGGGGGTAAGCATTTCAGTAGGAATTCTGGAGAGACAGGTATTTAGACCATAGCAGAGAGACACATATTTAGGCCATTCACCTTTGGTGAATCCCACAGTCTGGAAGTCATGTTCCAGAGTCACTCCCAAAGCCTGACCAGAGCCTGCTCTGTCTCCAACCTTTTTCATCTGTCTCCCACTCTTTTACTGACATATCCTTTTAAACTGCCTACCTGACTGCTCTTCTCCTTGAAAAACGTCTATGTTTCCCTCCTGCCTGGAAACCTCATTCTCTCCAGTGACTGAGTGTCAGGTTTCCTAATGGAGCAAGCCTGATGTTCCCCTTTGGCTAACTTCTGTGCCGCCGGAGTTCAGTAACTACATACATGTTCTATCGTCCTTGTCCCATGTGACTCTTGCATCTCCAGACTGTGTCTTGTGTATATGTACGTGCTTCTCAGTGCTCACACCAAGTACAGCTTTTTATGTTCACTGGGTGCCATAGCTCACATGCATTCACTAAGTGCCTATTTTAGCCGAAGGAGGTGCTCATAAGTAATTGAGTGAAACATGTATGAACAGGAGCAGAGAGAGCGCAAAATAAAAACATTGGAGACCATAAATATAGTGTTCCATTCATCCACTAGGATCAGCAGAATTATTGATCACATGGTTATCACGTCCTCAAACCTGTATTTGGGGAGGCATGGGTCGTGAAAGGGTTAAGCAAATGATGTCTCTATCATTTCATGACGTTTTATTTAACGTTGATAGCTAAGCCAGGAAAAACATGAAACACTTTTTAAATAATAAGATCAATATCTAAAACACATTAAGGATGGATTTTATGAATAAATAAGAGGAAAGTAAAGAAAAATGGAAAACCATGAGGCATTGAGCTCCAGAGAAAGTTCTTTGTAGATCTCTCTCTCGCTTGCCTTTTGTTTTTTCTTTGTTTGTTTGTTTGTTTTTAATGAAGAAAAGTATAGCTTTATTGGAAGGCACAAAGCAAGGAGAGCGGACAACTCATGCTGAAAAGACCTTGTCTCCCTGAGGTGTTCCCCACATACATGTTTAAGGATCAAATTTAGGGGCAGAGATTCAAGGCACATGGTCAGTTCAGTGACAGGTTCAAGAGGGCGTCATCATCTCGTGGGTATGCTTGATTGGTGAGGCCTAAAATAATCAAATTTCTGTTCAGGTTTCTGGTGCAATTCAGCCTGGGGTCTTTGAGCTCACAGCTAGTAGTTTTTATCCTACAAAACATCTTACATATTGAAATGAAAACCTTATCTTGCCTTTAAGTGAGAATTTTAGAGGTCTAGTGACTTTAAGTCTTGTACTTGAAGTAGGACTAGTATTATGCTATGGGAATGGATGAACTAACGTGTTTAGAAGGTAAGGAATTGGATGCATGCTAGACTACAGAAAGACCGTCCCATCTGGAGTGGGTGGAGATGCAGAGAACAGAATGGCAGCAGAGAAGGTGTGCTTCGTTTTAGGAGAAGAAAGTGGGAAAATGTTTGAAAAGTTATTAGCAATGTACCTAACCCGAAGTAGGTACTCATTTGTGTTCATTTCCCCCCTTTCCTCTTTAGCACTTCTGAAGTCAATTATGTAAACTCTCTAGCCATGAAATGATTTTTACTCAGATTCCTCAGATGATTAAACTAATAACCCTTTTATAGGTGCTGTGTTTATCCCTCACTTAATTTTTCATAACTAGTAGGAACATTTTTAATAGAAGATGAGCAGTCTTACCTCATAACTATATCAAGAAACCCTCTGTGAAATACATGCACGTGATATCTAAGTCTTAGTGAAATTCATGCATATATTACTCGTATCCATATCATTATCCGTGTAACTGTAATCAACATATATGTTTATCTATAGCATTGTCTATCTACCTATTTATTTATACCCATAATTGTGTGTGTGTGTGTGTGTGTGTGTGTGTGTGTGTGTGTGAGACATGGGGGGACTTCCAAAAATTCATGAAAAAAAATGAAAGTAAAGCACGAGATTTTTTTGGTGCAAAAAATAATTGAAATCCATGCAGGTTTCATCATACACATTTCCATGAACTTTCTGAGGAACCCTCGTACACACCAACTGGGTAGTGGTGGATAGTGGTAGGTAGGCAGTGAAAATTCCTGGGTGACTTGTCTGTCCTTTAGGCTCCCTGCAACCTGTACATTTCCTCCTTTTCTACTGCGGATTCATGAAACGTGTAGGCGGTTTCATATCCCAGGTCACAGACCATGCCCTCAGTGGCTTTCCTTTGGGGAAGTTAAGTAACTCTCCTCACTTCTGGCACTGACAGCTTTCATATATCTCAGCCTCTGACCCCTTCACTTCTCACTGGTGCCAATTTCTACAAGTTTTGTTCAAGGTAGACATTCACTAAGACCCTCTGATGTGTCTTTGTTTTTGTAATAGTAAGGGTTATTGATGTTCACTGTTGCAATAAGTAAATCCTAAAGGAGTCTCGGGTCCTGGCCCAATATACTCCCCAAGCCTTGCTAGCTACCTTGTCTACCTGCCACTAAATAGCAGAGGGAAGTACTGTGTGATGTGCCAGGGGCCCCCTGGACTCTTCCAGGCCCCGGTAGGTAGTAATAGCTTTTCCACTCCCTGATGGATGAGATCAGTTGCCTTATCCATAGGGTAAATGCTTCTTCTGTCTACAACTCAGTTCAAGGAGCTCGAAGTGACCTGGCACAGCTCTAGGTCAATTTTAGTAGAATTCTTCCTGTGTTCCTGGGGGCACATGCTTTGCTCTGTGGGAATCAGATTCTCGCAGGGCCTGCAAGTGCTGTGCTTTGTTCCCAGAGGTAGGAGGAGTAAGCTGGACTAAGAGTCATTTATTCTGAATTGTGGGCACTTCCATGCTCCGGCCCTGGCGCTCTAAAGTCTTCCCTAAGGTGGTGTGCTCCCAAGTCTGCATATGGTTTATCTCCTGCTATGGCCTCTGAAACATTTTCCATTTCTTGCTAATCTGCCCCATACTGCAGAATATTATTAACAAAGTTGAATAAGTGATGTTCTATGGATTTTCTAGATAAGACTCAGTCCCTGTGGATTGTATTTTATCTGCGAGGGAAAATCATAAAACACGTCCTGTTGTCCACATCCCCTGTGAGACAGGGCTCTTCCTGTTCTGGTTCCTATTAGTGATAGGGTGGCAAAGCACATTTGCTAGACCAATGGCTGCGTAGCAGGCACCCTCACACCGCTCTGTGCCACTGTGGCAGTTGGTCATGGGCCCACTGCTTTGGCTTTCTAAGTTTTCTTTTTATTTTCCCTGCAAGGTCATTTCTAAGCTTTCTTTTTAACCTTGTTGAACAATATGGCCATTTTTGTAAATGTTCTAATGTCTTCTCCAGAATGGTCATGTGTTGATAGCAGATTAAGGGTCAATAAAGGCTTAGTCTGCCAAGATCCTAAAAGCAAAATGGAAAATATTTTCACACAACTATGAGAGAAAGGAAAATATAGCAGTTACGTAGGTTCGGAGAGTGAGTCATGTACGTGTGTGCTTGTGCCTGAGTGTGTGAGTGACTGGTTAGAAACAGGAAAGCACTATGCTATTGTCTCTAAGGCGAAAGTTGTTCAAAGGAAAAGATCAAAAGTTCAGAGCATGGGCAACGCCTCATTGACTAGACTCTGGAAATGAAAATGAAAGCCCCAAAAGAATTTCATAGGTTCAGAGAGGGAGTGAACGTGAGAAGCATATAAACGTGTTTAGGGACCCTCTTGCTTAGGTCAAGTTGGCCACTGACGTATAGATCCGTGACATTCAAATATCAAGGGATTTGGGGCCAGCAGGTGATGTGCTGGTTCAGGGTTAGACTCCCACACGGCTGACCGCAGTTCGTGCCCTGGATTTGGAAGTTTGAAAATCATGCTGGGCATGTATGAGTACATGCCCAAAATCCTGAGAGGAGAATGAAGGGGGTGACTTCTCACTTTCTCTCTCACTAGTGTACATGCCATATGGCAAAAAATCCCCAAAAAGGGATTTTTTTCCCCACTGTGTTTTGTATTAGACATTGTTTTAAAATAAGTGGGATGGGACCAGCAGTTAGTGTAATGGCTATGTTGCTGGACTCCCATACAGTCAACCGCGGTTTGAAACCCAGACCTGGTAGCTTAAACTCACCCCGGGCACACATGCACACATGCCCAAGCTCCTGAGAGGAGAATGGGGGAAGGGATTGTGGCGTCGCCATCCCTCCTGGGAGATGATTTCTCTTTTTCTGTCTCTCTGTCCCTCTCTGTCTTTCTGGTGAGCGCACGCACCCTAGAGCAAAAACCTCTCTAGAAAAATAAATAAAATAAAATAAAAAGTGGGATGAAAAAATTTTCAAAATCTTTTAGTCATTAAGGAATTATCTTCCATAATATTAACATTTAATATTAATTTTTCTAGGGGAAGGGCTTTTGAAGAGCTCGTGTAGTTGTTAAGAATTGGACCTAAAATGAACATGTTTATTTTGTACTTTGTTATCATTACACAGGGAATAGGCTTATCTAAACAGACTCCAATAACTTTCTTCCTATTAAAATTGCCTTGGAGCTAATCTCAAATTAATGTGTTCAGTTTGTCTCCTGTTTGACATAAACTCGGGTAGTTCATTTCCCAGCAAAAGTACATTTTTGGGTTTTTTTGAGATTTTTTTCCTTCAGAATGTTTTAAGGAAATCTAAAAGTTGGGATTTATTAGTAATCCCCTACCTATAATTTGATAAATTGAATATTTGGATGGGATAAAGGATGGCATAATAAACAAAATCTTGTAGACGAATTTGTGTTGGAGAATCTTTTATTTCTAAATTCTACTTTTCCTTTGTCAGGGGAACATGAGTGGCTGTTGTAGATACCTGCTGTGGTAAAATAGTCATTTTTCTTTTGACTTTTGGGAAGTTCAGGCTCTATGTATTATTTTAACAAGATTCAAGGGGTATGTATTTAAAGCCTTACAATGCCTGTACCATGGGAATATCAATGTAATGCAGACACAGTAACTACTTTCAAGGAGATCAAGTCTATAAGGGAGGTGAACTTTATCAGTACCATTAGTCATAATGAATCACCAGAAATATACACAAGTGGGTAGGGTGGTTTACTAGGTTCATGGGGAAGTACCAGTCAGAGAAGTCTTCCTGAAAACAAGCTCAGATTTAAACAGATTGATAGGGACCAGCAGATGGCGTAATGGTTACATCACTGGACTCCCACATAGTCAACTGTGGTTCGAGTGCTGGACCTGGTGGCTTCAAATTCACACCAGCCATGTGTGTGTGTGTGTGTGTGTGTGTGTGTGTGTGTGTGTGCGTGTGTGTGTGTCCCAAATCTCAAGAGGACAGTGGAGGGGAAGAGATTGCAGCATTGCCATCCCCCTTTTCTGTCTCTCTGTCTGTCTCTCTCTCTCTCTCTGGAGAGCACACACACCCTATAGAAAAAAATCTTTCTAAAAAATAAATAAATAAATAACCAGATTGATAAATGTGTTAACATAAAACATAAAATAAGGAAAATCAGTGAGGTATGAGGGGACTTCAAAAAGTTTATGGAAAACTAGAATTACAGTAGGAGCTTACTTCGTTGCAAAAAAATTGAAATCCACTTATAGTTTCTCCATAATTTGCATTTTGCATAATCTTTCTGGATTCTTACATATGCAGTTGATAGGATGCCTCTAGGTCTTCATATGTAGTGTTGGTATACATAAGCTCAGGTCTTTACACAGAGCATGCTCTGAGCAACCCTGCCTAACTCCAGAAATTGTCCTGAGGCACATGTCGCCTTCCCATCCATGGAGGTGCTTGAGCAAACATCTTCTCTTCTCCGTGCAGAAGTCCTGTCCTGGTATTCCAGTGCAACCACCGCCACGTCATTTGCTTGGACTGTTTCCACTTGTACTGTGTGACCAGACTCAACGACCGGCAGTTTGTTCATGACCCTGAGCTTGGCTACTCCCTGCCCTGTGTGGGTAAGTCTAGCACTATTTTTATTTTTATACCTAATACAAGTTTAAAAAAAAAAAAAAAAAGAAAGAAAAATACTTATTGATGCAAAACTATTTTAGCTATACCTAATTCCCAGCAGAGGGGCTGAACATTTAAGTCTGATCATTACTTGGTAAGAAACATTAATGTTTGGATCAGCAAAGTTAAAGGACTGTAGAGAACAGTCTTGAACTAGAAAATGCAAACTTGCCTAAAGGCATTGGGCATACATCTCAAAATATTGTGACGCTAGAGTACACAAAGTATGTCAGTGGGTTAGGTTCACTCTGCAAGTTCTAGACATTAGCCTGGATCTAGAATAGTGTATCCCAATTTTTAATTGTGCACCCCATCACTAAAGTGTTGAAAATATACCCAAAATATATGAAAGAATATATATGAGAAAGAAATGAAAGATGATTGAGATAAAACTGGACTACTTAATATTAAAATTTTTATCTTCTAACATTACAAACAGCTGTTACTTGTTGTGTAGTTATTACATATATAATTACTTGAGGTGTAATACTTGTAACATACAATTAACCATTTTGAAGTATACAATTCAGTGACATGTAGTGCATTTATAGTGTGGTTCTCACCCCTTCTCCCCCCCACACACACAGTTCCAGAACTTTCTCATGACGTCAGAAGGACACCCCGTACCCATTAAGTAGTCATTCCATTCTCCATGGACCTGGTCCCAGTCACTGATAATCTGCTTTCTCTCTATATATATTAACACTTTGATTATTTATGTAAAAGGATTCATACATGTGACATTTTATCTGCCTTATTTCACTTAGTATAATGTTTTTGAGGTTCATCCAAGTTGTAGCATGTATTCATGCTTCCTTTCTCTTTGTGGCTGAATAATAGCTCATTGTAGAGATGGACCACAGTTTAGCTGTTCATGTGTTGATGGGCATTTGTGTGGTCTCCATGTTTGGGGGCTATTATAATGAATACAGCTATAAATATCCATGTGCAGTTTCTGTGTAGACATACGTTTTCATTTCACTTAGATACATTCCTGGAATTAGAATTCTGTGTCTGACTTTTCAGAGAATTCCAACTGTTTTCCACAGCTACGACATCAATTTATATTGCCCCAGCAATGTGTAGTGGTTTCTGTTTCCTCATAGCCTTGCCAGTACTTATTATTTTCCTATTGTTTTTCTTAATAGCTATCCTAGTGTGAGTGTGAAGCGATACCTGATTATGGCTTTGATCTTAACTTCTTTAATGGTTGATGCTATTGAATATCTTATGTGCTTGTTAGCCACTGGCTCATCGTCCTTACAGGAGTGTCTGTTTAAGTCTTTTGCTCATTTTTAAATCGTGTGGTTTATCTTTTTGTTGTTGAGTTATAATAGTTTTATATATATCTGAATATTAGACTGTTAGCAGATATATGATGTGCATGTAATTCTCCCATTCTAGATGTCTTTTTTTTACTTCCTTATTATCATTCTTAGATGAACAAAAGTTTTTAATTTTGATGAAGTTCAATTTATATATTTTTCCTTAGTTGTTCATGTTTTTGTGTCAAATATAAGAATCTATTGCCATACGTGAGATCATGAAGATTTATTCCTATTTTCTTCCAGTAGTACAGATCTTACATTTAGTTTGCTGAACCATTTTGAGTTAAGTTTTTATATACAGAGCAAGGTAGCACTCCCTACCTCACTTCATTTTAATGATTGCAATATGATTAACTATGCTTCATTGATTTTGAAAATCACATTTTGAAATGATGTGATACCTTGATTCATAGGTCAGGTTTTAAGTTCAACTTAATTCATTACTTAGTTTTAATATCATTCATAGCTAAAAAAAAAAAAAAAAACTTCAAAATTATAAACAGATCCAAATGGAAGAAGCTATTTGCACTGTAGATTTTATAAATTATGATACTCCCTTTTCAATTATATCTACTAATAATGCAACTTTTATGAAAGTTCACATAATATATGTGTCAATTCATTGTTAAGGAACACTAATTTGAAAAGTATTGTGCTTTCACATTTTTAACAAAAGCATTCAAAAGCCATTGAAGCAATCATTTGTAAATTGGAAAATGCTATTTCTAATGTTTTTCTTTCACAAAACTACAAACAATGGAAACATTTCTAAATATTCATTTTCACATTTTCTCTTCATACTGAAGTTACTTTTAATAATTAGGTCATTCCTCACAGTTTTTAAAAATGTTTACCTTCTTATCATAGAAAATCTCCAACATGCGGGACCAGCAGGTGGTGTAGTGGTTAAGACGCTAGACACTCCCACATGGCTGACCACGGTTCAAGTCCTGGACCTGGTGGCTTGCTTTCTCACTTTCCTTCTCTTTCTCTCTGCGTCTCTCTCTGGTCAAATCAAAATAAAATGAATGAACGAATAAAAATAAATAAATAAATAAATAAAAGAAAAGAAAATCTCCAACATTGCAAAAGTAAAGGGAAATACTACAATAAACCCCCTTGTTCCACTTATCCAGTATTTGACTGACAAGATAGTTTAGGCCTTCCTTATAACTCTTACCCAATGACCTGAAATCAGTCATTTTGCTCAGGCGCTCTGATTATCTTTGACAGAAAATTGTATTTAGAAGTCAAAATCTTGGTGCTTCGTGTGCTCACTGATACTAGGTTAATCACTGTTTCAGGGCCTAGAGCTAGGAAATGTTTGTGTTTTTTTTTTCCTTTTTAAGTACAAATTACAATATTAGTAATACTTATTTTTTCAGTAAAATTCAGAGTTATGGAATTTTTGTTTATAGTCACCAATGTTACAACTGTGGTTACTTTCTCCCTTGGCCAAAATCCTGTTACTGAGCTAACACTTAGTTTTTGTTTTTTATTGCAAAGATTCCTAAAACTAATAGACTTGAGTGCATACATATTTTCATATTGTCAAAAAGCAAAAATGTTGGTTCATTCTATGAAGGGACTAAAAACTTATTGAAAGGGCAGCTTTATAGAAGTCTGACCACTGCAGGGAAGCTTTGAAATCTAAGCCAGGTCTTGTCATCAGGTGTGGAGAGGAAAGCCTTTCTGGACTCATGGTGCTCCAGAACATTCCCATAAAGGTTGTCAGCCAACTTCAGCAGTTCTAACACATTCATTTCCACATAAGTAACCAATACCTCTTACTACCAAAACTTACGTAATAAGATGTTCCTTTTCCCCATAATCTACTCTTTCAAGCCTCTTTGAGCTCCTTAAGCTACACCTTCAAAGCTCAGTGTCAGACATATACATGCAAGGTGAGTAGTCAGCCATGGACCAGTCTCACTCACTAACAAAATTTCATGAGAGATAGTTAAAACTGCTTTCGAACACCTTCCAAGTACCAACCTTGCTCTCCTAGTGAGCTCCTCACGTGACCAGAATCTGTCACATTCTGAGGGTAAGTTGCTAAGGCTCATTTCCTAGGAGTCAAGAGTGAGTACTGGCCAGCGCTGACACGAGCACTTACTCCATGTAAGGCGTCACATGTGGTGCTTATACGTTTACATCCACGTGATCCCCGCAAAGCCCTACTGGAATGAGTGCTGTTGTTGTTCTTATTTTGTCAATGAAAGAATTAAGCTCAAGAGAAGTTAATTAAATTACACATGGTAATTTAGCAAGCAAATGATGGGGCTGATGTACAAATCCAGAGAGTCATGGCTCTGTCTCTTGTGGTTTTAATTAATATGTGGATAGATAAGCCTATAAACAACAAAGTGTAATACCTTTGAAAATTCTGTAGGAAAAAAGGTCGACAGAAGAATATTTTAATTTTTAGTACTATTCCATGTTTAAGCCAACTATGAACCTGAAAAGTAATAATTATTTTATTTTACAGAGAATGATTTAAAGGCTTTGTTTTAGTTTGTTCTCTGTTGCTTAATAACTGAATATCCTAGTCTGATGTTTTATGAAAAGTAGAGATTTAGTTAGCTCACAGTTTTGGAGGTTTGAGGCAAGAGCCACATCTGGTGAGGATCTTCTTGGAAAGGACTCTGCAGAGTTGTGAGGTGGAGCAGGGCATCACGTGACGAGACAGAGTGAGAGCAGAGCATGTGTTGGGACCAGCAGATGGCATAATGATTATGTCGCTGGACTCCCATGTAGTCGACTGTGGTTCAAATCCCAGACCCAGTGGCTTAAAAACATGCTGAGTACGTGCGTGTGTATGTGTGTGTGTGTGTGTGTGTGTGTGTGTGTGGGCCCAAAATCCTGAGAGGAAATGGGAGAAGGGATTATGCATGACCATCCCCCCTTGAGGGTGATTCCTTGCTTTCTGTCTCTCTTTCTCTCTGGCAAGTGCACATGCCCTGTAACAAAAACTCTCTTTAATAAAAAACCACAGAGCATGTGTCCCTTTGCCTGCTCTTCATATAAAGCCATCAGGAGTCAGTCAAGGGGACTCACCCTGTGATCTCATGCAATCCCAGTCACTTCCCAAAGGCCCCCTCTTTCAATCAGATGAAGTCTCCACCCTTCAACTCATTCCCAAACTGTAGCAGGCTCAATATGATTAAGTATGCGGGATCCCAGTCAGGAACTGTAGGGCTGAGCCTTCAACCAGATGGGTTGACTCCAGAGCTCAGGCTCCCAACACTCAACTGCTCGCTTCTCTCCGGGTGTAGTTCTCAAGCCCAGAACCCAAGCTGCACTTGTGAGCATGAGGAACCTTCTCAAGACCCCAGTGCCCAGGCCATGCCTCAAGTCAAATAAATGAGACCCCTTCAGCGAGAGCATCAGTATTTGTTCAGGCCTCCAGGTTTAAGTTTGAGAACTATGGCAGAGTTAACATTCTGCGAACAGCAAGATGCTTTGAATGGACTGCAGCATTAATAAGTGCAAAAATCTCCCCTTCCCTTGTCTGTTTTGCTTGTGGGTGATTTGATTTGCTAACCAGCATAGATTTTTCAATAAATGCTGATGGCATTGAAAATAAGATCAGCAAACACAGCCAAACATCCTGTTTACAGAACCTTTGACACTCTTGGATGAAGGCATGGGCTTCAGGGGAAATCTCATGCTGACTCTGAAATGTGCAGCTCTCTTGGCTGTACCTGCTGTCACAGCCTTCTAGCCCAGGAATTATTCTGAAATCCCACCACACCCTCAGTATCTGCTCTTACCCTTGTTAGTCATTCGTAGAACTTGGTGAGGCTTCAAGTATTTAGGTTGATTTCTTTTAGAGTGCTGCTCTGGAATTTGTATGATGGTGACTGTGCACCAGCCAGTTAGGAGCCCTGGCAGCACGGATTCCCTGTGGTCTCTGGCTATCTAAGAGCATAGTTCCAGCCCTCTGCCTGGCCTACCTGAGACATGGTCATAGTGTGATACAAGCCCATCCGCTTTCATTTCCTTTTCTTTCCCAGGTCACTTTTCATGTAATTCCAGTTTTCATCTAACTTGCAGTGCAGTGTCTGGCACTTGCAGGTAGTCCGTCAGGGCCCAGTGCCTTTGTCGGCAGAGCTGCAGCAGAAGACAGGTAGTTTGTGAGATGCGGAGTTATTCCAGCTGCAGGAGGGTCATGAAGCCTGAGTTCCAGATAGCTATTAAGGAAGGTACGCATAGAAGCCACTAAAAAATCATTGGTTTTTGGCTGTCAAACATTGCTTTCTCAGACACTCACAAAGCAATATAATTCCTAAAACCACACTGGAAATATAAGAACTATAAAGGTGAATCGCTGAAGAATATATACAGATGTCCACTACTATTAAATATTAAAAGTTGAACAGCACTCATTGTTAAAGAGTGGCTAACTTAGGCCCTGGCGTGGTGACACAGGCAGTAGGGGTGCTGCTGCGCAGTGTTGGAGACCATCTGCAATGGCCATGGGTCCCCACCTGGCCAACCCGTGATGCTGGCTGCTGGGCAGGGGAAAGGATTGTGGCATGAAGACCCTGTTGGAGGTGCCACTGTCTCTCAAAGTTAATTTTTAAAGATGCTTTAAGAGTGTAAACTGTGGGCACACATTCATCACAAATAGAAATATAAATTCATGGGACCAGCAGTTGGCGTAATGGCTATGTTGCTGGACTCCCATGTAGTCGACCATGGTTTGAGTCCCAGACCCAGTGGCTCAAACTCACACTGGGTGCGTGTGCGTGCGTGTCCAAGATCCCGAGAGGAGAATGGAGGAGAAAGGATTGCGGTGTGGCCATTCCCCCTGGGGGGTGATTTCTCGCTTTCTGTCTCTCTGTCTGTCTCTGTATTTCTGGCAAGTGTACTCACCCTATAGCAAAACAAACAAACAAACAAACAAATACTCTAAAAAAAGAAAAAAGAAATATAAATTCATTTATTTCTAAAAGCAGTTTGGAAATTCATATAATAAACTTTAAGAAGCCTTCCAAGAACTGTCAAGAAGCCTGTCTACACACATTCTCTGTGGGTCTGCATGTCTGTCTCTCTCTGAAACACACCAGGCATCATCTTCGCCTGGATCCTGCATAATTCCAGCAGCCACCAGGGTGATGGCAGCACCAGGAATTAAGCCCCTGACACACACAGAGCTCAAGCTAATGATTTTTCTGCCTTGAAATGAAATCAAACTTCCTAATTTCCTGAGATTAACTCTTAACTCCCTTCTGTTTTGTATTTGTGGGTGGCTTAGTTGTTTCGATAGTTTTACTTTGACTTGGGTGTATGAGGCAACGTGAAGCAGGGCAGTATGCAGTGCAATCTCTCTAAGCAATGCTGGAATTTTAGTGGCTTAACAAAGTCACGGTTTTTCTCCAACTCGTGTTGTGGTCCAGTGGAGGTCATCCGCGAGGCTCCTGCTCCACACCATCATTCAGGGGTCTCGTCTCTTGACTTCTCCTTCCTTTGGTGGTTTTCCTCAGTGGCCTTGGAGTGACTGCTTGATGCTTTTGCTGGGCCCAGTGGGCACAGGAAGGCAGAGAACCATGCACCACAGTGGAGACTCTAGAGGGCAGGCTCAGAAACAAAGCACATCACTCCTTCCCAGGCTCTTTATCCAGGAAGCAGCCGCAAGGCCCCACTGAACCACACGGCGTGTGCGTTGGGAGTGAGCGTGGAGGTGGGAGGGAGGGAGTGGGAAATATGGTCTGGCCATGTGCCCAGGAGGGAAAGCAGAGGGCTGTGAACACACAGTATCTTTCTAACGTGGGTAGAGAGCGTGGTGAAAAGGAAAATTTATTGAATGGCTTTTCAGCTTTCCTTGCCCTGCTTGCAACAGGAACAACACTCAATCAAATAACTTCATTATAAGGAGTGACTGGTACATGGACAAGGACCAGAAAGAGAACTGTAGGACAAAATCGATGGTGTTCCAGAGCTCCTTTGAGCTGGATCAGCAAGGACGGCCTGTTTGGTCATCTTTTTGGCCTTGGAAATGCTGTCTTCATAGAATCCTACTTCCGAGATAGCAGCGGAATCGTGCGCTTGTTTGATGCGTGCGTGAGTCTTTAGTGAGTTATGGATGAAGCAGTTCTGCTCGCCTCTGATACCGCCAGCAGCATCTTCCCTTTGTCTCTAGGGGGAATCCCATGCCCAAATCAGCTTCATCCCCGATGCCTACTTTGCTTACGTTTCTACTTTCCAAACCATCTTTCCCCCCATCTTTTCCCACATCTCATCAAGTGGACAAAAATAAAATAACGTATTAGAAAACAGAAGTGAAGTGGGACTGTTCCGAATAGCTAGCAGAGAAGGCAAAAATACTTTCTCTCCACCCATCTCTGCCTCCAGGTCTTAAAAAGAGCTTTCTACCTGTGGTTTCTAAGTGCAAAAGCAACCAATTTCAAATGTAAGTTTATCACTTATCCAGAAAATTTGGAAAGATACTTGTAAAAGCTGAAGATAATAATCAGTTGTCCAAACCAGGTACCTTTAGGCTTCCTTCTTCTTTTAATTTTATATAGACACAACTATAGATGGACATAGATACACATGTCTGAATTCCATTCCCCTAGCTTGCTAGCAGTGAGCACGACTGTGGAATCTGTGCCCCCTGCTTTCTTAGCATAGAGGCTCTTCCAAGGATGGAAGGATTGTAACAGTAGCCAGCAGAGGATTAATTGAGCCTTACGTGTATCATATGAAATGGTCTGATATATTCTTGCATTTATCAAGAGCCATGCCATGCGTATACAACGGCCCTTAAACACATGTGGATAGTTACAGGTCTGCTGTGGAGGACCTCTGTCGTCACAGTACCGGCCAGGAAAGGCACAGGGCCCGCATCCCAGGATCCCTCCGGAAGATCCCTCCCACCACAGCTCCTCCTCTAGCTTACGTATGACTAACTGACCCCGGTGGTAGTCATCCCTGCTTTTCTTCACTACATCAGCACCTCTGCATACTCCCTAAATAATCCAGGTATTGGCCTGCTTTTAACTTTCACACTGATGCTTGAAAGATTTTGCCAAATTTTCTGGCCCAGAACTCCAGCAACACCCCTCGTCATGAAACTGAATACATGTACACACCATGCCAATATTCGGGATCTTCATTCCTGTATTTGTTTTATGCATTTGATGATTATACTGGGTAATGGCTAAATTTATATTTATCTTCCTCCTTTAGGTTGTTACTGGGTATGGAAATAGTCTACTATCTTTTCCATTAGAAAAATGTTGAGCTTAGATCAGAGATATAGAAGCAAACTGTAATAGTAATTAGAAAGAACTGCTTAGAAATTGAGATGATTTTATTGCAGAGAACTAGAGTCTTGTATCTGTATGTTGAATTGAGAAAAGTACAGCTCACTACGGTGTTAAATATCCCTATGTTTTCTGTGTTGCATGTGCCGCTACCAACTACTGCCCACTGGGCTTCTTGGGGGGTTCCACCTCAGCTTATCACTTGTGTATATTGGACCATTTCTATTGCTAAAACCACTAAACAGAAGCTGCCTTACAGCAGCTGAGGCTAAGCAGTGCAGCACATTAAAGACACAGTGGGCAACACCCTCTGGTGTCTCCGGAGATGAAATGTGTTCTGGAGCTTCAGGAGCGATGTTGTCTGCAACTAGCCACAGGTTAATTGCAGAAGAAAACAGGGCCGTCAGTGTCCTCCAGGTCGAGACCATTTCAGTTTATTTGAGGCAGACAGTGTTTTGATTTTAAATACACACTTCCTGATTCAGACGGTTGTGGTTTTGTAGAGCAATGTTCTAGTATAGACTGTTCCTTGGTCACCACTACCATCGTCCTCACCAAAGCCATGCGCTCCAAGCCTGCTGGTGCTGCATTCAGTACGAGACGAGTTCAGCCACCTAAACACACACCCTCGGTCACAGCGATACAACTCTGCTCCTCCTCACTGTGTGGTGTCTCGTGTTAATGAGACTTCATGCATAGAAATTGCTATGAGCGGCTGACCTCCAACTATCTTTGAAATAATTAATAATGTGCTTATAGGGGTTGATTTACATATTCATGAGAGTTTATGCCATTTGGTTCCGAAGCAGGACAGTGAGAGAACGTGGTGTTGTAAAGGCATACCGATTTAACAAGCGGGGGAGTGGTTTAATAATCTAATGTCAAGATAGAAATAAATATATAGTACCTGAACCAAGCAGTCGTATTATTTATTTCCAGTAAAATCTGAATGTCCTGCAGGTTATCTTATATGTTCTTCTACTCAGAAGTTGGGAAAATATTATTTCTTGTGCCTTCTTGTTTTTGAACCTTTACTAGAAACAATCTATCTTGGAATTCTCTGTTTACAAGGAAAGCGCTGTATGAAAGGCCGTGGAAATACTTAGAGGAAGGAGGAATGAGAACAGCATTTAAGGAAATGGCATTCTTCGTCTGACTTTAGTCTGGGACCCTCTCCTCCTCTCTGGCCTCCATGTAAAAGGAACAGCTCTTTGTCATGCTCCTGCGTAGCAGGGATTTGGGGTAGACCACTGTGCTAGGGTGCCAGGGCTACTGTCACACAGTCCCTGGGTGTCACTGGGTGGCTAAAACAACAGGAATGTAGGGGCCCACGTTCCGGTGCTGGAAGCTGAGGTTCATGAGCTGGCAGGTGGGTTTCTCCCAGGCCTCTGTCTGTGGCCCATGGCTGCCTCCTCCTCGTGTCTTCACGTGGTCTGTCCTCCATGTCTGTCTGTCCTAGTCTCCTTTTCTTAACATGACTCCAGTCATATTAGATAAAGCCCCACACACACAATGGCCTCTTCTTGCCTAGTTACCTCTCTCAAGGCCCTGTCTTCAAACACAGCCACAATCTGAGGTACCGAGGTCAGGACTGTAACGGATTTGGGGGGGCCACAAGTTAAGTCCTTAACAGCCGATTTCTAGATTCTGAAATAGTTTCCAAATGCTGATATCCCCAAATGCAGAGAAGGCGGGTGGACAGGAGAAGTTCTGCCCACAGGCTTAAACTGCCAGCTATGCCTCCGGACATGCCTGTTTGCCATCCTTCCCACGTCCCCTGCCCATGCTCGGTGTTGGCTCAATTCCTAAGCTCCAACACCAGGACACCTAAGGACTGCGGGGGCCTTCTGCCAATGATCTCATTTAAAACCTGGACTCACTAACAGACACTTCAGGGAGGCCACTCTTAACTCTTCATCCTCTGGAAAAGTACAAATGCAGTCGACCTTGAGGCGGCGGTGGCAGTGCTTCAGACATCTGAGGTCTCAGTCCTTATTTCTCCCAGGATGGACGTCAGGATCTGGGTCCTCCAAAAAGAATTTTTTTTCCCCCTGATTATTGTAAGCAAAACTGCTGTAACCAGTAAAGCCAGAAATGTAATGGTTCACAGACTAGGCATTGCAGGTGAGTGGCTGTTTACCTACTAAGCGCAGTTTCTACTTGTTGGCTCCACCATCCACTGGACCTTGTCAAGGTCTGCATGATCAAGCCTCATCTCTATGTGAGGGTCCAGCTGCTGGCAGAGAGGAAGGAAATTATGAAGATACTCATGTTTCGTATAAACCTTGGCTCAGACATGGCCCACATTTCTCCACTCCTTAATGGGCAAGGACTTAGTCATTTGCCCCTACCTGCTACCAGGGAGCCTGGGTAATGTGGTCTTAACTAAAGAAGGCCTAGGACAGAGAGGAAGTAAGAATTTGGGAAGACACGGGGCATTCTCTGTCAGAGGAGTTCCTTGGGGTTGTGGGTAGCACAGCTCCCGAGTGGCAGACTTGGTCAGCCATCTAGTATTCAGGAATCACAGGCAGAGTGTAGACATTGTACTCGGACAGTACTGGGTCAATTACAGATCTGCTCTATTAGAGGTTGAGCTGACATGTTCTTTTTAAAATGAAAATAATGCTGAATGCAGAGATGATTCAATCACACTGGATATTTAGGTTACCAGCACAGTTCCTGGTACACAGTCTGTCTGGCAGCTTCTCTTCACCAGCAGTCAGGTACACCATCATCAGAAGGTGTTCTAGAAACTTGCAATTCCAGTGGGAAGCCTTAAGCTGCAACTTAGGTTTAATTGAGGTTTCATGGCTAAGAAGTGAAAATCTCATTTTCTTTCTGACATTTTCTACAAAATAATAATTTGTGAAAATAATGAATTCCTTTGAATGAGGCATTAACATTCTAAGAAGTATAAATGTTACATACATATGTTTGTAAAAACAAATACTTTGAGGACCAGCAGATGTTGAAATGGTTATGCCATTAGACTGACTCCCAGTTGATCATGGTCGACTCCAGGACCCGGCAGCTTAAACCTCATACTGGGCACGTTCGGAGACTATTAGATGGAATAATGGTTACCTTGCTGGATTCCCACATAGTTGACTGAGGTTCAAGTCTTAGAAACAGTGGTTTGAAACTCACACCTGGTGTATGTACATATGTGACCAAAATCCCGAGAAGAGAAGGGATTGTGGCATGGCCATTCCCCCAGAGGGTAATTTCTCACTTTCTGTCTTTCTGTTTCTCCATCAAGCACATGTGCCCTATAACAAAATCTCTGTTAAAAAAAAAAAAAAAGAGTTAATTAATTAAATAAATTAAATAAATAAATTAAGATAAACTCATGCTGGGCCCATGTGTGTGTCTGCCCAAGATCCCAAGAGAATGGAGGAAAAGGGATTGTGATGTGGCTATCCCCCTGGGGGGAGGGAGGGGGTGATTTCTCATATTCTGTTCCTCTGTCCCTCTGGAGACCACATGTACCTTACAGCAAAACTCTCTCTCAAAAATAAATAAATAAATAAACTACTTTGAGGAGACAGCAGGTAGCATAGTGGTTAAGGAGCTGGACTTCCACATTGCCCACCATGGTTGAAGTCTCAGACCTGGTGATCTGAAAAACACACCAGACATGAGTGCATGGACGGCCATTCCAAAACCCCAGGAAGAGAATGGAGGAGAAGGGGTTGTGGAATGGCCGTCCTCCCTAAGGGGTGACTTTTCATTTCCCTCTCACTGTCTTCCTATCTCTGGTGAGCACATGCACCCTATGGCAAAAACCTAAAATCAAACAAAACCAAAACAAGTACAAATATTTTAAAAGTCATTTATGAGGTTCTTATTGAAATTCTTAAATTAGACTTACTCTGTGTCATGAATTCACCATATTAGTTTCTCATAGAAAAGGACAGATGTAAGGATGTAAATGACTATGAAGCTGCCATTGTGTATAATTTCGCCTTTTTACTGACGGCATTGATAGGCTTCCACTGAGTTGTTAATGTAACTCCCATGTTTTTTTCTCAAAAATTTTGTGTTTTAATAAGCCATCGGCAAGTAAGAAGTAAATTTGTTTGTGCTTTTGGACTCTAATCAAGTATAATTTTGAACAAATATGCAGGCTAAACTTTGAATTGCAGTATTCTAGAAGAGTTGAGAGGGCTATTAAAAAAGTGAACTCAGATTATCATCCAGTATGTTATGGGGAAAAAACATTGGGACTCCTATTTTGATTTATTTTTTTATATTATTCTTTAATTTGTTTGTGTGTGTATGTATGGGTTAAATGCACGTAAAATAGCAACAGTGTTGTATTAAATCAATATTGATATTCATACTCATTTTGTCTTGTTTTCTAATTGCTGATTTTTATTAACTTAATAATTGTTACAATGTGATTATTCAGTACATGAATCCAATGCGTGATGATTAAATCTGGGTGATTAGCATACCCGCATTTCAACCATTTGAAGCAGTATCTGCAATAAGCTGTAGTTAACCACATTCTCCCCACTGCATTTTACACCACTAGACACGACTCCTGCAGATAGAGGTTCTCAACCACAATTGTGGGGAAGCTGACCTAGACCAATGGGTGTCTAACTCCTTTGACTGAGGCCTACCGAAAGAGATACAGTTGACATCAAGATCTGTAAACATATCAAATACAGACTTGTAAGTAATTGAAAAAAAAAAAAAAAACCTGTCACAAAATAATAGTTCTGTGACATATAGATGTTTTCCCTTTTAATCTGTCTCAGATGCATTTAAGCCATCCCTAGCAGGTAAGCATCCCTGTTTTTAAGGACTTTCAAAAGAATATCATAACTTCCCTTAGAAGCCCATTTATTGTTCGGTCACTTCAAGGATCTGAAATACCTGTTTGTCTGATTTTTAAACATTACTCATATCTTACTCTGTGAGGAAAAAAAACATAATGCAGTAGATTCAATTTGAACAAACTAGAAATATAAAGTCATCCATTTATTCTTTTAAATAAGCCATTTAAGGAATTAATAAAATGTAACTTTTTATATATATTAGTCAACAGAAAACACCATTCAGATACACATTTAATTTTCAGTAATGCCTCACCAAAGACAGAGACAACATGAGACTCTAGGGTTATTTTCATGGATGGGGTTCTCAACCCGGCCACACATGGAGTCGGGGTGCTATCTCCTCTGATTCAATGTCCAGAAAATCCTTACTTCCCTAAGCCTGTACAAATTCATTACCATAATTAGGAGCAATAACCTTCAAGAAAAACTTAGAAATATCTGAGTAGCCTAAGTTAATGGTGACTTCAAACTGTGTTTACTGCACTTGTTATAATTAGCGAATTCCTAGTGTACCCTGAGAGGCTCATCAGAAATACAGTGGTTAATGTTGAGGGCTCTGTCTCTGTATTTTTTTTTCTGCCATCCTGATATTCCCAAGGGACAGGGTATCATTTGTCTCGTTTGTTCTTCAGGGTCTGCGGTCAAGCGCGTGCGTTGGTTTCCTTGTACTCGTTCCTCTAATTGGACTCTGTGGTAGGAACAGTACTGACCTACGTAAGTCATGGGGTGGGCCCTGACCACCACCAAGTGGACACCCAGTAACTGAGTCGGATTACTTACTAGTTACTGGACAGCCAGGCAGGTCTTCTGCATACATTGTCTTTGTTAAGCCTCACAACCATTCCATGTGGTTGATATTTATAATCTCATATTGTAGGTGAATAAACTAAGACTTTTAGGAAGCTACATGCAGCATAGATCTACCTGAAATTACTCAGAGCTAATTTTCTCTTTTCATATATTCACAAGACTTGTTCGTGTCTAGGGTCTCTTCCACCTCAGAGATGCCATGTTTCTTGGCTGTTGGCCCCTATGCTATGAGTTACTATGTATTGCTTCTATGAAATTGATCAGACTCAGTGTGAGTAAACACCATCAGATCCATAAGTGGAGAAAGCACTTAGTAATGGAGATGCAAGATACTCTGGCATATCAGTCTCCTTGTGATATCTCTAGATCAGTGTTTATCAAACTGTGCTCCATGGAGACATGGGGCTAGGTTGGCCAGAAGACATATCAAGAAATAATCTACATGGAAGAATGATCAGTCTGTGTAAGACGTTCTGTTCTAGAAACTAAGGTTCTTATTCAAAATTACAACAGAAAATAATGGGACCTACAGTCCCCAACTCATAGTAGAAACTTTTTTTTTTTTTAGAGGTTTTTGCTATAGGGCACATACACTCGCCAGAAAGACAGACAGAGAGCGAGAGAGAGAGAGAGAGAGAGAGCAAAAAACACCTCCAGGGGGGATGGCCACGCCACAATCCCTTCTTTATTCTCCTCTTGGGATCTTGGGCACGCATGTACTTATGCCCGGTGTGAGTTTAAGCCACCAGGTCCAGGACTCGAGCTGTGGTCAGCTACATAGGAATCCAGCGACATAGCCATTATGCCAACTGCTGGTCTCTATAGTAGAAACTTTTAAAAAGTAATTTAGTTTTGTTGATATTGTATTTTTTTGAATAATAAATAAAAGAACTATCTGTTTTCCTTTATGAATTAAAGTAACATCCTTGCAAAATGCCGAAGACCACATTTTAATTTCTTTCTAACTTAGATAGAGGGAAAACCAGAATTCTATTAAAATATTGTGCACTGAAGTAAAATGGTCAGTCTAAAAATAGTAAGACCTAAAAGTAAAATAATTTAGGACATTTCCCTATCTGAGCAGGAGAAAAAAACAATTTTTCTTTTGGATTTCTCCTATTTTAATTTGAACGTGCTCCTTTTAGTTAAAGACTGTTTACTTTCTATTATTCACTTCAGTGAAATCAACGATCTTGGTGAGTTTTTACTGTTCATTTTTAACTATGCAAGTAGTAAAAGATGTTGGCTTCAGAGGAAGTAAAAGCTCTTGTTTGGTGAAATACTACCACCATCATCAGAATTTATTTACCTAATGTACCACTTTAGAAGGCACGGTTTCAGGAACTGGGTATTGTTCTGGGCTATGTACAGTTTCTGTAGTCTCGTCATATCAGTAGCAGAAGTAATTACCTGTGAAGTCTGCTTAACGGTACATTCATGCTAAGGATAGCGCGCTGGGTGTAAATCAACAGCAGCACAACTCAAACTTTCTTTTCCAGAGCAAAGCTCTAGGCTGCAATTTTGCCATTCTTCCTTCTGAGCCAAAAATAAAAATAAATCAAGGTAGAAAAACAGCTATAAAGCTGATCATGAGATTTGCAACCAGCTAACACATGGTCTAAATCATAAGAACGTTTGAGAGTCCTGTTCGCTTTCTGCCATGCCTATACCATGGAAACCCTCAGTGCAGGGAAAAGGAAGCCACCTTGTCATTTAAATAAAGAGACTGACACACGTAGCTTCTGCTTGTGATCCACACCCCTGGCAATGTGATGTGCTTATGGGAATATTAAAATAGCACTGAAAATCGTGGAAGCTTTTGGGGGATAATAACGGTTAACAGGGATATACTGTTTACCAGTGAGACTGAAATGAGACTCAAGTAAATAATACGCATTTCAGAAAATTACCCAATTACATAAATAACTACTCCAAGGCATTCTGGTCTCCAGGGAAAACAGCGTGCATTTTACAAAATTGCTTGTAATTATGAATTGTGTGTTTGTGAAGGAACCCAGTGTGGTAGGAGGAGGCACATTTGTCAGAGCTTAGCAATGGAGACTTTTTTTCAGGATTCGGAATATAAGAGAAAACATTTGCAGTTGCTTTTCTGAAGCCAATAAACTATGTGTTTAAGAATGCTTGACATACTATTTTGGAAAAGACTACAGAGCTATTTTGATGCCTGAGGGATTTAATACCAAATACCTTGAATTGAAGGCATTTAGCAATTGTTTTAAGAATACATTTTCCTTCTGAGACTATAACTATATTGTAGAGAAATAGATTTCCAGTGCAAATACTAATTATTCATATTACATAAAGTACCCTAATAATTTTGTTGTTTTTATTTTACACAGAAACGCATAATTAATTACTGAATTTTTTAAAACTTATGCAAACAGTTTAAAATCTTTTTCTCTTAACATGGAAGTAGACCTTAATTTTATTTTAAAAACATATCCATAGTCACATTTTTTGGAAATATTTTGACTGTGGCACCTTATTGAACAATAAGGTATGGGTTTTTTTATGTTTTTGTTTGTTTGCTGTTTTTGAGAGGTTTTTGCTATAGGGCGTATGTGCTCGCCAGAAAGGCAGAAAGAGACAGAGAGACAGAAAGCGAGAAATCACTCCCCGGGGGATGGCCACGCCACTGTCCCTTCTCCATTCTCCTCTCGGGATCCTGGGCACGCACGCACATGCGCCCAGTGTGAGTTTAAGCCACCTTGTCCAGGACTCATACTCGGCGGTTGACTACATGGGAATCCAGTAACATAGCCATTACACTAACTGCTGGTCCCAATAAAGTATGGTTTTTATCGCCTCAGTGAAAACAAAAACATTTGTGTACAACTCCATTCTATATAATGTGTATCCTTAGAACAAGATATAAAGCAGATTGCATCATTGTGTCCATTTTATAGGAAGTAATATCTGTTACATTTCCAGCTGTGCTAAAGGCAAAGGGGAACAAAGTTTGCAGAAGAGATACATTCTTAATTGGCGCTACAATTCGCTAATAACCGTGCAGATATAGAATTATTGATTTAGATAAGAGGGAAAGAAATGAAGGAGGTGGGGCAGAGCAGAAAACGTGGAGTAAAGCCAGCGTGAAGCTGGAAAGACCAACGTGGGCGGATCATAGTGAGAAGAGACCACGAAATCAGGCGGGACCAAGCCGGTCTGCACGTCAAGGCTGTAATAAAGACCTTGGTCTTTCTGTAAAATCTCTAGAAGTCAGACCTTTGAAGCTTCAAACAGGGTAAGTGAAAATACCATATTTGCATTTTTTAAAGACCCCTCTGGTTGGAGGGAGGAAAATGATTCCAAAGGGCAGGAGTAGAGAGGAAAGACCAGGAATTAGTGCTTAGCACATGGAGGACTGGGAATGGCGCCAGCTTGTTCTACGTGGTGCTGGAGCTAGCAAGAGTGATGCCGAAGTTGCATTTGACAAGACTTGAGGTGGACTGCCTATGGGAGGAAGGGAGGAGAGAGGGGGTTGCTGGAGACGACGTTTAGATGTCTAGCTGCAGAACAAAATGGATGAGCATCACAACATATTTGTGAAAAACAAAGATACATCGCCAGTACTTCTGTTGGGTCGTTGGAAAAGTCCTGACATTCTTCCATGTTTTTCTTCGCAAAAATGTGTCGTGACTTTTCCGACAACCCAATACAGAATGATTAACATTGATTTGTGGTGAGTCGTGCACTTTCCCCTTTTGGTGGAGAACAGGCCGTGAGGGCGCAGACGAAGTGAGGCTCTGTGAATGCCTGGCTGAGTGCGACTTGCATTGTGCCTCTCGGCTCACAGTGCTGGGCAGTGCAGGAGACCTTCTCAGAGCTGCCATTTGAGGACGTTGCCCATGAACATGGAGTCTCCTCTTTGTCAACTCCTGGAAGACATTTATCTGCACAGAAACTCCTCTGGCTGGCAGATACAGAACCAGAACCAACTAAAGCTAACATGAGAAAACAGGGGTCTTCCATTAAGGATGGAGCTCTCTCATGTTTCCAGGGACAAGTGTGAGCCTCAGGGAACCACTGGCTCAGAGACCCCGACTTGTCCCCATGCACCCGCTTCTCCCCCCAGTACCAACCCGCCTCGTGGAACCCTCGCTATGGACCAGTTCGCTCTCCTTCTCCAACTCTGGAGCAGGACCGCGCCAAGCCGTGGCTCACAGCTTGAGGAGGGTTTCACGATGTGGTGCGATGACTCCTTTGACGAGCTAAGGCATTGAAACTTCAGACTAGGGAAAACACTGCTTCTCCTGGGTCACACTTGGAAGCCATGCGTTTCCTCTTTTTTGACCCCTGGGAAGATTAGAACTTCCAAAGCTTGTCTTTAGCAGCTATAACATTTTATGGCATATATTTCTGTATGTTACCTTTATTCTTTGTCCTTGGTAGTTTCTTATTATTTTGTATTCTTTCCATTTTTAATCTAATTTCATCTGTGTAACTGTCTCTAATCCATTCTAGACTATTGCAAGAAAGAATGGATAAATTAAAAAAGGTCATTGGAAGGTAAATAGAGGTTCTTGGTGTCAGTAGAGTTGAGAACAGTTGAGCCGAGAATATAGCAGATATGTAACAAGAATATAACCGTCTAGAACATGTTACATGTATAATTTTATTCCCTCTCTTTACGCATTCATTTCATGAATGTATACTAAACCGAATGCATTTGTCTGTGCTGGAACATATGCGGTCATTTTAATCCATGTTTACATAGATTAAAATAATATCAAGTTAAAATCTATTTCTTATGATCATAAAATAATTTCAGGGGGCCAGCATGTGGCATGGTGGCTGAGGCACTGGACTCCCACATGGCCAACCATGGTTCAAGTCCCGGACCTGGCAGCTTGTTTTCTCATTTTCCCTCCCTCTCTCTGCCTGTATCTGTCTGGTCAAAGTAAAAAGAAAAAAAAAAAGATGATATTAAATAAATCTCTTTAAAAAAATTTTCAGTATGTTAGTGGCTATCATTTTCGTACAGCTATAGAACATTTCCACCATCACAAAAATGTGTATTGTGCAGCATGACATCAGAAAGTATCAAATGTGTTCATTCATAGTTTAGAAATAATTTGTGAATTAAAAAATCCAAACTCGAGGGGGCCAGCAAGTGATGTGGTGGTTAAGGCGCTGGACTCTCACATGGCCGACTGCTGTTCAAGTCTGGATCTGGCAGCTTAAAAATTATCCCAGGCACATGTGTGTGCATGCCCAAAATCTCAGGAGGAGAATGGAGGAAAAGGGATTGCAGCGTGGCCATCCCCTGGGGTGGTTTCTCACTTTCCCTTTCACTGTCTCTGTCTCTCTGCTTTGCAGCAAGTGTATGTGCCCTAAGGCAAAAGATTTTAAACATTTTAAAGCATTAAAAAGAAACAAACACATATTTTGTTTCTTTGGGAACCGATCTCTGGTGCTTTTGTCTCTTGTGTCGGCTTTTTATTCTAGCTCTGTAGTTGTGGTGCTTGCATGTGCTATTACTCCGGAATTGCACAGGGCCCACACAGTTCCTCTGCCCGGTCTTCCCTCTGCTGCCCATTCGCCCACTCTCTTCATGCTAATCGCGATTCATTTCCATCACATCAGTGCTCTGGCCAAGTCTGCTGTGACTTAGAACTTCCGAAATCTAGTCACAGCAGTTGAGTTTTCTTCCCTCACTACCTGAATTCCTCTCACCCTAACTCCTAGAGCTCTGCTTCGTCAGTACTATTTTGATTTTTTACTCCTTACCTGTGGGAATTCCGTTCCCCTCTATGTCCCCTCTGAATGCTGTTCCCAGTGCCAGGACTGCCTGCCACTCCCTCGCCTCAGCTCCAGGCACCTCAGCACCCTTTCCTCCCAGCCTCCCCGAGGCCAGTGAGAGACCGTCCAAGATGCCCATGTCCTGTTCAGGGATCCTTACCTTGCTAGAAATTGCTCTCCATCACTCAATTTATGAACACCCCAAATACAGCCTTCAACTCCTGGTCTCCTTTGGATTTTCCACTTTGCTCAGTGCCAGCCTCCTCAGGAAAAGCCACTTCATAAGCTGTACTTGACGGAGTCTGAGGCAGGACAAGCTGTGGAGAGAGGTCAGTGCCCCTGCTTTCTCGCTTAGCTCTGCTCCAGCCCTCTGTGTGTGTGTGTGGGGTGGGGGGAGAGGCTTCCCTTGTCCCTCCAGAATGTTTTCCTTACTTGTACAGTCAAGATATTACCCTAGTCAGTTAAAATTCTGCATTTTTACAAAGTCAGTCTTTTAGTCTATTTTATTCTTAGACCCTCTTAGATACCTTGATATTATTAGCTGTTAGAAATCACTGATTTCAGCTTGTTCCTCTGGTAATTCTGGTGATTGTCATCTGTCATGTAAAAATTTTGCAACCCTTAGCCAGTGTCTCCTGGTGTGTTGAACCACGTGACACGGATGCATATGTGCATCCATTCCTTCATCCGTGGAGGGAAGAATCTCAGCACACAGCACTACTGATGGAAACACAAAGGGAAAGACATCATTTCTTCTTTTAAGAAGCCTCCTGTGTTCTCTGGAAACACACACACACACACACACACTTCTGTGTTATTTGGAAACACACACACACAGACATGCACACACACACACACCCCCCAGTAAATAAATCAGACAGTTTAGAGGCAAATACTTGCTATATTTTGTTTCAAAACATAATGGTTCACTATTATTTGTTTTATTTTTTAAATGGCCAAAATATCTTGTGATTCAGACCTTCAGTAATTCTCTAGGATATCTGTTTAAGACATGAAATATCTTCTGACAGGATTTGGCCTCGCTTTAAAGAAATCTGCCATTCCGGTATTACTGATGAATACTGAAAGCATGGCACAAAGGAAAGCGCTTCGCTGTTTGCAGTAAGTGTGGTCGTGTGTAAGTTCAGGCTGAACACACAAGGCTGGGCCGTGCTGGGTCCGCGCTTGCAGGGTTTGTGTGTTAGCCCACTGTTGGCCTGCATTGAGTTTGATTATGTGGACTTGAGAATAAAAAGAAAGATCTCACTCATCTTTAAATGTGTTGGTGCTGGTTTTAATATATCATTTTCATTAAGATAAAAAGTAGAAGTTCCAACTCCAGGACACAAATGTGTGTGTCAGTGTTTAGCTGTCCCTCGTCTGTGGTGTGTAGTTAGGAGATTGATATGACTCATTCTGACATCACAGCGTCATTTTCAAATTCCGCTCTGTCTTGCAATGTTGCCAATTATGCTGTGAGTGACACTAACTAATTAAATGGAGGAAAAGGGCATTCATAAGTGGATGATGTAAATAGAAAATAAAATTAGCAATTGACATTGTGGCCACAGGATTTTTTTGAAGGATGAGGTGTGTGTAAAAAGGTACCTTTAGAGATAAGAAAGAAAAAAAGGCCGTTCCATAGACAATCATGACTTTTGCAGTTGATCAGTTACATTTAGGCTCACTAAAATACACCCTACCCTTCCGTTTTATGACAGTTTCTTTTACCTTAGTGAATTATCAAATTTGTCAACTAATTGGTCAGACTAGAAAACTGAATCCAGTTTTGTATTTAGATGTACGTATTTCTAAATGCAGAGAACCCAGAAACACGCTGGAAAGGCCAGGTGTATAGTCTGGAATGTTGTGACCCTTGGCTGATAGACATGAAATACAACCGACAATGAAAACAGCATATAGGGAATTAGCAGTTAAGTTAAAATGTATATGAGCCAGTGAACAGAAAAAGATGCTTGTAATATAATGTATGATAATGGCATAGACGGTATATAGGATTTTTATTTTATTTTTAGGTTTTTGCTGTAGGGCACATGAGCTCACCAAAGAAAAGGAGAGAGACAGGGAAAGTGAGAAATCACCTCCTAGGGTGATGGCCATGCTGCAGTTCCTTCTCTTCCATTCTTTTTCTGGCATTTTGAGCATGAGCATACATATGACCAGCATAATTTTCAAGCCACCAGGTCCAGGACTGAAACCATGGCTGCCCATGTGAGAGTCCAGAGCCCTAAGCACTACACCATTTGCAATCCCCTATATAGGAATTGTTAAAAAGCAGAAAACGAATGCTACCCTGATAGGTGATGGAAATCTGTGTTGCTGGGTATGTTTTGTTGGAATGGTTAGCATCTTAGAGAGCACTAAATTAACAAAAAATCTGGGTTATTAGAAGTGGAAATGGGATACGACTGTTCCATTAGTCTCTATTTTTAATGGCTTTTTAGTGCTTTCTTGTGCATTCCGAAAAGCACCTTTATATTTATAGTAAATGACCAACCTTCCCAACCAGACACACTCTACGGAGTGGCCTAGAAGCACCTCACAGTCCTTCAGAAGGATGATTACTTGCTGAGAAACCACATATCACTTACCAACAGGAAACAGGCAGACGTGCTGTTGACTCATACCTTACATGCTTATAACGTGAAGGACTTCTGCTGCCTTCTAAAGCGAGAAGTCGTTGTCACAGTCAATGTAAGGAACATACCCTTCAACCTCTCCCATGCCTCCCTGCCTTCTCCTCCATTCCCAAGCGACCCGCTAACCTGTTTTCACTTTCTGTTGGCATTTTCTAGAATTATGTGCTCTTTTTTGTATAATTTCTTTACTACAGCAAAATTATGTGGGGATTTATGATTGTGAATATCAAGAGTTCATTTCTTTCTATTGCTGAATTGTATGCGTTGTATATATAAAACCAGAATTTACTTAGTCACTCAACTTTTGATGAACATTTGCATAGCTTCCAGTTTCTGGTTATTACAAAACTGCTATGAAACCTTACACAAGTCTTTGTATGTATATATATTTTTTCCTCATATTTTAGGAGTTTCTTTTTAAGAAACTTCAAAACTATTTTCTAGGGCTGGTGGGTGGTGTTGGGGTGCTGGACTCCCACATGGCTGACTACAATTCAAGTCCTGGACCAGGGGACTTGCTTTCTCACTCTCTCTCTCTGTCTCTCCCTGGTCAAATTTAAGAATAATAATGGCAATAGGGACTTGCAGATGGTATGGTGGTTAAGGGTTCTGGACTCTCACATGGCCATCCACGGTTTGAGTCCTGGACCTGGTGGCTTGTTGCTCGCTCTCCCCTCCCCCCGGTCAAATTAAATAAATAAATTTAGATACAAATATTTTTTTTTTCTTTTTTTGGAGAGGTTTTTGTATAGGGCGCATGTGCTCGCCAGGGACCTGGTGGCTTATTGCTCGCTCTCCCCCCCCTCCCCCCGGTCAAATTAAATAAATAAATTTAGATACAAATATTTTTTTTTCTTTTTTTGGAGAGGTTTTTGCTATAGGGCGCATGTGCTCCGCAGACAGACAGAGAGAGACAGAGAGACAGAAAGCGAGAAATCACCCCCCAGGGGGGATAGCCACGCCGCAATCCCTTCTCCTCCATTCTCCTCTCGGGATCTTGGGCACGCACGCACACGTGCCCAGCGTGAGTTTTAAGCCACCGGGTCTAGGACTCAAACTGCGGTCAACTACGTGGGAGTCCAGCGACATAGCCATTATGCTAACCACTGGTCCCAAATGCCAATCATTTTTAAAAGAGAATAATAATGGTGGTAAAAAGAATAAAATAAATAATGATAGTCATAAACTGTTTTCCAAGGTTATACCATTTTACATTCTCACCCAGACTTTGTGAGAGTTCCAGTTGCTCCAGCTCCTACTCAACACTTGATTAGTATTAGTATTAGTATTAGCCTTATCTCATTATGTTCTTAAATTACATTTGGATGGATAAAGTTGAGCTTTAAAAAAAAATGTCTTTATTTGCCATTCTTCTGATTTCTTTGGTGAAGTACCTGTTTAATTCCTTGCCCTATTTTCAAAACTTGGGTTTCCTTATTGTAAAAGTTTAAGAGTTCTTCACTGTAGATGCAACTGTTTTATCAGATAAACAATTTGTATATATTTTCTCTGATGTGTAAGTTATTATTTTATTTTCTTAATTGTATCTTTCAAACAGCAGAATTTTTAAAATTTTGATGAAGTTCGACTTACCAGTCTTTTGTAGATCATGCTTTATGTGTCATTTCTAAAATAATCTTTGGCTAACCAAATGTTATAAAGTTTTCTCATATGTCTTATTCTAGAAGTTTATGTTTATATTAAGTCCTCTGATATACTTTGAGTTAATTTTTGTATATGGATCAAAAAGTTCTTTTTTCTTAACACACGACTATCCAGTTGCTCAAACACAAGACAGTGTCCTTTCTCTACTGAATTAAATTTGCACATTTGTTCAAAAGCAGTTAGCCACATATATGAGGGTCTATTTCCATATTCTGTGTTCTGTTTCTATATTCTGTGTTCACCACCACTGATCTATTTGTATACCTGTATGTCAATAGCATACTGTTTTGAATGCTGTAAATTTATAGTTAATGTGGAAGTCAGTGTTCATCTTTCAACTTTGTTCCTCCTTGGCTATTCTTGGTTCATGTCATTGCTTTTTGACTCAGAATCTGAAGTGAGGTATCTGGAACTTGCTTCTATATCTTTTGACCACTAGTCAGTCCTTACTTCACTGTCCCACACAGGCCATAAATACCTGCCTGAAAAAGTGGACAGAAAATTGGGAAGAATGAAAGGAAGGGAGAGCATTAGGGATAACTTTGGTCTTGCATGTGAAAAAGAGTTGTAAAGAAAGAATAATTAGGAGAAGACTAAGCAGTCAAAAATAAAAGCTAAATGAATGTTTTCTTTAATAGAATGTTTAATTTAACCAATTTACATGAACTGTGATTTCTAAGTAGAAGCCATTGACTTTTTTGTCACTTTGCCTTTAATCAGTCTCACCATTTATTTTTTATCACTTCAATCTCATCATTGATCAGTTTTAACCCAGCTGATCACTAAGTTTAGTTGCTGGTGAGTCCTCTCTGAAGGCTTATATTTAACTCCTTGGCATTTGTCCAGCACTGTGTGGCCACCATCTGTCAGCGGCAGAGGGCAATAGCCAGTTGTACTTGCCTCTGGGCAGCTCTATAAGATGTTCTCTGTGAACAAACTGGCCACCACGAAGACAGGCAGCCAACAATATACTTGACATCGTAATTAATAGAATGCTAAGAGACGAAGTCCTGGGTAATGGAAGTATAGTTTAATTCACTTTAAATTACTATTATGAGTAGTGTTTATCTAGTGTCCATTTTGCTATGTGTTTCATAATGAAAGCAATAATGTTTTTATGATTATCATAATAATAGCCACATATACCCTGTGCAAGGCACAGTTTTAAGCTCACATTTCTTCCTATATATGAAAGTGCTATGAATAATCTGCTGTCTGCTAGGAACCAGCAGTTAGCGTAATGGCTATGTCGCTGGACTCCCACGTAGTCGACTGCGGTTTGCATCCTGGACCCAGTGGCTTAAAACTCACGCCGGGTGCATGTGCGTGCGTGCCCAAGATCCCGAGAGGAGAATGGAGGAGAAGGGATTGCGGTGTGGCCATCCCCCCTGGGGGGTGTTTTCTCGCTTTTTTGTCTCTATGTCTCTCTCTGTCTGTCTGGCGAGTGCATGCCCCCTATAGCGAAAACCTCTCCAAAAAAAATAATAATAATAATCTGCGGTCTGCTAGAAATATTCTTTTTTTCCATGTAATAGGAATATATATCCTTAACTCTTCCATATTTTTTGTCAAATCCTCTTTGTGCTAGCGGTTATCAGGTCTTTCCCGTATGACAATCTCAGAACTCCCTGAGAGTGATGACACTGGCACCTGACAGGCCACCGAGCAGAATGACAGAGACAGTGTAGGATTTTCGTTTTTCCCTCCCTATCGTTTTTATGTCTGCTTCTTTCTCATTCGTTGGAGTCCTGCTCCTGTTAGCTGAGTGCAGTACACCGAGCAAGGTGCGCCATCAGTGAGAGCTGTTGCAGAGAGCACGGTCCCCCATGGTCAGGAAACTGGGTTTTTTGAGGACAATGGCAATCCGACCCCCTGAGAAAAATCCTCACACATTTCAGGTTGCAATGTTATCAGCAGACAAAGGAACAAAAATTTAAATCAGGTACACTGTATGGGACTTTGTTACCTGTCCCTACTGCACTGGAAGAAAAAATAAATAATGAAAAAAAGAGCTTTCGCTGTTGGGCAAACTCTATTGATAGTGAAGTGCGAGTACGATTTTTTCCTCAGGCCAGGGATTTCCACTCTAGGCCCAGACAGGGGGAGACAGTTTTCAACACTGCTTCAGGGAAAGGCTGTGCTTTCAGAATACTTTCCGGAAGGAATTCTGTGACCAGCCAAAGAGGTCAGACATAATCTAGTCTCAAGACAGTCATATTTTTGCTTAAAATAGGAATTTGAGAGTCTAAAGCATATGAGCTAGATATAAGAAATATGAAATTCTTTCACATAATTATTTGTCATCTTTACACAAAAGATGATGAAAGAGAAGGAATATCAGTTACCACCACCTGCGGGGCTGTGAGCTAAGCACGGGCCAGCACTGGGGTCTAGCCTTCCCTTCTTCAGGGCGACTACAGGATCCCTCCAGTTGTAGCTCCCAGCTACCTCCATCCCCACCCCCACTGACGTCCATACTGCCAGCTGCTGCTAGTCCTGCACCCAGCATCCACTGATGCCCACCTCTGGGCCCTCCCTACCTGCCCTGAGCCCTCAGACAGCCTTGCCCTATGATCCCATTTCCTTAAGTCCTCTGCCTCCTAACCTGTGTTCTCTCCCTCTGGGGGTCCATGGGAACCAGGCCATCCCACAACGACACCTCCTCTGCTCCCCTCTCCCCTCATGACAGCTCTCAGTCCCACAAGGTGAAGCTGTGTCCCTTCAGCCGTGGTTTCCTCTTCTGGATGAAAATTCCCTCGACTCTCCTCAGTGTCCTGTCACTTTTCACCCCCTCTTCCTCCTCATCATGCAATGGTGGGTATTGTCATTTCCTCTGAGTCACTGACGCTCTAGTTCCTGCCCAGATTCTATCTCCATTCTAGAGGAGACCAGTCTGCACCCTGAATGCACCCAGTGTTCACCCTTTCTGTGACTGCACCCAGACAGCTGGGCAGAGTTGGTCACTGCTACCCAACCAGGCTGCCCGCTGTACAAAGTTCCTCATTGAAGGCAGTCACCACTGCTGGGCCAGAATGCTCTTTTCCGGTGGCCTGGCTTCCCATGCAGCTCTGCGCCTCTTCAGATCCTGTCCTCTGCCCTCTGGCCTTTCATAACCCACCCTCTCTCTCTTATGCCAGGACTCCACTGCATACATCTTTTTTAATGTAAAATTTGAAAGTAGAAGCCATCAGAAAGGGCTTTCTTGTGTCACAACCAAATCCACAGCCTCCTTGACATTTCCATCGTCTTAGGCTCCTTTCCTCCTGTCACCCTGACAGGAAATCCCTTCTCCAAGCCAAGGCCAGCCTACCCCCTGGGCTTTCTGCTGCCAACATTGTCTTCCCCACTTAGAGATTTACTTCTATTTTTTTTTAAATTACTTTATTTAACTTTATTTATTTGTTTTCTTATTTTTAATTTGACCAGAGAGGGACAGAGTGAGAAAGAGAAAAAGTAAGAAAGCAAACCACCAGGTCTAGGATTTGAACCGTGGTCAGTCATCTGGGAGTCCAGCATCCTTAACCACCATGCTACCTGCTAACCCCAAAATTTGCTTCTTTTATTAAAAATTGTTTAGAGGTTTTTGCTTTAGGGTGCACTCTCAGTGGGGGGGAGACAGAGACAGAGAGAGAGAAAGTGAGAAGTCACCCTTCACCCTGTAGGGGGGGGGGGGCCACGAAACTCACTTCTCCTCCATTCTCCTCCCGGGATCTTGGGTAAGCATGTACACGTGTCCAGTGTGATTTTCAAGCCACCAAGTCCGGGACTTGAACCATAGTTGCCCAAGTGAGAGTCTAGTGATGTAACCACTATACCATCTTCGGGCCCTGGAATTTGTTTCTTTCTTGGTCCACTTGCCAGCTTTCATGAATGCTTCTTCCGTGTTATATCTCCATGTACATTTCACAAACAGATGCACCTCTCTCATGCTCAGTAAGGAAGTATGTAAGTAAGTGAATACCAAACAAGAGCCCACCGCGGACCTCCTCTGCCCCTCCAATTCCAGTTTCTTTCTCATTGGATGGTATCTCTCTCTCAATCTTCTTTTTTTTTTAATTTAACTTTATTCATTTATTTTTATTTGACAAGAGAGGGGCGCAGAGAGAGAGGGAAAGTGAGAAAGCAAGCTGCCAGGTCCAGGACTCAAACCACAGTCAGCCAGGTAGGAGTCCAGCACCCTTAACTACCATGCCACCTGTGGGCCCCTCAGTCTTTTTTGGCTTCTCCTTTTACCCAACTTCAACTTCCAGCCACCTACCGCTCATCAGCAATACCTTAAACATCACTTATTCATTGATGACTTCTAAATTTACTTCTTAGATCCTGACATCTCACAACTTCTAAATTGCATATGAAACTGACTCCTTGAAAACTCCACTTGGACTCTCAAAGGTATTTCAAATTTAGCTCCTCTTGAAATCAAGCTTGATTCTGCCCCTCCTACCCAGCTGTCCGGACCTGGTCCTCTGACACTGTCCCCATGTGAGTGAATCAGTGCTACCATTCATTGTCCATGTGACAGCAGGCGCCTGAGCTGCTTCTTGGCCCCTCCCTTCCTGATGCCCCCTAATAACCCATCCTCAATTTCTGTTAAACCTCACTCACACCCTGAGAAATATTTTTGCTTCCTCCCTTTTCTGGGCCAGCACTCTGGCCCAGGACTCTATCACTGTTTGCTCAGCTGCTTCAGCAGCGTCCTGGGTGGTCTTCTCTTCCTCTCTTGGACACACTACTGTCCACTCGCCACACAGTCACAGAGGGGTTTTTAAAATGTAAATCAAGTCAGTTTCCTACCCCCAAAAGGTCGTTAATAAAAAATACAAATTCTTCATAATGTTCTTTCATCCCCGCCCCCTGCTTGCCCTGCTGAAATCACAGCGACCTCCTTTCTGGTCCTCAGGACGCCACATAGTCTTCATGCAGGACTTCGTGCATGCTCTTCTCTGGCCTGTTGACTGTCCCCCTGCTCCCTTGCCATGCACATAGCTCCTTCTCATCCTTCAAGTCGCAGCTTTTGAAAACCAGGGCCAGATGGTGTAGCAGTTACATTGCTGGATTCCCACATGGCAGATCACAGTTTGAGTCCTGGACCCAGTGGCCGGAAAATCATACCAGGTGCATGTATATGCCTAAGATCCTGAGAGGAGAATGATGGCCATCCCCTCTGGGGGGTGATTTCTCACTTTCTTTCTCTCTCTCCAGCAAGTGCGCACTCTCACTCTCTCTCTCTCTCTCTCTCTCTCCAGCAAGTGCGCTCTCTCTCTCTCTCTCCAGCGCGCGCGCTCTCTCTCTCTCTCCAGCAAGTGCACATGCCCTAATGAAAGAAAACCCTAAAAAAAAAATAAAAAATAAAAATAGATAAATAAATAAAAGTCTTAAACCGGGACCAGCAGGTGGCCTAGTGGTTAAGGTGATGGACACACATGGCCAACTGTGGTTCAAGTCCCAGACCCAGTGGCTTGAAACTCATGCTCAGCACATCATGTACATGCCCAAAATCTCAAGAAGAAAATGGAGGAGAAGCGATTGTGGTGTGGCCATCCCTCGTGAGAAGGGGCAATGATTTCTCATTTTCTGTCTCCATGTCTCTCTCTATTTTTCTTTGTCTCTTTAGCAAACAAATGCACCCTAAAGCAGAAAAAAAAAATCACTAAAAGAATAAATAAATAAAAGTTTCAAACCATGTACACATAAGCCAAATACCTAATCACAGCTTCCTGTTTGCTTTCTGTATACCCATGTAATAATTTGCAGTCACACATTCATTCATTAGCTTATTTTGCATCTTCTCCTCCAAGGCAGGGACTCGTCGTCTTGCTCACAGTTGAATTCTCTGTGCTTATCATGGCGTCCTCAGCCACACAGTAGGAGCCCCACAGCTGTCAGCTGGACTGTTTAATACAAACACAAATCTGACGGAATGTGGACTTCAGTATTTATGCTGCTGTAATTCTTACCAATTTTTATGATTATGTAACTTTATGTTCTCACACTCTTTTAAAGGCGTCAACATATTTTAAAACTTAAATATGAGCATGAAATTTACAGGTAATCATAAATTTGTAATGTAGTACAGATTTAGTGCTAGATAACAAACCAAGCTATTATTTGAATTTTCAAAATGGGAAGGCTTTAATATTTGATAGGCACTGAATGTGCCCGGCTATTCGCCTGGCTAATAGAATTATGATTGAGATGCAGCATGAAGGGACATCCTTTCTGCCTTTCCACTCAGAGGAAGCCAAACAGAGAAGAAGCCTTACCTAGAGAGAGATTTATTCATCTTGTCCTTGATGATGTTGACCAAAGAAGGAGAATTATAAAATGTGGGCATGAAAATAGACCATTGGAAATTGCATTTATTCTAAAACTAGTAAAATGTAATACATTGTAAATTGGCTCAAGCTTTTTTTTTTTTTTTTGCACATTCGTCAATATGTATTAGTCGTGATATTGATAGCTTATCACCAGTGAAATGGAAAACAATGAGCATGATGTTTAAGAAGAACTACAGTTAGTATTAAACAAATGTGCCTAACCAAAGAGCACCAGTTTCCAATAAAAGCCACCTCAGATTGCTTACAGGTTTTCATTCTTTTCCACATTGCTGTTTCCCTGACCGGTGACACAGTTGCATTCCCTTTTGAATGACTAACAGAATTACGTATTTGGTAAACCTCGAGCCTCATCTTCTTGCATTACTGCAGCCATGTCAGACTTACTGATCTAACCATTAAATCAGCTCAAAGGATAAAATTTTCAATACTGGCTTTTCAAATATTTTAAAATGTTCACAAAGTCTCCAAATTCAGAAGTTTTAAACTTTCCAAAGGCCTTGGCTTTAATGGCTCTCTTCCATCAATACCTCTTACCATCACAAGAGAAATGGATAGATTTGTTACTTGTGGGTTCTCTGCTGCGTTCTATTGAGTTTTTGAAAAAGTCATGACATATATTTTCTATGTTTTTCTATGCAAAAATGCATCATGACTTCTCTGACTATCCAATAAATCACTCTAAGAAATCACACTGAGTCAGGAGGAGTGGTGGTGGAAAGCAGGGAAAATACTTTAATTCATAGGCTTAAATAAATTCTGTCCTTTGAATTGATTTAATGGTTAGATAAAACCCATTGGCAGAATGAAAAGAAAATGCCACAAAGTCTCCTCATTTATAGCTATTTGAAACCACCAGCCCTTCCAGCTTACTGGTTTCAACAATTATTCAGATAGGGAAGTCAATTAGAAGTTCCAGCAGAAAGCACGAAAAGAAATTTCCCTCGGGAATAAATGTGTTACTTGGTAGTATTTGTAAGTCAATTAAATTACAGCCCATATTTTGCCAAGATGTAAAAACTCTCAATATATCTGTGTAATAAGGAAAAAGAATGGGCTTATAAGCCTTACAAGTTAGGAGACAATACAGTTTTGTACTATATAAAAAATATATACGAACACACATACACACACACACACACACACATACCTATGCTTATGCTGTGTTCATTAAGATCCTATTAATTTAAAATGTGCCATTCAAGTTATATTGCCTCATCTGGGCTACAGAGAGGAATTACCTATTGTACCAAAGGCAATGCACAGAATAACGTAAAATCAACATTTGAGGCAAATGTGGAAATGATAGATTTTTTTGAGTTAAAAGCAGTTAAGTTTGTTGTTGTTTTAAAAGCATCCCTCTTTTCATTCTTGTGGTGAGCAATGAAGACAAGGAGTAGATGAGTAAGGAGTGGCTGTGTAGACAGGATTTCCAGACCCAGCTTCACACGTAGCTCAAGTGACAGAGGCTCACAGGGGAGATGGCACTGGGCTCGCAGCGGTCCGTTGGCCTATGAATTAGTCTTTCCTCTTCCCTCCACTCCCACCAGCCCTGACTCGGTGAGATTTCTCCTCAGAGGGATCTAGAATGCAGCAGAGAGCCACAAGGAACAGATCTGTTCATTTCTCTCAGGTCGATTAGCACGCAAATGAAGGAGAGTCACCAAACCCAGGGCCCTTGGAAAACTTAAATTTCTGGATTTGAAGACTTTGTGAACATTTTGATGTCTTAAAATGCATGAAGAATCACCTCCTTTCTACTTAGAAATTCATCCTGAAAATAATTATTTTCCTACTTCCAAAAGCACTAAAATAATGTGTCACTTAACAGACTGATGATGTGTAATTGTGTAGCCATATGATTCTATACAGCCATGCGTGTCCCACTCAGCCCTGTGCTGCTGCTCTGTGGTGTGTGGAGACAGAGGTGGCATGGCCCCTGCCCTCCTAGAATTTGCAGCCTTGGCAGAAACAAGCCTCATATCCCTGAGGTAGGATATGGTTATAGAAGTCACCACAAGCAGACAGACCCATGCCAAGTTAGAACCACATGATTAAGTAGACATGCCTGTCAACTCCCAGCTCTGAATATCTAGTGGAAGGAGTTACACACGCAGGGCCAGCAGATGGCATGGTGATTAAGGAGCTGGATCCCCACATGGCCAACCACAGTTCAAGTCCTGGACCCCGTGACCTGAAGCTCACATGAGCACATGTGGGGAATGCCCAAAATCCTGAGAGAAGAATGGAGGAGAAGAAACTACATTATGACCATCCCCCTGGGGAGTGCTTTCTCACTTTCCCTCTCATTGTCTTTCTTTTGTTTCCCATGAGCGCATGTGCTCTATGACAAAAACCTTATTAAAAAAAAAAAAAACTTACCCACTCAGCAAGAGCAAGGCTCAAAGCCTCCATCTCTCTTAGCCCTGATGACGTGCAGCTGCCTTAGGTGGAAGGTTTGCAAAGTTGTCGCAGCTCGTCTTTCTTTGCATTGTAGCATTTAATCATGGGCAGAGAAAGCCAGAGAATTTCACTTTGAGGGGAATTTCAGCAGAGCAGCTATATCCCCTCATCTTCTGCCTAAATATTCCAAAGGAGACTTTGAGCTCTCGGTGGCTGCCACTTGAGGGGGATTCTTCCAGAGGGGAGGAGCACCACAAAGCAGTGGCATACGGCCTTCCAGCAGCCCCTTTGCATTTTTGCCTCATTAAAGTAACCCGCAGAAGACATCTGACTCAGTTAGTGCCACTTCCGACGGCCCGACAAGTCCCCCATGCCTGGACAAGCCGTGGCAAGCAGGCGTTTCTTCCCAGGAGCTACCGTCCCTGTGGACCGGTGCAATTAGTGCCAGTTGCACTGGGTGGCAAGCTGAGCCCTTTAGAAAGAGGAATTGTTTTACTGAGCAAAGATCAAAGCATGGATGAGGACGCTCTGCCAATATTTCCTTGAGATTACTTTTGTGTTCTCATCTCGGAGAATCTAGGAAAGTTTATAGTCTGAATTTTGATTTTATGTACACAATTACAGTACACAAAAACATGTAAGACAATGGCTCAGGACTGGCAAAGAGAAAAAAATAAGAGAAAGCTCTATCTCCTTCATTCGACCGATACCTTTTATATATTTATCAACATTTTTGAGTAAAGGTATTGTCCCACCGCTAAAACATGTCAGATGTCTCTGTGTATGCGTGGGTTGTAGAAGCCTCCTGCAACCTTTAGAAACATGCAGCGGTGTCTCAGTCATGTCGTAAACAAGGCCTGATGCTCCGAAGTCTGCATGTGAGTTGGGAGGAAGAGCTTTTTTTTGAAGAGCGGGGCTGGGCCTCGCTGAGCCAGGGGCTCAAAGCTGTATGAAATGCCAGAATAAAGTGCTTCATAAAGACAAGAATGATACAGCCACATAATCCACCATGTTCAGGTTATAGTCTTTCCTGAGGTAAGGATCATAGTGTTCAACACTTTCACAAAACCATGGAACTCACATTAAGATACATTTGTTAACTACATGCTCACAATAGTCATTGGAGAATTCTACCAAATTCCATTAAATTCGGGTACTCTGCTCGGTAAATAGCCATGAAAACACCACGGTACTTAGAGCAAATCCTCAATCCCCTGCTAACACCTTCTATTACAACCGTCTAATTACCATGTTTTGCAGTAACCTTATGGGGCTTCCACAGGTAATTAGAACTCCAGAGCTTTCCTGCAGTAATCCAGTAAGGACCTCTTAACTAGAAAGGATTATGCACTGCTAATATTGTCATGCCCACGTGTTTTCTACAGTTAATTGTTTCAATTAATATTTGGCTGCACTACTGAATTTCATGCAGCTTCATATACTGTGACAGCTCATGAGTCTACTCCGAGGTGAATACACGGCCTTCAAGTCACCCCCGCTTCTCTCTTTCTGCAGTTTTTGCCCCTGTAATCACCCTGATAAGGAAAAAAGAAACACATCACTTCTATTACATTTTCCCTCTGTGAATTCAGAATGATTTCTCTTTAGGCAAACAGGTGGACATCTAAGGTGTTTAGAACTTTCATGATCCCTGGCATATGATTTGGAAAAGAGAGGAACGGGCAGTTGATGACAATGTTGTCCAATCACGATTTTCTAAGATCCGTAAGAAACAGGCCGTTACAGAACAGGGACCTTGTCTTTTCATTGTTGGTTTGTTTTAATTTTGAGTCATCAGAGTTCCCAGCACATACTCAATAAATGCCTATTGAATCAGGGCCAGCAGATGGCAAAATGGTTGTCGCTAGACTCCCACATAGTTGACTGTGGTTCAATCCCGGCTTGAATCTCATGCAGGGTGCATGCATGTGTATGCCCAAAAACCCGAGAAGAGAATGGATGAGAAGGGATTGCAGCATGGCCATCTCCCCTGGGGGATGATTTCTCGCTTTCTGTCTTTCTGTCTCTCTATTGAGTGCACACGCCCTATAGCAAAAATCTCAGGAAAAAAAAAACTTATTGATCAGTAAATGTTCATATTCTGTCAGTGCTTTATATGTAATGATCTGTCAGTAAATGTTAGCTGAATGCATCAAACTTGATTGAAAATGTTTCTGTAATTGTATGATAATGAGCTGATATCTCAATATGAAATTGGAGACTAGAATTACAATTCAATTTATATGTAAGATTTTTTTTTTGAGAAGTTTTCACTATAGGGCGTGTGCGCTCACCAGACAGACAGAGAGAGACAGAGAGACAGAAAACGAGAAATCACCCTCCAGGGGGGATGGTCACGCCACAATCCCTTCTCCTCCATTCTCCTCTCGGGATCTTGGGCACACACACACATGCGCCCGGCGTGAGTTTTAAGCCACCGGGTCCGGGACGCAAACCGTGGTCGACTACTTGGGAGTCCAGCGACATAGCCATTACACTAACTGCTGGTTCCCAATATATGTAAGATTTTTATGTCACTATGTCAGCTTGAATATTATCTGTATACACACACACATATATACAAATAAGTATACATCTCTTATATATATATTTTAAATATAAATAAATATATATCATAGCAAAAAAAAATACCTTTTACTCAATAAATACAGCTTTTTTCATCTATTGGGTTGGTTTTCTCCATCCTTGTCTTCTTTTTTATATGTTTGTTCCATAGCATTAGGCTTGGGAAGAATAGCCAGAGAGATCCTGGACCCAGACTGGGCAGGCAGCCTCACTTGTAAAGTGAGGACAGGCCTTCTTAGTCAGGGGTCTCCTGCTCACAGACCTGCCCCCACCCCCTAGCTGAGTTTTTCAGAAATCTCAGATGATGAATTGGCAGGTCTTCTGGAGAAGCCATATCAAGCTCTCATCATAGCATATGTAGAAGGCAGTGTGCCATTGTAATCATGGCCTGGGCTTTGGCCATGAAGAGACCTGAGTTTGAACCTTGATACCACGTTAGGAAATTGTTGGGCCTCTTAGTTCATGATTTCTTCAGTGAAGTGGGGATAATAACACTTCACAGAGAGAATGAGGATATAAAAGGTAAGCCTGGACCACAGGATGTCCTAAGTAAAAGTGAGTGGGTCCCTTCATGCTTCAGCCCCCAGGTGCCTTGTCCTTTGGCAGGAGGTGCCCCCTGCCCTTCCTGGCCAGAAGCTCCCATAAGAAGGTGTCACCACAGAGCCGCTGAGAAGGCTCTTAGGCACAGATACACAGAAGCCTGCACAGTATCTACTCCTGGCTTCTCCATATCCCATCCTACGTGAATACACATCGGTGGCCACAGCACGCGTTGTGTTTGATTGACTAGAAAAGAATGATCACCGTTCTTCCCATCAGGCTGTGCAGAGAGCTTGGCCATTAGTTCGCTCTTCTGAGATCCCCCTGTAATCCTCCTCTTGTCACCACTTTCCTAGTCTCCCCCTCCTCTTTGAGGAGTCTTCCATGTTGCAGATCTGCCTTTCCTATGTTAGAGGCTTTGACATGGTGTTAAACGTACGCTGCCTTTGCTGCAATGCAGGTCACTGCACTCAAGCCCAGATCGAAACCTGAGATTTCCTCACCAGAATCCGTGACTTTTTCCCTCCTTCTTTTTTACTAGAAATTCTACTCTTAGGCTCTTAGGTTTATTCCTGATTTATAGCATCTGTCTATGTGTGTATATATAAAGAGAGAGAGAGAGAGATACAATATGTGCCTTCCGTTTTCTACAATGTATTGGTTTATGGAAAGAAGGGTAGTTCCGCATTATGTCGAGGGATTAATTCTACTACTTGATCTAACACCGAATCTATAGAAGAAAAATCAGTGTTTGGCAGAGTTCTGTGATTTGTTTTATTAGAAGTGTTGTCCAGCGTGATTCCACTCAGAATTTTGTTGGCTGTACTCATTAACACATAAGCTTTCCTTCCAGCCTCCCTTTCTCATAATGGGCCAGAGCTGCGTCTTCTGCCATGCTCCGCGATGCTCACAGTGCTCGAGGGCACAGGGAGCCTTAGCGAACCATGCGTCAAAGCCCTTGCCTCTGAGCAGTTACGTTAGCGGGTGGAGGTGAAGGGAAGGCTTTGAATTATGCATTGGGTTACAGGGTGGTCATCATTATGAAGTAAGATAGGAAACAACACAGTCGGATGTGGAGAGGCTGGGAATGCCAAGCAGAGGAGCATGCAGAGTATTTCCTGCTCTCTAAAATATTCATACTAACTCTAATCTGTGAGAAAAAATAAAGTTTTAATGAGTAAACTGAAATTTATTAAAAGCACATTTTAGGGAACCAGCAGCTAGCATAATGGCTATGTCACTGGACTCCCACGTAGTTGACCGCAGTTCGCGTCCCGGACCCAGTGGCTTACAACTCACGCCGGGTGCGTGTGCGTGCGTGCCCAAGATCCCGAGAGGAGAATGGAGGAGAAGGGATTGTGGCGTGGCCATCCCCCTGGGGGGTGATTTCTCGCTTTCTGTGTCTCTGTCTCTCTTTGTCTGTCTGGCGAGCACACACGCCCTATAGCGAAAAACCTCTCCAAAAAAAGAAAAAAAAAAGCGCATTTTATTATGGAGGTGATGAAGGACTAGTGCCTGTCAAAATACACTTACTCCAGATGTTCCTTAGGGAATCTTAAACTACATGTTCTGTAGCAGAAAGCAGAAGTGGTCCTGGTTTTAAAATCCAGATTCTTCTACTCCGTGACCTTCTGAAAGGGTGGCCTTGCCCTTAGGTGTAAAACCTAGTCTCCCCCTCCTCTTTGAGGAGTCTTCCATGTTGCAGATCTGCCTTTCCTATGTTAGAGGCTTTGACATGGTGTTAAACGTACGCTGCCTTTGCTGCAATGCAGGTCACTGCACTCAAGCCCAGATCGAAACCTGAGATTTCCTCACCAGAATCCGTGACTTTTTCCCTCCTTCTTTTTTACTAGAAATTCTACTCTTAGGCTCTTAGGTTTATTCCTGATTTATAGCATCTGTCTATGTGTGTATATATAAAGAGAGAGAGAGAGAGATACAATATGTGCCTTCCGTTTTCTACAATGTATTGGTTTATGGAAAGAAGGGTAGTTCCGCATTATGTCGAGGGATTAATTCTACTACTTGATCTAACACCGAATCTATAGAAGAAAAATCAGTGTTTGGCAGAGTTCTGTGATTTGTTTTATTAGAAGTGTTGTCCAGCGTGATTCCACTCAGAATTTTGTTGGCTGTACTCATTAACACATAAGCTTTCCTTCCAGCCTCCCTTTCTCATAATGGGCCAGAGCTGCGTCTTCTGCCATGCTCCGCGATGCTCACAGTGCTCGAGGGCACAGGGAGCCTTAGCGAACCATGCGTCAAAGCCCTTGCCTCTGAGCAGTTACGTTAGCGGGTGGAGGTGAAGGGAAGGCTTTGAATTATGCATTGGGTTACAGGGTGGTCATCATTATGAAGTAAGATAGGAAACAACACAGTCGGATGTGGAGAGGCTGGGAATGCCAAGCAGAGGAGCATGCAGAGTATTTCCTGCTCTCTAAAATATTCATACTAACTCTAATCTGTGAGAAAAAATAAAGTTTTAATGAGTAAACTGAAATTTATTAAAAGCACATTTTAGGGAACCAGCAGCTAGCATAATGGCTATGTCACTGGACTCCCACGTAGTTGACCGCAGTTCGCGTCCCGGACCCAGTGGCTTACAACTCACGCCGGGTGCGTGTGCGTGCGTGCCCAAGATCCCGAGAGGAGAATGGAGGAGAAGGGATTGTGGCGTGGCCATCCCCCTGGGGGGTGATTTCTCGCTTTCTGTGTCTCTGTCTCTCTTTGTCTGTCTGGCGAGCACACACGCCCTATAGCGAAAAACCTCTCCAAAAAAAGAAAAAAAAAAGCGCATTTTATTATGGAGGTGATGAAGGACTAGTGCCTGTCAAAATACACTTACTCCAGATGTTCCTTAGGGAATCTTAAACTACATGTTCTGTAGCAGAAAGCAGAAGTGGTCCTGGTTTTAAAATCCAGATTCTTCTACTCCGTGACCTTCTGAAAGGGTGGCCTTGCCCTTAGGTGTAAAAAATGCAACTTCTCTGTTCATATGCACTGGAGTGTGGCTTCCAGACTTTGTCTCCTTGTCTTTAAAAACTGTGATGAATGCAAGGCCAGCAGGTGGCATGGTAGTTAAGGAGCTAGACTCCCGGACCAGCAGTTGGCATAATGGCTATGTCGCTGGACTCCCATGTAGTCAATCATGGTTCAGATCCTGGACCTGGTGGCTTCAACTCACGCCAGGCACATGTGCATGCATACCCTAGATCCCAAGAGGAGAATGGAGGAGAAGGGATTACAGTGTGGCCATCCCCCCGGGGGATGATTTTTCACTTTCTGTCTCTCTCTGTCTTTCTGGCAAATGCACACGGCCTACAGCAAAAACCTCTCCCCACTCCCCCTCAAAAAAGAAACTAGACTCCCACAGGACATGGCCACTGTCCAGCGTTGGTTCTAATCCAGGACCTGGTGGCTTGAAAATCACACCAGGCACATGTGCTTGTTTGTCCAAAATCCTAAGAGGAGAATGGGCAAGAAGGGGTTGGAGCATGGCCATCCCCCTTGGGGATGATTTACTTTCCCTCTTTCGCTTTCTCTGTCTCTCTCTCTGGCAAGTACATGTGCCCTATAGCAAAAACATTTAAAAAATATGCTGGATGGTTCCTCCTGCTGGAGCAGTTGTAAGAATGCTGAGAACTAATGTGTGAAAGTGCCTTACATAACTGAGAGGCCCAATGAAAACCATCTCTTAGTGACTCCACCATCCCCTCTGGAAAAGCAAGGGGATGGACCCTTTGAGCTTGACGTTTCTGTGCATCCATGAGAGCTTGTTAAGGAACAGCACCAAGTTCCTATTTCACCTGTGAAGGTGAAGGCCATGGAGGCTCAAGGGCTCACATGAGGATGCTGAAGTCCTCTTCCTAAAGCAGCAAGATGAGTTTCAGTATAGGACAGAACCTGGAGCATGGAATTATGTTGAGGAGAGTTCTTAATAATCTGGATGGCGATAGTACTGTCCTAACGAAGACAAAGATTGGATTGGGTCAGTCCATCTGCACCTTCAACAGCAAATGCATCTCAGACCAGTTTGACCCCTTGTGGTCCTCAAAGGGGATCTATCAATGGAAGCTGCGGTTCTCACAGGCCCATGGGGGTTGCTGCCTCAGAGAGGAGCACCTGTTTGCCTCTCTCCAAGGAGAGATGCCCTGCCTGACATGGAGGGGTCAGCACAAGGTGGTGCATCCAGGCCGATCTTGCCCTCGGTCCTTTGGCCCTCAGACCCCTACTCCAGTGTGAGGTGCTACCTCCAGCCTTCGTGCAACTCCTTTTCTTTTCTCTCCTGTCTCTGAGATTCTGTTATTTCCAATATCTTGTTCCACTTAGAGATCACTTTTATTCCAAGACTTCGTTTCTGAGGGCTTTTAATCAGGTCCTCAGAGAAACAAGTAGATGTCATGACCACTAAGTAAATTCACTAAATTGCCCTTACATGAATACCAGCTGTTGGAGGAATAGTCTAATTAGTTGACAGATGTCTTTAGGCTTTCTGGAGTAGATAGAGTTACCTGAATGACCTCAAGGATGAGGTCGGAAGTTTAGAATCAGCATGAACCCAGTGGCAGGCTAGATGAAGAATGAAGATTCAGGGCAATGGAGACAATAAGATCGTGCTTGCTTGGATAAATTCTGGGCGTGTAAAGTAGTCATCAATTATTTGCATATTTACCCAAATATTCCTAAACTAGACTTCTGAGTATTTTAAAGTCTTCAGACCGTCCATTCAGTGGAGATGATGACAATTATGTACATATGGAAACCCCACCTGTTTCCGGATCAGGATGAAATCTGTCTTGCCCGTTTCTCGAGCACACAGACCCACCGTTGGTTTTTTCATAGACTTTCCTCTTCACTGTTCCACTGAAAGTTATTGCACTGATAAATTCCTTAATGATCAACAGGTCAAAGGTCTTATGTGATTCTCTGCATTTAGTCGGCTGTAAAGCTCAGGCCTGCTGACTTCCACCCACTGTCGACGACAGAGCTGCCTGCCCCAGTGTCAGCCATTTGTTAACGTTGTAAAAGCTGCACTTGATCCAACTACCGCATCCAGTTCCTAAATGTGTTCATCAATATTGCAAACGGCCCATTCAGAATTACCACTGGAGGACCCGGGACTACGGCAGGCCACCTGTGCAGGGGCAGTGCTGGCCAGAGGCATGTCTGTCTGGACCTGGTGATCAGAGAGACTGCCTAGAGTAAACTGAGGCAGGGTCCTGCATTCCCCGTGAAACTCAGATGGGCTGTGGAGCGGTGGAGAGCTGTGTAAACAGGGCTCTGGCCTCAAGGAGTAGAAGGGTTGGACTTGTGTGAAAGTGATGCAGAACGGAACACTCTCTATAGCAGCAAAATTGCACAGGGAGAGTACAGTCCAGAATCCATAGGGTAAGCATGGCATCCAGTGCTAGTTTTAATTTTGGAAGCGCTTAAAAGAAAGCATACAGTTTCCTGTGAGAAGTCTGCATAATTTCATTGAAATGTCAAATTGCTTTAGGCAGAAATTATATTAACTCAATTTGATAACACTAGTTAACTCAGGCTGATCTGAAGTCCTTATTAATAGTTACATGTGTCTTTGAGTTAAAAAGGAAGACAGTAATACAGAAAGGAAAAGGATGAAAAAGTGAAAATCACTTAAATACTATTTATTTGGCAAACATCTTTCAAATATAAGAGTTTGGAAAAGTAGTGAAAGGGAATCTTGATGGTGAGGGGATATAAACACACATATAGGTTCACTTCCTGATCAGTTCATTATACACGTAAGTAGCTATTATACCTATTCAATTTTTATGACTTAATTTTTAAAAATTTTATAAATGAAAGACATGTAAAATAATAATGCATCCCTTTTATTTACTGTCAAAGACTTTCAGATCCTCTGAGATCAAATGGGTTAACTTGTATGAGAGTAATAGCCTATCAATCTCTCCTTATTTCTGGCTGGATTTTACCTGTAACTCACTCTCCATCTGATAAAAACTATATGCCTAGACCAGCAGTTGGCGTAATGGCTGTGTCGCTGGATTCCCATGTAGTTGAAAGCAGTTCAAGTCCTGGACCCGGTGGCTTAAACTCACACCAGGCGCGTGTGCGTGCATGCCCAAGATCCCGAGAGGAGAATGGAGGAGAAGGGATTGTGCTGTGGCCATCCTCCCTGCGGGGTGATTTCTCCCTGTCTCTCTGTCTCTCTGTCTTTCTGGCGAGCGCACGCACCCTATAGCAAAAACCACTCAAAAAAAAAAATATATATATATATATGCCTAGTCCCCACAGTTCTTTTCATCATTACTGTTTGTCACTTGTCGCTTGTGTAATACTTAGCTTCTTGGATTCTCTAGTCTAGCTACTTATATAGGCTCTGGCAAGATTAACCCTAGGGAGATTTATAGCCAATAAAATGTTTATGTGAGTCAGCACCTAAATTTTACTTCCAATGCAGTAAACTCAGTGGCTGCAGACTACCATCAGTCTACTGCTGGGTCACCCCATCTGCAAGTCTAAGATGGATGTGGGACTCCATAATGGTAAATGCAAATCTCATGGAAACTGCACCCAGGGGGGTCGGGAACAGCCTCAGCATCTGGCGGCTACAGCACTCTTCTGGCTCCAGAATCTGTGTGAGTGAGGCTGGGAGCCCTGCAAGCCTGTGGTCCTTGCGCTCTTGCTGTCGCATTAAAGACTGTAACGTCATGTTATTTTCTCCCTTTCAGTGTTGGCTCTGTTTTGATGGCTTTTCAGGTTAACAAAGCTAAACCTCCCACCACTAAGATAGAGAACATAAAATGTGAATTAAAAAGATGAGAGCAGGAAAGTAGGTCTTAAACACGGTGGTGTCACATGCCTGGTCCTTCTTGGCATCCAATATTATAATCGTCTATTTGCTTGAATACCCCATGAAGTAATAAAGGTGCTTTTCCTCCAGATTAAATTCCTGAGGAAGACACTGGTTTGTTAATAATTTACTCCATCTTTATAGATGAATCTTTGGTATGACTTTTCAGAGAGATAAAGACTTCTTTTCTGTTCTTTAAATAATAAAATACAGAAAAGAGAGTCATTGCATTTTTAAGAAAAATCTGCTTTCTAATCAAAATTCCTATCTGCTCAATTTGATGTAGAAGTCTCATTAACCCAGGCAGACCAGGTTTAGATAGGAGGGCTTGTTAAATGCATTTTTTTCTAAACACATTATTTATTGTAGAGGAATGTAAATAGAGTCTTTCCAATTTATAAAGTTAATCCAATGGGTTAATTTAATAAGGCTAATTTAGCTGTACTGCAGTGTCCCGGGACTTGAGTCCATTGCTTGTAGGTCAGCTGCACATGACGGGCCAGAATCCCGTCCTGCCCTGAGCAGTGATTGTTTTTGGTTGCCCTCTCTCCTCCTGCGTCTGAAATACGCTGCCATGTTAATGGAATAGGCTAATGTTGCAAGGGTTAGGAGTGTGGGTCCTGGGTTGTTTGGGTTCAGGGTCCAAGGCCTTGCCATTTAAGTAGCTGTGTCATCTTGCTGGGGCTCACCTTCCACAGCTTTAAAATAGGGATAATAATAGAGCTCATCTCAAAGGTCAGTTGCAGGTTTTAATGAGTTACTGTATTTCAGGCATGTGCATTATTGACTTGCATAATGTATGAGCTCAAAATTATGATCTCATTTCTTTTGTACTTATTTCTATCCATATTTTATCTCTTTTATTAAAGTTTCTTAAAAGTTTCACTTATTCTTAGGTATCTTTCAATCTTTTCTCTCCTCTCCGTTCCCAGCTTCTCTTCATTCATCTGGTTCTCAGCCTTTGCAAGGGCATAAGGGCCTTTATCCTAATCACTCTGCGGCTCCCCTTTGTCTTCCTGGTGAAGCCCAGATTCTTTACGTGGTACACTTGTCCCTAAACGCCCTCCCCCTGCTGCGCACTTGAACTTGGGCCTCACACTCTGTTCCTGTGTACTCCTCAGCACTGGCATAGCTCACCCGGACACTCCATCCCCTCTCATCTGCACGCATTTCTTCTGGCTGCCAGTGCCCTCTACTTCTCCTTCCACTGTGCTCCTGCCTCCACGAACAACACCCTGTGCCAGCCTGGCCTGACTGTCTGCGCTGATTCACACGAACCAGAGCATCAGCCTCAAACTTGACTACACAATGTCAAAGACACAGACAACTGACCTCAAACAAAACAAAGACTTAAGGCAACCAGGTCGGCTCCTCTGCTCCTTTCTTTCCGCTTTGTACCCCCGACCCAGAATAGTTGAGGTCTCGGAGTTTCTCATACAGTATGAAGTATTTGAAATTTGTAACATCTCCAGTCTATACCCCCCAAAAGTGGTGTATTGTACATGGTGTTCTCCAGGAAGCCATGTCTTGTGGATTCTATTTATCCTTCACCTGGATGTCTACTGAGGGTATTTGTGAAATAAGGCTTCTTTCTCCCAGCATCTCCTGACCGACAATGAGATTAGACCAGGATCACAGCTACCCCTTCCCCCCAAGGACAGGCTCTGGTGAAGGCAGTGAGTGAACTGCGGGCTGCCTTGACTCTCGTCTTGGAAACGTGCGCCATCACAGTGTTCTCGTACGGCACCACAGTCAGCCAGCCGCCGAGCACCCGAAGCGGAGTGTGCGCTCTGCCTGTGCTGTCTCTTCAAATCTCTGCTGCTGCTCAGCATGGGAAATATTCCAGCCTACATTTTATGGATGAATAAAGGAGTACAGGGGAGTTCAGTAATTTGCCAAGATTATATACAGGTACAAGCAGAAGAGGCAAGATTCCAACACAAGTCTGCGCACTTCAAAAGCCTTTTCTCCCTGGTAGTAATTCCTGTGAATATCGGCCTTGGCATTAGACTGTGAGTTCTGCGGCAGGCAGGATTTGGCCCTACTCTGTCGAGTCCTGCACGTTGTTCAGACTTTGACCTCAGTAAAGGAATAAATACGTGAATAAATGAACGAAAGAATGAGTGGACAGACACATTTGTTTTATTCTCATGACTGCAGGGAAGGTGTGTAAATCTTATTTATATAGCAGATAGGAAATATTTATTGAATCTTTTTTTCTAATAAAAGAAGAAGAGAAAAAGAAGGGTACATAAAAGATGATCCCTTCTGATTCTGTTTTTCAAAACACGTGTGTGCAAGGGGCAGAGGGCTGGAGAGCACCCACTCTCAGGGAGGCCGTGTCTGACACTGGATGACGAGCGTTCGGGTGATCTGTACTTTCTTGTTTTTGTTTCTCTGTATTTCCTAAGATGACCTGACACTGGAAAAAGAAATTGTGTTTCTAAGAAAAGACTGTTTGCAAACTTGGGTTTAATTAAAAAGGAAACTATTGCTGGTGATATCAATGCCCAGCGTATACATTTTTCTGTTAGGTGCATCATTATGATAATACAGGCGAATGGCAAAGGGACACTTGGAGCTTGGTGAAACTGTGAAAAGTAGTTCATTCGATAGATCAGAGTAAACACCTATTCATTCAATTGGGAGATGTGATCTGCGGAACATTAGATAGAAGAAGCAACTGTTTTTTAAACAGCATTTAAAAATTACGTATGCTACGAATTTACCTGAATTTTTGAGAAAATTAGTCACTGTTCTTTTTCTGTTGCTGCAGCTTAACAGATTAGCATACAATTAAATCATTGTAAATTTATTTCTTCTCAAGTAGCTGGGTTCACTGTTCAGGGAGAGTCTTGCCTGTCACAAGACCTGAATTCTTCCTTTCTTTCCTATGTTAATAGAAATCTGTACTGGTTTGAGTGGACGTGGTGAATGAACGTGGTTCTGAGGAAAGATACCCCTGACAGGAGGACTCAGCCTAGCTCACAGGTCTGCGTAGGAAGCCTCCATGGTATGGAGTCATGTGGGTTAATGCCATGTTCCTTCCCAGGTGGACCATGGGAGAGGTGCTCATTTCAGTCTTCATTTTCTAGTCCCAAGAGATCAAGTCACTCTAAATTACTATATTTTAATTACTTCTCTAATTTGGTTATTGCAGTCAGGTCTCTTATTTTGCAGCTGATGTTATAATTGCTTTAGGAACAAGTTTTTTGTTGTTGTTGTTGTTTAGAGAGATTTTTTTTCTATAGGGTGTGTGTACTCACTGAAGAGACAGAGAGAGAGAAAGATAAGAAATTCCTCCCCTTTCCCATGGAGGATGGCCATGCTGCGATTCCTTCTCCATTCTCTTCTTGGGATTTTGAGCATGCACGCACATGTGTCTTGCATGAGTTTCAAGCCTCCATGTCTGAGACTCGAACCACTGATGACTATGGGAGAGTCTAGTGCCTCAACCACCACACCACCTGCTGTTACAATTTTTTTTTTTTTTTTGCTATTTTGGCATAATGACTAGGAGACTCTTCAGCATCATTGTGTGGAACTTCCACGGTCCAATACAGTTTGAAACAGTCTAGTACCGGCAATGTATCCTGCAGATACAAGAAAGCAATGGCAACCCTTTCACCAATGACTTTGTAAAGAAAATTTGAACTTATTTTGTCTTTTTCCAAATTCTGTATTACCTGAAATGTGAGTAGAGAGAGAGGAGAAGGGAAAGTGCTGACATTTATTGACTGGCTAGGATCTACCTGGCATTTCACATGCATCTGTTCACCTTCCATATAGGTCACAATCGGTCCAGTTTACAGATGAGAAATCAAAACACAAGGGGTTAAACAAACGGCCCAAATTGCAAAGTTAAAAAGAAAAAGAAAACATGGAATTGTAATTGAAATCTAGAAGGAGGACTTCCTCCCCCAGGGCCTTTCCACATGCCACACATCTGATGAGGGTTTCTGGTAACTAGTAAGACTTGCTTTGAATCGGTACCACAGTAACAGTGAAGGGCTGATGCTGGCTCTCCCTTTCCTTCACTGTGGATGTCATTTCAAACAAGTATTTATCATTGCTTTCATGTTATTGCCCATTTTCAATGAATTCTAAATACTACAATATTTTCACTGATCTTCTAAGAAAGAACTTTTATAAAAGAGACACTAAGAAAATAATACCATGCTATACCCAGCTAACATGTAGGAATAAATAGTCATTAGTCGTAAGTTTGAACAAATACAGAAGGCACTTCTGTTAGTAAAGCTACTTCAATACTTTATCCCAAGATAATGATTTTATGTGGTTAGAAAAAAATGATAAATACATCTGCTCCAGTTCATTTTTATCTGCAGTAAAATTTTCAGGATAAAAACGCTGAGAGATAGTACTGTCAAATTAGCAAGTATTGGCTCAGGTACAGTGGCATGTGCTGCTAAAATGTGGCTATTCAGAGGCTAAGGCCACATGGGAGTCCAGGTTCGATTCCAGCCCAACCTAAGGCATAATGACTAGGAGACTCTTCAGCATCATTGTGTGGAACTTCCACGGTCCAATACAGTTTGAAACAGTCTAGTACCGGCAATGTATCCTGCAGATACAAGAAAGCAATGGCAACCCTTTCACCAATGACTTTGTAAAGAAAATTTGAACTTATTTTGTCTTTTTCCAAATTCTGTATTACCTGAAATGTGAGTAGAGAGAGAGGAGAAGGGAAAGTGCTGACATTTATTGACTGGCTAGGATCTACCTGGCATTTCACATGCATCTGTTCACCTTCCATATAGGTCACAATCGGTCCAGTTTACAGATGAGAAATCAAAACACAAGGGGTTAAACAAACGGCCCAAATTGCAAAGTTAAAAAGAAAAAGAAAACATGGAATTGTAATTGAAATCTAGAAGGAGGACTTCCTCCCCCAGGGCCTTTCCACATGCCACACATCTGATGAGGGTTTCTGGTAACTAGTAAGACTTGCTTTGAATCGGTACCACAGTAACAGTGAAGGGCTGATGCTGGCTCTCCCTTTCCTTCACTGTGGATGTCATTTCAAACAAGTATTTATCATTGCTTTCATGTTATTGCCCATTTTCAATGAATTCTAAATACTACAATATTTTCACTGATCTTCTAAGAAAGAACTTTTATAAAAGAGACACTAAGAAAATAATACCATGCTATACCCAGCTAACATGTAGGAATAAATAGTCATTAGTCGTAAGTTTGAACAAATACAGAAGGCACTTCTGTTAGTAAAGCTACTTCAATACTTTATCCCAAGATAATGATTTTATGTGGTTAGAAAAAAATGATAAATACATCTGCTCCAGTTCATTTTTATCTGCAGTAAAATTTTCAGGATAAAAACGCTGAGAGATAGTACTGTCAAATTAGCAAGTATTGGCTCAGGTACAGTGGCATGTGCTGCTAAAATGTGGCTATTCAGAGGCTAAGGCCACATGGGAGTCCAGGTTCGATTCCAGCCCAACCTAAACCGGATGGGGACGGTGGCGTATCCCTGTGGTCCTCACTGGCTGGGTGGCTGGAGCAGGAGGAGGATTATATCATGATGAGACTCTCAAAACTTGCTCTCTTTCATAAAAATAAACATTTTTTTAACTTACCAAGAATGGTTTGCATATGCCCAGGTATCTGTGTGTTTCCTGCCTAGCAGGCTGATTGAAAAGCACATCCAGATGAACTTTGGACAAACTTTCTTCATGGTACATTTGGTTTTGTGTGTGGGTTTATGTATAACTGAATTTTTACTAAAAGGATGGTAAATTTTTTTTTACATTTATTAAAATAGAAAAAAATGTATTCTTCTTTGGAGACAAACTCACAGTTTAGAGGTATGAACATTTACTCATTCTGTAACATTTACTTTGGAATACATCTGTTTTTTCCCTTTGCCAATTTCAACCATACTAAGCATTAAATGATCTACTGACCCCAAGTTGCTGTTTTTGGAAAGAAATGTTCAACAATCTTGCCAAGGACTGAAAATGTTCTCTCTCTGAGATCAAGCTTTGTTTCAAATAAGCAAACTGAATTAGCTCCAGTATTACAGTCTGGGCAATTATATCGCAGTGAGTCATGTGAATAGCTGGAAGCTGAAGGAGTTTTTTCTTCTAGATTGTTTAGTAATCACTCCCCAAGTTTACTACCTGTGATATTATCCAGCTTGTTGTCCCGAGAAATGCCTGTGCAGCTGCCTTGTATTTGGGAACATGGTCAGGCTCAAGGTTACTGTTTGTATGACAGGACTGGTACCGCAGGGTCAGAAGCTGGGGTTCATAACCCACAGCCATTTTTATAATAAAACACAAAATTATAATCCTACAAAGGACTTCATAAAATCATCTTACTCAACTCTTTAACTTCTGGTCTATTTTTGTACTTTTCCACATAAGAGATTCTGTAGACTTTTCCACTAGATTTTTTTGTTTTTTTGTTTGTTTGTTTGTTTGTTTGTTTATGGAGGGGGAGTATGTTCTTGGGATCACATTGGAGTTCTCACTAGTTTTAAGACAAAAATCCACATTGTCCCAAATCAAATTAATTTTAGATTTATTTCCTACTTGACTAATAGAGGCAAATGTTTTATATCTTTTTTATAATAATACCGCATATATTCAGTGACCAGTATTAAATACTTTACCAGTTCAATAAACATCTGTTTCTTTTTTTTCATTAGTGACATTTTCTGAGCTAGAAAGGCAGCATTTACTGAGAAGTTACTGTGGCTCCCTCACTGTAAATATGAAGGTAGCACTGAAATTACCATTTGTCCTCTAGAAAATTTCCATGAGGCCAGCTAAATTTGCATACTGCCAGCAAGTGAGGGCCGGGCTGATTATTGGTTGCATGAGCAGACCAGGTGGTCTAGAGGCAATTCAGAAAACACCAGACATGTCATTGAGACTAAAATAGTCCCATAAAACTCTTAAATACTTCAATATAATGGCATTCCTAATGAAATATATGCCTTTCTACCAAGTCATCCTCGTCATTAATATAAGATTTTATATATACGTGGTGTTCACAAGGCAGTTGTGCCCACAATATCACTTCCATGTTCTTTAGTCATGTGTTCAGCTAACCCTCATTTCCAGTCGCATTTCTCTCTTCTGCAATCTCTGTTTATCTTTGCAGAGTTTAATTTCAGATCTGTAGTCCATTTTACTCCTTCTGTAATATGCCATTCACATTTTTTCAGTTCAGATGGATCATCCACTTCTATTTTTCTGAAAGCCTTTCAATCTTTTATTAAACATTCAAAATTCACACAGTGTACACAATGCAAGGAAGTAAATACATTTATTTTAAAATATTTAATGCTTTATGTTAAGTTCAAAGTAAGTGAATTCACATAATGTCACATGGACAAAATGTTAGCCTATTTTTAAAAAAACTGTTAGCTGTTTAGAAATGCCTACGATTATTGGCCCAGTCACAGAAGTACACACAGAAAGCTGCTGCTTGGCAGGCTGAGGTCACATAGGCCTGAATCAGTTCTCAGCACACCCCAAAAAGCCCAGCACAGTGATGCAAAGGTGAGGCAGAAGAACCTCCAGTTTGAAGCCAGAGAGAGTAACATAGTAAAACCCTGTCTGAAAGAGCCGGGCATGTGGTACACACCTGTGGTCCCAGCTACTCAGAAGCCTGAGGCTGGAAGACCATGACCTCTCAACCAGTATGGGCAACATAGCAAGATCCCATCATATGGACGTGAACAAGCATGTGTACAGAATCATATAGAAATGGCCACGGTTATTATAAACTATCACAGAGATGAGCAAGTGGCAAGATATGAATCTCCCCCATGATGGGGCTCCCTAGTAGTTCACACTATTTTTTCTCTCACCCACCAGATAGATTCTGTTCACATACATGAGACACACACCCATGAGGTATCCATTGTTTGTATATTATTCCTGTCACCTTACATACAGATTTTTGTTAATCACCCCAAGAAAAAAATATACCAGAATGCAGTCTTCACAGATTTTTATCTTGAATGTATTCTATAATTTTTTTAGTACTTTATTACTAATCACAAATTCCTTTTGATACACATTACATCTGAGTTTTGGACAGTTCAGCAAATCAGTTCAGTGAATTAGAGAGATGCTGGGTATTTTAACTGCATTAAATGAAACAAGAAATGAGAAACAGTCTTGAATTATAGAATGGCCTAAAATATTTTTCTGCTATTAAGCTTCCACCTGGCTTGGCCTGTTGATTTTGTAAAGCATAATAGAGCTGAGAATGCCTGAGGTGGCTTTGACCCCTGCCCCCGGAGCCTGTGTATCATCACCAAAGGGGCGACACTGTCCCCGACCCTTCACCCTCACGGGCCATTGCTGGAAAGAATATCCACTGGAAGAAAAATATACGCCCAAAGAAAGTCTCTCCTTTCTTTTTTCTGTTTGCTTTAACCTCAAGCACCTATTATTTTTATGATTATTTAAAACAATATTTAGAAATATTTCTCCAAAAAGTTGCAGGATGTTTTCAAATTGGTTATTCTTTTTCCTGAAGACTTTTTTTCAGCCTATAATAAACAAATGTAATGACTTAAAATATAACTATAATTGACTTAACTGTCAATTATACACACATGCAGGAAATATTTCATCTGTAATTATTAAGAAAAGAATTCTATCCAAAGAATTTCTTTAAAAAAATGGATTTTTTTCCTTTAGTTATTTTTAACTTAGTTTTATGTAAAACTTACATTTCTTGTGGTTTTACCTTGTGATGTTATCAGAATTGAGGTATCTTAGGCATGTAAAAAGGTATAATAGTCACCATGAATAATCATTAAACCTCCTTTTAAAGAGTAGAGATACAAATTGTCAGGTGCTTAAGCGGAATTTGAGAATGACCATAGCAAAGTGAATTATTTGATGGAGGGAGTGGCACAAAGGAAGAATGTCCTGTGTTCATTGATTCCTCTGTGTTACTATTCCTCTTTTTTGAGTGTTAGAATTATTTCAGGGCCAGGCAGTGGCATAGCAGTGGCTCAGCTGGACACCTTAAAATGAGTTCTTTCTGAGGCTTCAGGCGTACCCCTAGGTGAGCAACGGCATCCCTGAGTTTGATTCCGTGTTGCTTTAATGCATATGGACGCTGGAATTCCATGCTTATTCTTCTTGCAGGAGAGGAGGCAATGTGTTGGAAGGTTTGCTAAATATACACTACTGCATATTTTTATTACACAAAATATTTTTCTGCTATTCATCTTCCACCTGGCTTCGCATGTTGTGTGTGTTTGTGTGCTATTTTTATTTCTATTATTTTTTTTAAAGAATAATACAGCTTAGAACTTAAGAGGTTGTTTTGGCCCCTGCCCCAGGAACCTGTGTATCATCACCAGATGAGCAGACACTGTCCCCGACCCTTCACCCATAAGGGCCATTGCACAGAAGAATAACCACCAGAAGATAAATGTACACTTGAAGAAAGTCTCTCCTTTCTGTTCCTTCTGTTTGTTTTAACTACAAAACCCTATTAATTGTATGATTATTTAAAATACTATTTAGAAATATTTCTCCCAAAAATGTGTATAAAAAAATGTGCAGCCTGGTTCTCTTGCATATGCTCAGCCTTTTCAAAGTCAGGTGGGGGATGGTGACAAGGCCCCTCCTTCTCTTAACTGCAGCAGGTACAGGGCTGGTCTGGCAGATTTCTGATACCAGGTTTAAGAGGGCAGCATAAGCCAGTACAGGTGGTGCCGTCAGGAACATACTGGGTGACAGTGCCGGAAGCCACATGCCAACCGTGGATTTGGGTACCTGACCTAGTCTATCTGATACACGCTGAGTGCACACCTGCATGGCTGGGGGCCGGAGCACTGGGGATGGTGGCATGACCAGACCTGGTGCTTTTCTCTCTCATACACATGTTCTCTACCAGGAATAAAACAAGTAAACTAAAAAATAAAATAAAACAAAGACAGTGCAGGCCAAGACCCATGATCTGAAGGCAAAGGAGGCAGAGGTGTGAGATAGCTAACTAAAGAAAGACCCATTATGATCGTCCCATATTGGCAACTCGGTTTCTGTGGCTAAAATTCTTGTTTCTGTGGAATAACATTTTATTTTTACATTTTCATAGAAAAAAAAAATCATTCTCTTAGCTCCACCTGCTGAGACCCGAGAGAAATTTAAACAGCTATACGTGTTCCAAATCGCCAAAAACTTTCCTGGCACCTTTTAGCACATGCGGAATCTCAGTCCTCATCCTGTGATGATGACATGAAATCTCCGTCCCGGGAGTTTCTACCATGTACAAGAGCAGGTGAGGATGGGGCATCATCCCCTGAATGCCAGAGGCCCAAGTCTTAATTTATCTAATAATCATGAACATCTATTTTTAATACATCTATTTTTAATAGATATTCAAGATCATTTTCTGAAGCACACACTTTTTTTCTTATTAAAGAAGTCCTTACTGTTCATACACATATATAGTAATAAATGAATCAAATCTTCCCAAAACAAAGGAGAAAAAAAGCAAAACGTCTGGCAGTTATAGAATATCAGCCAGCATTCTGGATGACTGCTGGCTTCTTTTTTCAAGCTATGAATCCCGTTAGGGAGAAAGCCCGGTCTGTGCCGGGTTCTGGTACGGTGTGTGAGGTTGTCACAGGGACAGGGAAGGTCAAGGTGCACGTAACCCTCTCCTTCCTCTGACGTAGGCCCAGCAAGACAGAACAATCTAGTGAGTGCTCTAAAAAGACCATAAATTGAGAACATCAAGTAAGCAATGCTCAAGACTTTCTCATAATCAATTGGATTTTCTTTTAATGATCAATATTATCAATTCGTGAACTCAGCTATGTTGGCTTATACTGTTGAGACACCGTGCTCTGCAGGCTGGATCAACCAGGTTCGATTCCTGGGTCAACCTGTAGGCCAAGTTTGGAGGGCTTGTGCCTGTAATCCCAGTGACTCAGGAAAACTGAGGCAGGAGGGCAGTGAGCTCCAGGCTGGCCTGGAAACATAGCAAGACCCTGTCTCGATCAGCGCCAGCCATGGGGACACATTCTTGTAGTCCCAGCTGGGAGACAGAGGCAGCAGGATCGTGACAGAGAGGTCTGTCTTTAAAAGATGTAATAATAAAACCTCTGTTTGTTCATTTGGGACTGCGTACAGTACATCCTCGTTACCCAAACGGTGTCCTCTCTCACGAGCATGTGAGGTCACCTTTCTCAGGAGCATGGGAGGCCTGTCCTTCATGGGGAAGATCCCTCAGTGACCGGGCTGTGACTTGCAGAGGGATAAGGTGAGGGGCCTGAGCTTGCTGAGCATACTGAGCGCGCCCTCTTCTGTCCTTCCCTGGAGAATGCAGTCCTGAGGATGGCAGCGGGAAGGGGAAGCTAAGGCATTTCCTCAGCAGGGGTTGGACAGCTGAGGTGCCAGATTTCCCCCCCCCACCTTTAGTCTCAGGCAAGAAAATAGGACTCCAACTGAGGTGCCAGATTCCCCCCCCCTTTAGTCTCAGGCAAGAAAATAGGACTCCAATTGTGAGGAAATTACAGCTAGCTCGCTGCCCTGCAGGCTTTCCGCTGCTGGCCAGCTGCATTCTGCTCTCTGGGGTCTCCCTCTCTCTTTGGATCCTTGCATACCACTGAAGGTCTGGCTCTCAGGGGCTGGCAGGTGGTGGAGGGAGACAGGAAGGGGGGGCGCCCAGCTCCCACTGACTTGGTGACAACATCCGGGATGGAGGAAGTCCGCTTTTCAGATGTGCTGTAATGACTGGGCCTAGAACTGGAAGAGCACCACTTAGTTGGAAAGAATATAAACTTGTATTTTGTTTTCACTGTTCCAGAAAATTACCTGTGATTCTTGATTGGGGGAGTTAGCTGGAATACAAGACATCTACCTAGTACCTTTTTTCTCATATTTCTTTTGTATTATTATCTCTTGTATCTGCCTTTCACATCAAATTTCATTGCTGTGGTTTTCAGTTCTGGCATTTTTGGAAGTGTGACTGACGTAACTTAATAACATGTGCATAATAAATGTATTATCTTCCCTAGAACCTGTATTCACGATGCACTCGGAGGGACATTTTTGGAATTAAGGCCAAGATGACTGCAGGGATGAGTCCTTAGGAAAAGGAACAAAAGGGGAAGTGGTTATTAAGCACCTGCTGTGTGCCAGGTCTCCCGCTAGGGCCTTCACATGTGTTACTTTGGGGTTCTTTTTCACTCGCGGCAATTAAATGCCCTGTACTATTACACACAGTTACTGTTTACTTGTGACTTCCTTTGGTCTTCTGGATTCTTAACAGCAGTTTCCAGAAACAGATTGAAAGATATGACACATCTTTGAAACCGCCTGGGTACTATTTTAACATAGAATAAATGACATTTTCCGTGATGTACAATGAACCAAATTTTATTTCAAGTCCTCTCCACAGGAATGAGTGTCTCCTAGTAGGGGCGCAGGATTACAGAGTGCACACCAAGAGCCTCAAACTGACTGTGCACCCTCTGATTTGTGAGGTGAAGTCAGCACCCTCTTTTCTATTTGCATCTAGCACTGCCCTCCGGCATAATGGTCACAAATGTGCTGATGTAAGTGTAGACATATTTCACGTGAAAGACCTGCAGAGTGCTGTCACTAACCTGCTCAGATGGACATTAGACATGGTAGCTCAAAAACCTTAGAGCAGTGATGGAGGGTTGGAGAGGAGAGGCTCATTGCTGTTGGTCATGGGGTATGCCAGGCACAAGGTGGGGTCTTTGTCACCACCATCTTATTTAATGTCTTCACTTTGTGAGAACACTAAGAAGTAAGTTAATTCGTCTTCCTAAGACCATGGTGCTCAGTAGGGCTGCAGGTACCTCCAAAGTCAGCGGGCTCTTCCACTGTCATGCAGTGAGCATCGCCCCCTGCAGAACAGGCAACATGGCCATGCGGGGGTCCAAGCGGGCTCTGAGGGATGTCACGTGAGTGCTGGTGTCTTTGTAACTTGTACCTTAAAAGGTGATCTCTGCCCTGCCTGACCTTTTAGCAAATCAGTTTTGCATCTGGAATCTAATTAAATATTTAGCAGATACCATCTCTTTGAAGGTAATTGACCCTTCCCTTTATCAGGCATCAAATAATGTCATTCTAACTTTTATTTGTCCTGTTTCTACTTCCTCAATCAATCTAGGATTTAGTGAACTAGTTTGAGGTTACCCGATCCACTGTCTCCATTATTTTAGCACTCATTTTTTTTAGAGTGGAAAATTATTGAAATGTTTACATTATACACAATATTTAATCCTCTGAACATTTTTTTTTCATAATTAGACTTCAGTTGATGTTATTATGCACATTAATGGAGGGATGGCTTCTACATAATTGGTCCCAGAATTATAAAGAAATATATGTTTGCGGCCCGTGTGATACATTTCAAAGAGAAGCAAAATCTAGCATTTTTGTTCGGGCTGCTGTGAAAATTGCTATAGGCGAGGCCCAGCCGAGGTGGTGCAGGTGGTAATGTCCTGAATCGCGTGCTGGAGGCTACGCCGACTGTGGGTTTAGAACCTGAGTCAGCCTGAAACACACTGGGTACGCATGCACCCGAGATCCTGACAAACTGTAGGGATTAGAAAAGGGGATCACAGGGACCAGCAGTTAGCGGAATGGCTATGTCGCTGGACTCCCATGTAGTCAACCGCGGTTCGCATCCCGGACCCAGTGGCTTAAACTCACGCCGGGCGCATGTGCGTGCGTGCCCAGAATCCTGAGAGGAGAATGAAGGAGAAGGGATTGCGGAGTGGCCATCCCCCCTAGGAGGTGATTTCTCGCTTTCTGTCTCTGTCTCTCTCTGTCTGTCTGGCGAGTGCACGTGCCCTATAGCAAAAACCTCTCCTCCCCCCCCCATAAAAGGGGGTGCTTCTTCTCTCTCTTTGTAGAAATAAACTTTAAAAGAGAGGGAAAAAATGTTTTATTTGCCTAGCATCCAAAAATCAAGTGATATTAGGTGACTAGGTAAAATAAATCAGGTATGGACCAGCCAGATGGCATGTTGGTTAAGGTAACTGGATCCCACATAGCTGACTATGCAGTTCAAGTCCCAGACCTGGCAGCTTGAAACAGACGCCAGATCCAGGTGTGTGTGTGTGTGTGTGTGTGTGTGTGTGTGTGTGTGAAATTCTGTAGCTGTTCCTCTCTGCAGTGGCATTGTTAGGATTTAGCAAAAAGGGACTCTATCTATCCCATGTGTTCCATCCTTCTTAACAACAATACATAGATATTCCTAAAGTGAGACATCACTGACTCACCAAGAAAAATAGTTCCACTTCTCACAGCATCAACAAATAAGGAAATGTTGCTATAGATTCTCCTTACCACATTTTCTAAAGCATGCAGTCCCAGGCTAAGGAGCTGAAGGTGTATGCACAGTGGAGACCATGTTGTAAGGCACCGCCTCTGTTACCTGCTGCTGAGCTCAGGTCTTCTGTTGAGCTGGTCTCAAGAGGAAGCACCCAAAAAGCCTGAATGAGCAGAGAAAGGAGAGACTCAGAAAGCAGCCTACATGGGTTTTCAAGCAAGAGATGGATTGTGCCCATATCTGTGGCCCAGACTTCTTTTTGTGGAGAGTGTGTGATGCAGTTTCCAAGGTGGTTAAAGGCCCAGTTTTCCATAAGCCATGTATCATACCTACATTCACAAGAGAACATGTCTGCTCTTCCATCTTTCTTTCCATCCCTGAACTTGAACTTCAGTATCGGGGCTGCTCACCAACCATAGATCAGATCTCCTCGCCCTCAACTGCAACAGCACCTAGAAAGCTGGTGTTTTCCTGATGGAAAACCCCATACACTGTAGCTGCCCCCCCACCCCCCGTCCCCTGCAAATCCATAGACAGACGCAATAATGAGAAGGTAGAACAAGACCAGTAACACACAAGAACTGACAGAATAAATGCATGACTGCAAAGAAACTTCAACCCAGACAATGAAGGCAGCGACTCGTCCCAGACAGCAGGATGGGAACACGGGTGCTGCATGCCTCTGTGACTTACAGAGCCTTGCAAGAGAGGTTATGGGCTACGCAGAGGAAATGCACAGGAAAAGATACCTATGGCCCGTAAACCCGTGGGAAGCTACCAAGCCACACTAGTGACCAGGGAAATTGTAAATTGAAATAACAATAAGAGACTTCTCACCCACCAGAATATCAAAAAATTCTAAAAAGATTTTTAAAATAAAGAAGTCAAGCATTTCCCAGGGTGATGAAAATCAAATATTCTTATACACTGTAGGTTGGAATATAAATTGATACACCCTCAGCAGGGCAATTTGGCAGTATCTCTTACATGTAATGTAATTACCCTATGATCCAATAATTTCAATTTTCACTAATGTTAGGGAAAAAACACTCATTTTCAAAAGAGGCATGTCGAAGGATGCTCGTGGCAGTATCTCCTGTAATTGTGAAAATCTGGAACCATCTGAAATGCCCAGCAACAGGAAAATAATTAAATCAGCCATAGTGTGTTCATGCTGTGACTCGCTAGGCTCCAGTGGAAAAGAAAGAGGCATATGTACGTACTGGCCCCAGTGAATCTCGAAGACTTATTGCCAAGCACCGTGCAGATGGTGTGGTGTCATTGTATATAAAGTAACAGCTCACGAAGCAGTGCTCCATTTCCTCAGCACACAGAAAATTAACCAAAGGACCACACCCACGCGATACAATGGGCACACAGCCTCTGGTGGCTCAGGAGGACTGGGGGAAACAAGACATTGGGATGCTACCAAACGGGACTTTAAATGTAAACTGTAAGGGTTTAACTATTCATTAAATAAGTAACTTGAGTAAAGGACCGGCTCTGTAGTGTCATAGTTAAGCACTTTGTATTGGGAGCCAGATCCTACCTGGCTGACCACAGTTTAAATTTTAGCCCTGAAACTTGAAAAGCATGCTGGGTATGTGTGTACATGCCCAAAATCCTAATGGGGGGAGAAATGTAGAATAAAGGATTCTGGCATGATCAAACCCCATTGAGGGAGTGTCTCTCTCTCTCTCTCTCTCACGTGCATGTAACCTCATTCACCCTGTGCTAAAATAATAATAATAACAACAACAACAACAACAATTTAAATAAAAATGTGTGTGTGTATGAGGGTGTAGAAGTATTCTCTGTCATCCCAGGGTAGGAGAAAAAGGAAGAATAATGGATAAACATGTCAAGCACTGTTTCGTACACAGTTACCTAGAAGTCTTTTAACGCAGCTGGGTGACTGTGTGTGAGGACAGAAGATAAAAAATGGAATAAACTGTTCCTGGAAAGTCCGAGTCCCTGTGGTGAGGGGGCCTCTAGCCAGCCGGATGTTACCACCTGCAGAGTGGTGCTCACAGCACTCCAACCCCCGTGTGTGTGTGTGTGTGTGTGTGTGTGTGTGTGTGCGCGTCTGTTTTGGTTACCATTCTCTCTCTGTGAGTGCGTGTCCCTGAGCGTGTGTCTCTTTGGGTTACAACTCTCCCTGAGGTCTAGCACCGTGCCTGACCACAGCGGTTGCTCGGTAAAGAGTTGCTGTACATGCAGACCACTTCAAAATCCGGAGGGTGCTCACTTAGGGGGCCTGTATGGAGATTTCCAAACCTGAAATCTTTGTTCTGAGTAGCACTGGAAATAGGAGAGAAATAAAGACCTCCAGATTAAAACAAAAACATATCACACACATTTTTTTTAAAAGAAGATGATAAGAGGATTCGTAATTAAAAGTAATCTGTTGTATGTTACTTTAATTGTGTAGATAGACATTTGTAAACCCCTAAATGAGGGCTATTTTTAGGAGAAAAGGAACACTTATAAAGGTTATCCAAGGGACTTATTTAAAGAGTTAAAGAGTTAAGAAGCAGAGGAAAATCTTCCAAAATATAAAGTTAAGATAGAAAAACCAACAATCCCAAAGAGAAAAAAACCAGATAGAGAATTTTCTAATAGGAAACTGGGTTGTAGAGCAGTACACCACAACAGAATGAAAAAAAGGGTGTTACCAATCTTACAAATATAATAGATCTCAATAAAGAAAAACCGGCAGAGTGAAAATAGAAGGTATATATGGTCAGAATGTGTTCTTTGGGGAACCAGCAGTTAGTGTAGTGGCTATGTCGCTGGACTCCCACATAGTCGACTGCGGTTCGCGTCCCGGACCCGGTGGCCTAAAACTCATGCCGGGCACGTGTGCGTGTGTGCCCAAGATTCCAAGAGGAGAATGGAGGAGAAGGGATTGCGGCGGGACCATCCCCCCTGGGGGGTGATTTCTCGCTTTCTGTCTCTATGTCTCTCTCTGTCTGTCTGGCGAGTGCACGCACCGTATAGTGAAAATCTCTCCAAAAAAAAAAAAAAAGAATGTGTTCTTTGTTGGAAACGATGAACACGGTAATGCCCTTAACTTGATTATTGCATGCTGCACGCGTGCATTGAAAATCCATGTTGTATCCCACAAAGACGTCCAACAATTACATGCAAATAATAATTGATAAAAGAACTAACTTAAAAAAAAAGAGAAATTGTAAATATGTATGACCTAACAATGAAAACTTAAGGCTAAATCAAAGGGACAAAAAACATCATTACCAATTTTTTAAATTTTTATTTTTTTATATGTGTGCATCTGAGATTGAGAGAGGAATAAGCAGACACCTTAATCAGCGTGTATCACTCTGTGATCCCCTTCCCTCGCCTCCACCTCATCAGGATCTTGGGTGCACACACCTGGCATTTTCAGGTTGTTGGGGGTGTTCAAACCCATGGCCCGTAACATGTCTTCTAGCACTGCAATTTCTAGTTGTATTTCAGTATACTATCAACTGTACCACCAAGACTGGACCCTAAATATATTTTTTTAAACATGCAGTGTTTCTTTTATTGAAGACTCATGAAATAAGGAACAGCACGGATAGGAGTATAAATTGGATCAATGTTCCAGGGGAGAAATTTGTTGATATATAAAAACTCTTCAAATGTTCACACACTTGGATCAGCAAATACATTGATATAAATTTATGCTAAGGAAATAACCAAATGTAACCAGAATTCTGTTCATGATTGTTCTGAGGAGCGCCATCTGTAATTGTGAAAAGGTGTATGCAGCTCAAAGTACAACAGACATTGTCTAAGTAAATCGGGATACACCGTTGTGAGTAGTACTGGGTGTCAGAACTCTCCTCGTAGGTAAGTCCATAATGATAGGAAATATATCGCCTGGAACTGTACCATAAAACAATACATGCATTCTCCAACCATCTACACATGCACATTTTAGCTCTGGCATTTGTGTGCTAGCAGCATGATAGGAATCTCTGTTTTCCCCTGATTCTCTACATACTCAGAAGAGGATCTTTTCTTTGTGTGTGTGTGTGTGTGAGTGTGTGTGTGAGTTGGTGACAGCAGCAGATGCTAGGGCTTTAACTCAGGACTGGAAGGAGATCAGGATGGATGACCAGCCCTAACTGTGTCACCAAAGAAGAAAATTTAAGAGACAAGTGTCTCAGACTAGAAAGGAAGAGGTAGGGTGCTTTGAACAGATTCTCTCCCTGTCATTTTGAGTGAAAAAATAACTTCAAGATTAAGTGCTTCTAAGATCTTTTCTAATCTACTTTTCAAAAGCTTCACATTTCATCTATAGCTGAAAGCCAGGTGCAAAACAGTTCCACGTAGCCTGTAAAGCCGAGATGCACGTGGAACCTTGCTGCTGCCCAGGCAGAACAGTTTTGGGTCAGTGATTCCCATTCAGGAGGGGGCTTAGGGGGAGACACCAGGACCAGGAAACCATCAGTGCTCTGAGGTGGCAGATTGTAGTGGGTGGTGTGACTAAGCAGTCACCCAGAAGGCCCCACAGTGCTACCCCAGACACTGAGCCCACTGCCTCAGGCCTCAGACACTCTTGTGGGTACAAATCCACTTAATTTTTCTGGTATTCTGAGACCACATTCAACACTGGCCTTAAAAGTTTTTAAAGTTTCGGGAACCAGCAGTTAGCGTAATGGCTATGTCGCTGGACTCCCATGTAGTCGACCGCGGTTTGCGTCCCGGACCCGGTGGCTTAAAACTCAAGCCGGGCGCATGTGCATGCATGCCCAAGATACCAAGAGGAGAATGGAGGAGAAGGGATTGCGGTGTAACCATCCCCCCCTGGGGGGTGATTTCTTCCCCCCCGGGGGGTGATTTCTCGCTTTCGGTCTCTCTGTCTCTCTCTGTCTGTCTGGCAAGTGCACGCACCCTATTGCAAAAATCTCGCCCCCCTCCCAAAAAAAAGTTTTTAAAGTTTCCACATTTTCCTTTTTTATTATTATTATTTTTGTTTTTACTAGAAGTACATAATCACTCTGACCCTTAGAGTTCTGGTGTCCTCTATATGTTTTGCATTTGGGCCAAGAGAGTTGGCTTTTGCCAGCTAGGATGGACATGGCAATGCTGTGGTACTGCCCTGCTAGAGAAGCCCTGCTTCTGCAATTTAATATGTACTCCACCTGCACTATGAAAGCCGGTTAGGAAATTCAATACTTCCATTTACTCTCTACTCTGAGGGGTCTGACTCTGATGAACCTTTACAGATCAGTAGTATTTCTTTTTTCCTTTTTTTGGAGAGGTTTTTGCTATAGGGCACGTGCGCTCGCCAGACAGACAGAGACAGACATAGAGACAGAAAGCAAGAAATCACCCCCCAGGGGGGATGGTCCCGCCGCAATCCCTTCTCCTCCATTCTCCTCTCGGGATCTTGGGCACGCACGCACATGCTCCCAGCATGAGTTTTAAGCCACCGGGTCCGGGACGCGAACCGCGGTCGACTATGTGGGAGTCCAGCGACATAGCCATTACGCTAACTGCTGGTTCCTCAGATCAGTTGTATTTCAAGAGATACATACTTAAGTCATGTTTTACTTCTGTTTTTTTTCTTTACTTAAAAATAGCAAGAATTTATGTCTGAAAATTGAGACACGTTAACAAACGCGAGTGATCCCTGACCACAGATCGAAGGTTACCTTCATCTTACTCACATTAAGTGCTACTGCCAACCATCAGGAAAACTGTTTCCTCACTTTCCTTTCAGAAAATAAATCCAACCCAACTCGGAAGGTTAGGTTGAAGGGCACTCACCTGCAGCCTGAGCAGGGACGATGGCGCGTGCTTCCAAGATGGCGGGTCTGCTTGTCTCACTCTGCTTGCTCTCTTGGACTACCACTTTGGACAGCAACATTTACTACTGCTCTCCCATGGCAAGGTCACAATTTCTTAATTTTCAGGACAAATTATGGTATTTAGAGGTCTTAAAGGAAAAATAATTAATAAAAGAATAAAATATGGACCAGCAGTTGCCATAATGGCTATGTCACTGGACTCCCATATAGTCATCCATGGTTTGAGTCCCAGACCCAGTGGCTTAAACTCACGCCAGGCACGTGTGCGTGCGTGCCCAAGATCCTGAGAGGAGAATGGAGGAGAAGGGATTGCGGCGTGGCCATCCCCCCTGGGGGGTGATTTCTCATTTTTTGTCTCTCTGTCTTTCTGATGAGTGCATATGCCCTATAGCAAAAACTTCTCCAAAAAACTAAAACGAAAGCCTATGAGGATAAAAGAGCTTTATGTACAACAAAGGGCATGTAGTTGATGACACGTTTTCCTTAATCATCCTCACTGAAGAAACTACAAATATAAAGATTTATTTTTGATACAGATAGTATTTACTTTCGATTTTAGGGGTTAACATAATTTCAGAATCTGTGGAGTTGAGGCCTTCTCCTCAGCCAAATCCCAGTCTACCTGTGCCAGAAGTGACCACGTGCCCACCTCCTCCCTCTCACCTGAGCACCCCTGTGTGCCCCTACAGGGGCAGGTATGTTTGGGAAGTACGGTATATTTGGGCAGGTATGTTTGATAAGTCAGCCTCCACAGAGTCGGTGCACAGGAAGGCCACTAGCTCATGTCTAGGGTCAGGCTGCATGCATTCAGACTTCCTCTGCACGAGCTGTGAGTGATTCTCGTATGTAAATAGGGATACAGCAATTACCTGGTAGGGCTGCTAGGAGATAGTGCACAAAGTGAACTTCCCATACCTGGGTGACTCATTTTTCACAAATGATGCTACGATTTTAAATTATTTTATTTGTCTTCATGTTTTGTGTCATTGCTGTTACTGTTAATACATCAGCATGCGGCAGCTTTCTAGGCTTCAGGTTGACACACCTCAGCTGACTGGCCCCAGTGTACAGCAGTGAGGCGCTGTGCAGAGGAAGCCGCACCTCAGATGGCCAACCAGGATCCTCACCCCTGCCTCCTTGGTGTGAAAAGCATGCTGCATGGACAAGGATGGGCTGAGAATCATGATGGGCTGAATAACTGGAGAAAAGGGATTGTGGCATGACAAGTCCCTGTTGGGCGGATCGCTTTCCCTCACTCTCCCTCTGTTCATTTCCTCTCTGCCCTTCCCCTCCATTAGCAAGGGCCATTAGGTGGCTCTCTATTAGTTGCTCTTATGAGAGGGGAATAAATGAATTGCAGTAAAGAGAACACAATATAAAATATACACAGTAAATATTAGGTGGTTGGAAAAGTCACGGTGCATTTTTGCATAGAAAAACAGAAAAATGCATCATGACTTTTCTGAAGATTGAATAATTAGTATTAGATTCAATTCATTATATTCCTGATTTTTTTGATGTGCAAAGATGACCTCAATTTTTTTCATTATGGCTATAGACAAAGATGACAGTTTTAGTCATATGTTTGAAAGGGATCTTGCAGACGAGGAAGCTGTTGTGCTGACACTGTTCTTGAGCCTTGTAACAAAGACTGTGTGGCCCACAAGGCTAAAGTGTACATTGGCTGGCTCTTCCCTGGCAAGTTTGCTTACCCTGGGCTAAATGCGTACAAGGGGAGTCTTCTGAAACCTTGCTCCCTCCCCCTTCTCCTCTCTCCGTCCACTCTCCATCTCAAAGATTTTCACAAATCATGTGAAAAACTTTTTTAAATAAAACCTATTAATATACTGTGTCAGCACAGTGAAAACAATGTCTGGAAGGAGAGAAATTAGCAAGGTGAGTACTTGGTTAATGAGATTATGGGTGTTTTAGTTTCTTCTTTCTCTCTCTTTCCATTTATTTCTATTTTCTAATTTTTCTTCAGCAAACATTTAGAACCTCAGTATTGAAAACAATGAGTAAATAAGGATGCCTTTTTAAGGGGCATAGCATCAGGTGTGTAGATAATGTTGTGGTTACTAGTGAAGGACTAAAATGGAATTCTTCCATGAGAACTTTGTCTCTGCATCACAAGGATCTACCAAAGCCCTCTTCCTGACCCTGAGTCAGAGGATTCAGAAGATGCACTAGAGTCATGATTTCCACACTTCTTTCTGAGGGATAGGAGACCTCCTCTTGAATCACCAAGCAGCCAGAACGATTTATTCCTCTGACCACGAAGAGTAATATGTAAAATATCTGTGCCCTGTCTGTGGCCGGCATCAGGCAGTCAGAAGGGATGCCCACTGTGGGTACAACTTACTGGTAGGTCTCTGCCAAGGGACCACCCTGACTCCACAGGGATGTGCCCCACAGGACAGTGACCCTAGGGGATGAGGAGAAGGACCCTGAGGAGGCCATACCTTTTCCCAGTGCATGCCTGGCCACATCAAGTTGCACAGCCTCGTTTATCTCCGTATTGACCAGTTTTCTTTCTTCAGTTCACAAGGCATCATGGTCCATGCAGTGGACGGTGCCTGCTGACCCCCTACGTGCACACTCTGGTGTGGGATGTGAACAAGACAGCCCAGACCCATCCCTTTAGAGCTTGTCGTCTCAAGGGGAGCCAAGTTCTATGGCCACCGTTGGGCAAACACTGTTCAGAACACTGTCTCGGTCTCAGTGCAGTTGCCTCTTGATGCCTGGGCCCCACGTACCTCTTGGTAGTGTCTATGGGTGCCCCTTAAAGAATGCAAGAAGACATTCTTTCCAGAAGATGAGCTTTGCTTGACTTTCACATCTATTTTCTCATGTAAGAAAGTTGACTTATTCGGGTTTAGCTGTGAGGAGAGAAAAACGAATGCCATCTTGAAAAATGTGTCTTCCAGCACCTCATACAGCCCAAGTGATTCATGACTTAAAACTCTTTGTAAAACTGCCCGAGGTATTTCTCCCGTCTTCTGCCATATGTCTCTGTTGGAATCACAGCCAAGCAGTTTCCCCTATTGCACGCTCTTTGCTGCCCCACATGCTCGCTGACATGGAGGACCTCAGGGAGCCTGTTCACAGAGGGAGGAGGAAGCAAATGGTGTTACGAAAGGGGCCCTGGCCGGAACTCACGAGCAGCTTCCCAGTCCCCTCTCCTTGAAGGGTATGGCACTGAGGCACCCCCTTTCATCTCTGAGAACATCTCATGTGAAGAGTTTCTTGTCTATTTCACAGGTCATCATGGCTGTCACAAAGATCACAAAGCAGAATTCAAATTTAGGATTTCAAAACAAATTGATATGAATACTAATACTGACTTGCCAGTGAGAAGATACAAACAGTCGAAGATATGCACAGATATAAGTATCCAGGAATCGGGAATGCTGAAGGTGTTTCCTTCCGCCTCCCCCTACGGGTCCATAATTAGACCCACAAGAGCCAGACCTTTGCCAGCCAAGCCGGATTACACACTCGGCATGCCGCAGTGCGAACAAATGCCTGCACCCATGGGTCGCAGCCCAGCCTTCAGGGTCACCCTTCTCAGGTGTACCCGTCCGTCTTGTCCTTCCCTTGCTCAAGATCCGAGAGCTGTCCCCTGTTTCTCATTGTTTCTAAGCTAAAGGCCTCTGCCAGTGTGGTCTTTCACTCAAGTCTCTCCAACTAGGTGTGAATACTCGCACGGCCACTGACCCTCCCACGCTACCTTACTGCATCGCTGTTGCTGTGTTGGGGCTCCACTTGGCACTGTTTTGTTTTACTGTTTTGGTTACAATATATGTCCCTATCATTGTGCTCAAGCCCTTTCTGCCCAGCCACAGTAAGAAGACCTTAAGTACATGGACTTTGTATTTGCTTTCTTTCCTCTGTTAGAGACACCTTGCACGTAAGATCTTTTAAACACAGTAGGTCCTCAGTAAACGCCTGCTGACAAATGGACTTAGACACAGCATTTAGGTTTGTTTGTTTGGGAGAAAGATTAATAGGGCTCAGCCTCTGAGAGCACTTCATGTTATAGTGCAGCCGCGGCGCTCAAGCTACAGCAGCAAGTTACCACCCACGCACAAGGAAAACGAATTTCTGTACATTTAGGAAAGAAAAACAAAGGCACCGCTGCTTTCAATACAGCCCAGCTATATTTCATGCCAGTGGCATGTTGGAAATAAAGAGAAACAGTAGAGGCTCAGAAAATGCCTCAAGTTCTTCCCCATTTCTGAATTCTCTATCAGTGCTGACATCTGGCAATAGAATATTACTCCAACAGCAATTATATGAACAGAGCATCAGAAGCGAGGTTGCTATTACCAGGAATTACCCCAGTCTCCTTGGTATTGTGTCTGACCAGGAATTTGAGACACAGTGATGCTCAAAGGGTCCCTGCAGTGAGTCAGAGTTTGTCAGGTGGGCACAATGTGTTGTAGCTGTAGCTCCAGCCAGATCCAGCTCTCCAGAAGAGCTTGTTAAACTGCTGACCCTGGGCCCCACCTGGAGTCTGTTCCCGTTGGTGTCGGGTGGAGCTTGGTAAATGGTGTTGCTAACAAACTTTAATGCTGCTGTGGAGTTCTTTGAGAACCACTGCTCTGACAAACAGCAGACCAGGGGGCCATGTAATGTTCATTGTGGGCCGAGATCACCAAGCGGCACTGACACTCAGTTGGTCGGGAACCAGGGTCTAGGCAGCTGCGGTGACCTTATTTGTCACCTCATTTATACAAAAGAACATGGTCAACATTTCTTTTTAATTAGCTCGGCAATTCACCCTAATTCTGTAAAAGCTATGTGGGAGAATCCTACATCAAATGAACACAAAATTTATAATTAACCAAATCTTTTCTGTTTGTTTATTAAAATTATATTATTTTTATTAAGAACAGACACATATTTAGTGAATAAAAATGAGAAGATACAGATAAACAAAAATGAGAACAAGAAATATAATCTCACTAGCAAGAAAAATCACAGTTGACTTGAGATACTGAAGATCATTTCTGAAGCTTAGGAAAACAATGGGATTGCTTCTCCTGAGTCTTCAGTCCTACAATTTTGATTCAAATCATCTTTGCCTTTTGTTATCTGCTACACTGGACTCAGTGTTACCACTGGCAACCTCCTAATATCAGTGAGTGACGGGTCTCAGAGCTACCTCACTTCCCAGAAGGCAAAAACTATGAAAACATCTAATGTGAGTTTCTTCATAATAGAAACCTACTGAGTAGACATGCAACTGCCCGAGACTGGTGTTACTGCCGTCAGTCACGTTGCAGCTGGGAAAGCCGTCGTCTCTGGTTGTTAGAGGGTTCTAAGAAGGAACTGGAGAGCCGGCCCTGTAGCACAGCAGTTAAGTGCTGTGCATGGAAAAGCAGACTCCACATGGCCTACTGTGGTTTGAATCTGCATCCCTGGCTAGGTGCATGTGTGTGCATGCCCCAAATCCTGACAAGATGGAAAAATGAGAAATAGAAGGGATTATGGTGTGAGCGCACACCACTGGGAATGGGGGAGGGTGTGCACTCTCTCTCTCTCTCTCTCTCTCTCAGTCTCTTTCTCTCTGGCAAATACATGTGCCCTCTGGAAATAAATAAACACCAAAATGGAAGGTATTGCAAAAAATAATGTGAAGTACTACAGATACCTTATTATAAAAACACGTGAGCTCTTGGAAGTTTACTGTAGAGAAGTGCCAATCCTAGGAATACCCATTTCAAGGATGTGGTGAACACTGACATGTGTCTCTGGGGAAAAAGCCAACAGAACATTCTCTTGCTCGGTGCTGGAAATACTGACAGAAGTGCTTCATCAGGTGCTCCCTATCTGTGTGTTCACTTGAGAACTCTTGTGGGATGGCTTCCGCAATGTCTTGATCCTTATGTTCCAGACAAAGAATGCAGTGAAACACTCCAATAGCAAACTAAGGGATAGCTTATTAAGTAAAAGTGGAGATATATTCCTGAGATATAAGAGCAGACCGAGCACAGTACAGAAAGACTGGCCAAGGGCCCTGGCAGTTACTTCTGTGAGATTTCTAATTCCTTAACTGGGGTCATGTTGTTTGATCACTAGCTGGGCCCGCTGATTGTTCTCATCTCTTTAACTCTATCAAATGTGGCCAGGCCCGCTGATTTATCTCATTAACTTTATAAAATATGCCTTAATCAGCTAGATATCCCACAATGGAAATCTCCCACCTGCATTACCTCAGTTGAAACACTTCTGTCTTGATCAGTTTTTCCTTCTAACTGCATGAGCAGATGCTCCAAACTTCTTGACACAGGGATGCGGTGGTGCAGCGAGACATGGGTTCTTTTCTCACACTCACAAAAATTAGAGACTGGACATGGAGAGGGCATAGCAAGTGGAGTTTATGAAGAGGGGAAAGGAAGAACAGAGCTCCCAAACAGGTAGCAGGTACCCGAAAAATGTGTTGCAGAAGGGGAGCTGGGGCAGATGGGGGCAGAGGAAAAAGAATCTGGACCAGAGGGGCTTTGTTCAGACCTCTTATGCACATGCTCCCCTCGTGATAGTATAGGTTATGCTGTACTTTAGGGTGGTCTTGTAGTCATGAGGCCCTGAAATGGGAATTAGACCCCACTTACAGGTAGATAAGGTAAAGACTCCAAAAGGTAGCCACTATGTTTTTCTTTTAATGAAATATTTGTTTTTCCTCTGATGGTCTGGTTAATATACAATATACATGCCTTTTACATGTCTCTAAAGAATGTATGACTCCTTACTAATAACACAGGAGATAGGGATATTGAGCACACAGCCAGGGTAAAGATCCAAGATGGAGTCACAGTAGCTAAGTGTTCACAGACAAAAGCTGGATGCATTGAGACTCAAAACAACTATAGCTAAGGACAACAGTTTCTATTTAGTAACTATATTCTAACAAGAAGTACAGAATACTATGGTCTGCTGACCCCTCAAAGAATAGGGTAATAAATCACTCAAACTACCATGTGACTATTTTTAAAAGTTCACTTCCTTATCAAAAAGCCAGTGCATTGCTTGGACTGCTAGATAAAAACCCCTCTCCTCCAGCCCCTCTTTGGTAACCCATTCAGGCCTCCTTTCACTACAGTGGAAGCTTCTTTTCCTTTCATAATAAACCCTGCCTTACTCTCCTCTCTGTGTCCATGTCTCTAATTCTTCATAAGCATAGGACAAGAACCAGCACAGGTATTGGGTCTTGTCAACAGAAATAACCAACTCTGCAAAAATAGTAATTAATGTGGTTTATTTTTAAGCATAAATTTGAGTGACCTAGGCCCAGAAATAAGGCAAAACATGCCTCTCTCTTTGGGTGATCAAGTACAGGGATTCCTTTTATTTGATTTTGAGAGTGAGAGAATTTAGTGAAGAGCTTTCCATTGGCCTGGCTCAAAAAGGTGGAGCATGTGGAAGCGAGCCTTGTAGGTTTGGGGAAGGTATTAGTAAAGCGTGTACTTTAACAGAGATAAGGAGACTTGTATACAGTCACAGGATACTGTCCCAAGGGCAGGATATTGGGAAAGTCCTGTTATCAATGAGTCAAAATGGTCTGTTAATGATTATGGGTGTGACTCACACATTACAAGGACACTATGCCAGGGACAGGATATAAGATTTTTGTTATCAAATGAGCCACAATGGCTGTGGGTGTGACTCATCTCAGGCCCAATGGAAGGGATTTTAGAAATAAGAAAAAGCAGTCAGACTTCTGTCCTCAGTCTGATAACCCAGCACTCCTGTATCAGCCCTACATAATGGTGGCTAAGTGGAAACTGGTTTCTTCAGAGGCTGTTAATTTGAAAAAGGTCATTATTTCAGTTAACCTCGAAGGCCTGATGATCCATATCTTGGAATTCATCCCTCAGAATCAGGGAGGGTCCTGCCCAGCAATGAGCGCCTTGCCCTATTCTGGTCTTTGTGATAATGCTTTTACATTATCTGAATGTTCTGGACTATGTCTGTGTGACCATTTGGTCTTTGTCTAATTAAGTCCCCTGCAAGGGGTCATGGATTCTTCAAGAATAAGATTTGCGTACCTAAGGGCAAAAAGGAATATAGTGACTTGGAGAGGAGAAGAATTAGGGTCAAACAAAAAAGGGGGGTGTGTGATTTAACAGTCAGGGGCCAAACAGCACAGTGGCTCTCTTCTGGGGGCAGCTTACCTGCTTCCATTTTCTAGCTTTCTTTCTGCCTCAGTTCTGCTTGGGTCTGAAAGTAAATGAGGACGTTGTTTTTTCTTTTCTTTACTGTATTTGGTATCTTAAATTGCCTTGGTTTTTGCTTTTTTAAAATGGATACTCCCTGTCTTACTTCATTTGGTCTAACAAAATACCAAAGACTGGTAATGTATTGGGAAAAGAAATTTATATTTTATAGTTCTAGAGCCAGGAAGTCCAAAATCAAGATGTGAGCATTGAGGTCTGTCGAGGGCTGCTCTCTGCCTCCAAGATGGCACACAGTTGCTGTGTCCTCATGTAGGGAAGGCGGGAAGACAAGAGATGAAATCTCCTTGTAGCCTCTTTCCTGAAGGCCTCAATCTCATTCATGAGGGAAGAGCCTCATGGACTGATCACCTCTTAAAGGGCCCACCCACATCACACCTCTTACTTTTGAAACTCTCATGGTCAGACCTGGATCTCTTTCTTCTTCTCTCCTCAGTGTCTGTGATTGGCCACAGCCACCGTTGCTTGTCCTCCATTGCTAATATCAAGTCTCGGTATATTTTACTCAGGCCAAGCCACAATGGATCATTGCATCATAAACACAGTGCTTCCTTTAAAAGCAACGTAAATGTGGACAAATGGCTGGAGAGTGATGAAGCTGAGGTCCCCAGAGGAATAAATGCACAGGTTTAGTCTAAAGCAGAGCTGTGGTACAATAGGAAATATATTTGGCCTTTGTTTCAGTTCCTGTCATAGCGCTTCTGTGTGATAGAAGTATCTTTTGCTATTCATGATGAGCCCCTTTGAAAATTACTCAATCTAATCTAATGAAGTTATTGAGGATGGGACCCCTGATAAGCCTCAGGATGAGAGGCTCACCAGAAATGCCAAGTGATTAGAAGATCAGAGAGTTAGAACTTTCAAGCCCACCCACCAACTTCTGGGAAGGTAGTCTGGAGACTGAACTGAATATCAAAGCTATAAAAACTCTGGGCTCAAAGTTCAGTTTGGTTCTCCTTTTAACCTGGACATGCTGGTCACATCTGAGTGCCCATGATCCTCACTGACTGGGAGAGACTGGGGGATCACAGGGAGAGACTCTGTGGAGGGTGCTCATGTTGGTGTACAGCTAGTCAGTTAGAAGTACAGGTGGCTCGGCCTCGTGATTGGGTCTGAAGTAGGGGAAGTTTTATGGGGCTGAACCTTCCACTGTGGGATCTGGCACTATCTTCTTGGAGGTGGCACTGGAATTGATCTGACATGGTCTACTTGGAGGTAGCATCAGAACTGAATTGAAGCATAGGACACCCAAATGGTATTTGCTGCAGAATTGCTTGGTGTGCAGGGGAAAGCCCACACTTGTCACATACGTGTTCTATGGTAAGTGTGCACGTGAGTAGAAGGGTAAGAGCAGTTTGTTTTTTTCTCTTATTCAAGAGCAAATACGGTAGAGGTTTAGAAAAGTTTTCAATTAGCATTAATTGCCCCTCGGATAAACCTCATTGGCTACAATACTGCCACTGCGCAAAGCTATGGTAGAGGTTTAGGAGAATCAGCAGTATGAATCTTTGGATACTTGAGGCCTGTCAAGAGAAAAAGAGTAGGGTTCACTGTGTTGTCTTTTGTGGAAGAACATGGATCCATGTGGAAGTAAATTTAATAAGAAACATATTTATATTCAAAATAGGAAGGAATTTTAGAATTAGTATTATTGGAAAATGGAGTGGAACTTACATGGAAATCACAAGTTCCTAGTCATTACACAGTCTGGATACATTTCTGAAATATCATAAAGTGAACTCCAATACAGATAGAAAGTTGTCATAGATGTTCTTCCAGTGTCACTAAGACATAAGATGCAGGATATATGCTTATGAGGCTACAGGATCAGTACAGGTGCATCCTCACCAAGATCCCTTCTTCAATTTGTCTAGTTTATCCTGTTGTTTCTATTTGAATATTCTATTTGCTATTACTTTAATTTTTCATCTTTTTTGTTTTAGAGATATTTTTGCTATAGGGAGTGTGTGTTCATCATAGACAGAGATAGAAAGAGAGACAGAAAGCGAGAAATCGCCCCCAAGGGGAGAGGACCATACCATAATCCCTTCTCCATTCTCTCAGGATTTTGGGCACACACACACACGAGCCTGGCCTGAGTTTTAAGCTGCCAGGTCCAGGATCATCAATACACGGTTGACTACATGGGAGTCCAACAACATAACCATTACACCATCTGCTGCTCCCTTAATTTAATTTTAAAAGTTTATTTATTTATTTCATTCATATGAGACAGAGAGAGTCGGGCATTCTCAACAGAGCCTTCATGCAGTGGACCTGCTTGGAGCTGGGATCCCAGGCATGAACCCAGAGTCTTCCTTCCCCTCCGGCCTCTGGCATTGCATAGCAGCACCTCTGCTGCCTGTGCCTCCATACTGGGCTGCACACGATCTACTTCTCAGTCATTGTAAGTGTCAGTAGTGACTCCATACCGCTGCTTAGGTGGAACCCATTGACGTGAGGCCCACGTCTGAAACATGCTCCCAAACGATTTTCTCACTTTCCATGTCCGTCTCTGTTACCATAACGCTAACTTGGCTGTTACCTCCCCTCTCAACATCTGTCATCTAAATTGCTTCTTTTGCCTCATTTAAATGTTTTTCATCATTATCCAAACTTAGACAAAACTCCTGTTCTCAAGAAGTTAAATCTTCTTCTCTTTTCCACATACAATGACTCTCTTCTGAGATGTCCTCCACATTCATGCATATGCATAAATAGATACGTTTATTAATTCATGTATAACATATATGTAAATAGTAGTGTGTCATTTTTTTGTAATAATGATAATATGTCCTCTGCCTGTGTCACCATCATGTCCCTTCCTAGTTACTTGGTGTGTGTGGTTTCCTCTCTTCCTGCATAACAGTCAACCTCCTTAGGGCAGTAACCATAACTTTGTTTTATGTTCTGGGACTGCTCTTCATTTTCCAACCCAAGCAATGGTACACAGTGAAAACTGTAGATGATCTTACTTTCTTCCCTTGCTTATTTTTTAAAAAGTGGTGAAAAGATAGGTTTTTCAATTTCTTATCTTGTTTATGTCGTAAATCAATAGGAATAAGAAATATCGTTCCTCTATCTACCAGTGGGTAAACCATTACAAAGAAAAAAAAATGTGCTACCTTATCAAAAAAAATAAAGAGAGAGAAAGAGAAAGAGAGAGAGAGGAAATAGGGAGAGAGGAAAGAAGAAAGAAAGCAGATTTCCGTGACTTGTCACAGTCACAGTTTGGAGAGTGAGAAAATGTCCCGTTCCCCGCTCTGACTCATGTAACTGAAGCTTGTGGTCAGCAGCTAGCTTCAGGTCAAATGAAAAGAGGAAAAAAAATGGAATATTTTACTTTATTGTGAAGTTCTATTATTCCATAAAATAAAATGTGAAAACACTAGAGTAGAAGTTATAAAAGGAATGCCCCTCAAGTCTGCCATCACACAATCAATTTAAGAATTTTGTTTTAATTCACAAGTTTCTAAAAACAAAGCTTATATGTGCTCTATACAAAATTTCACATTCTGCTCATTTCACCGAACATTTGTTTTTAGAATTTTCTGTATTATTAGGAAGGATTATATTTATAGCTAGAAACAGAAACTTTGTATTACAAATGCTCGGCACAAGTCTCAATATTTTAAAATATTATTTCATTGAATAAGGGCAAAATATTCCAGCAATGAGAAGCAGAGTATATAGATCTTCATTTCCTGGTTTTGAATATTTAGATAATTTTTAGGACTTTCAGAAAAGAACATTCTTTTTAAAGGAGAATCTCCAAGCTATATACAAATATTGGAGCTAATTGCCAACCGTCTTTTCTTATTCACTGCAAGTTTGAATCCATTACCAAGAAACAGACAACAAAGGTCGTAGGATTAATCGGAGTGATCCCTTGACATATTGCACAGTAATTAGATCAGAATTTGGTACTCTGATTTCAAAAGCAAGAGACAAAAACATTTGCTAAAATCTATTAATAAAACTACCTAAATGTACATAGTGGAAGGTATCACATCTAAAATATCTCTATTACACTAATATTTTAAAGATACACTAAGAACGGTGGCTTTTTATGCTAATTAGATTACTGCTGTTCAAAGTGTGACATTTTAAAACACCTGTTTAATGTATTTGTTATGTCGAAAATGTAAAAATAACACTTTGATGTAGAGCATTTGCGAATCATCCATATGCCTGAGTGTCCATATGGTATTATAAATTTTAAAAAGCATTTCTTTCCTATTGGAGAGAGTGATTTTTCATTAACTCCCAGGGGACCACTTATTTTGTGACTATTGTTCTTTCGCCCTACCACACTGACGTTCCTTAATGCACGGTGCTGATATACTCTATTGATTGTAGCAGCAACAACCTACTCAGAATTAATCTCCATTTCTCTTATGACCATACACATTTATTTAGCTTAACAACCTTCCATTTTATTGCTAGCATTAAAATATGTAAATTATGAGTAACCACTTTTCCAAGGGTTATTTTTTAAGTAGATGATACAATATCCCACCAGAAATTAACCAATAATAGTGAAGTCAATATTTCTTAGACCTCAACGATCTATTATGCTTCGTAGCTACCAAACGCATGTGTAAGACAAACAAGGAGACATGAAAAATTAAGAACTCAGTGGGAAATATGTGATGATCATGATTTGGGCAGTGAAAATTTCTATAATTTTTTTCAATATAGCTTTTCTAAAAATGCAGTTTTCTCATCTTTCCTAATTATCATAAAATAACATTTAAAACTTCTCTCTTCCTGGCTCTTTGGGTATATCTTCAGTGTAAGAATAGAACAAATGAGCCACCTGGAATATTTCAAACGTATGTCTGAATGCTCCTTTTCTCTCCCTGGCTTTCATCTATTGATTCCATCCTGTGTCCCAGTCAAGCCCTAGAAGACATGTCTAAGGCACACTTGGCCCCTCATGGCATGGATGACAGCTGGGCAGAGTTCGACAGCCTCTCTGCAGGGGTTTCGAGAGGCATGAGCCCAGGTGTTATGGGGCACCATGGTGGGCACATGACCCACTGAGCCAGTTGGTGGTCACTTCCCTCAGCGAGATGACTCCTGAGTGATGTCCTGAGAACTGAGTAAGATCCTACAGGGGCAAAGGTAGGTGATGAGAGAGGACACAGAGGCACGAATTAATCCATGGGCTGAAGTTCAGAGAAGGAGGCGGGGGTGGAGCTGAGATGGTGTGATGGAGAGGAGCCTCCCCAGGCTAGCAGGCTTTGAGTGGCAGCGAGGTGAATCTGGATCCCCGTCCTCTGGGCTCTGAGAGGGCTTCCAAAGGTGTTCATCTGCTCAGATTGGCACTAGATATGGAGAATGGCCATAAGGTATGCCAACTGAAACATCCCCATTCACCTGATATCCCTTCCTGGCCCAGGAAGCTGCTGAGAATTTAGAAATGGGAGACTGGTGAAGACTCAGTGGTCCTCACAGAATTCAGGAATTCCTGTGTTGTGATCCAAAACTGAGTAAGAGTGGTACTGTTCCGCACCACAGCTTACCAATGGGGCTTCTTCCAATCACCCACAAGAGGCCTTAGTGTCCAAATGATGACTAGTGCATTAAGTGTGGTGAGGGGACCAGCAGATAGTGTAATGGCTACATCGCTGGACTCCCATGTGTTGACCGCAGTTCAAGTCCCGGATCCAGTGGCTCAAACTCACACCGGGCGCATGTGTGTGCGTGCCCAAGATCCCGAGAAGAGAATGAAGGAGAAGGGATCGTGGTGTGGCCATCCCCCCTGGGGGGTGATTTCTCACTTTCTGTCTTTCTGGTGAGCGCACACGTCCTGTAGCAAAAGCCTCCCCCCCCCAAAAAAAAATAAAGCTTCTTTATATTAAAAAAAAAGGGGGAGGTGGTGAAAAATGAGTAGTTTGGGGAGGTAGAATGGGGAATGTGGAGGCAGGGAGGGAGAGGACAGTATGCCTCCAGTAATGGAGCGCTGAGGATCCACATTACCCCATTTGTAGGAGAGAGATAAGAGCTCCTGGAGGCAAGGCTGGGATGCTTGATTGGTTCGGTTTGGGTGAGGGCAGGGTTTGAGGCAGGGTAATGACATAACTGGAGCTTGGTACTAGTGATTGAAGTCTACAGTGGAGTAAAAGCTCCACAGGTGCAATGCCACCGGGGCGAGACCAGTGTGGCCACCACAGAAATATAGAGGACAGGAATTGGCACAGAAGTGAGGTTTCGAGTGCCTCCTGCTATGATGTGTCTTCCATCTCCCCTTTTGCTTGGTAAGAGGGAAAGTCAAACGTATGTCTGAATGCTCCTTTTCTCTCCCTGGCTTTCATCTATTGATTCCATCCTGTGTCCCAGTCAAGCCCTAGAAGAGATGTCTAAGGCACACTTGGCCCCTCATGGCATGGATGACAGCTGGGCAGAGTTCGACAGCCTCTCTGCAGGGGTTTCGAGAGGCATGAGCCCAGGTGTTATGGGGCACCATGGTGGGCACATGACCCACTGAGCCAGTTGGTGGTCACTTCCCTCAGCGAGATGACTCCTGAGTGATGTCCTGAGAACTGAGTAAGATCCTACAGGGGCAAAGGTAGGTGATGAGAGAGGACACAGAGGCACGAATTAATCCATGGGCTGAAGTTCAGAGAAGGAGGCGGGGGTGGAGCTGAGATGGTGTGATGGAGAGGAGCCTCCCCAGGCTAGCAGGCTTTGAGTGGCAGCGAGGTGAATCTGGATCCCCGTCCTCTGGGCTCTGAGGGGGCTTCCAAAGGTGTTCATCTGCTCAGATTGGCACTAGATATGGAGAATGGCCATAAGGTATGCCAACTGAAACATCCCCATTCACCTGATATCCCTTCCTGGCCCAGGAAGCTGCTGAGAATTTAGAAATGGGAGACTGGTGAAGACTCAGTGGTCCTCACAGAATTCAGGAATTCCTGTGTTGTGATCCAAAACTGAGTAAGAGTGGTACTGTTCCGCACCACAGCTTACCAATGGGGCTTCTTCCAATCACCCACAAGAGGCCTTAGTGTCCAAATGATGACTAGTGCATTAAGTGTGGTGAGGGGACCAGCAGATAGTGTAATGGCTACATCGCTGGACTCCCATGTGTTGACCGCAGTTCAAGTCCCGGATCCAGTGGCTCAAACTCACACCGGGCGCATGTGTGTGCGTGCCCAAGATCCCGAGAAGAGAATGAAGGAGAAGGGATCGTGGTGTGGCCATCCCCCCTGGGGGGTGATTTCTCACTTTCTGTCTTTCTGGTGAGCGCACACGTCCTGTAGCAAAAGCCTCCCCCCCCCAAAAAAAAATAAAGCTTCTTTATATTAAAAAAAAAGGGGGAGGTGGTGAAAAATGAGTAGTTTGGGGAGGTAGAATGGGGAATGTGGAGGCAGGGAGGGAGAGGACAGTATGCCTCCAGTAATGGAGCGCTGAGGATCCACATTACCCCATTTGTAGGAGAGAGATAAGAGCTCCTGGAGGCAAGGCTGGGATGCTTGATTGGTTCGGTTTGGGTGAGGGCAGGGTTTGAGGCAGGGTAATGACATAACTGGAGCTTGGTACTAGTGATTGAAGTCTACAGTGGAGTAAAAGCTCCACAGGTGCAATGCCACCGGGGCGAGACCAGTGTGGCCACCACAGAAATATAGAGGACAGGAATTGGCACAGAAGTGAGGTTTCGAGTGCCTCCTGCTATGATGTGTCTTCCATCTCCCCTTTTGCTTGGTAAGAGGGAAAG
>NW_006159840.1:2054100-2061969 GCF_000334495.1 Tupaia belangeri chinensis | reverse complement strand
GACGAGTGCCTTGCTGGTAACTTTACTTCCATTTAATGCAGCCCATGAGGTGGATACTTTCATTCCCATTTTACAGATGAGAAAACTGAGAAGGCAGAGAACTATCATGTATTGAGTACCGAACATTTGTTAGTAGAAATGTCGAATATTTATCTCTTGTCATCTACATAGTAGCCCTTTGAGGTTGATTAGAATTCCTTGATGCAGTTGAGGATCTGTGGTGCAGGTATATCAAATAGCCACACAAATGTATCTGACTCCAGTGCCCAAAGTTCTCTACCACCAGTGGATTCCAGCCTGTGCTGCATGCTAGCATTACCCAGAGAGCTTTTCGGAAATGCCAATGCCTGCACCCATCTCAGGTCAGCTAAGTCAGAATGTTAGGATGAATCCTAAGCCTTTGTGTTTTTCAAAGGCCCCACTGATTCTCACACCCAGGGCAGAGAAACACTCACTGACGAGGAATGTGAACAGCCCTCTTAGTAGCCACATGAGTGTGAGTTGTGATGGAGAAGGAACTAGCTCAGACCGTTCAAGGTAATGGAAGAACCATTCGGATACTAAACTAAACGGGGCTGTAGGCAGGAAAGGTGAGTCCAGAGAAGCAGTTGGAGTGACTGAATAGAGCACACTGGGCTTGATGCACAACCCTGCACACTCAGACAGTCAACCCTGCAGACTCACAGTCATGATGCGGCTGTGACCCAGGTGGGAAACTGGAGTCCCTGCGTGTGTGGATTTTGAGCTCATAGCTGACAGTTGATGAAGTCCCTGATTTGGATGAGACTGATGGGGACAAGGCTATAAGAAGGCTAAGAAAGGAAGCCCAAGATAACCTGACTCAGCAGGTGAAGTGAAGCAGAGAAACCAGGAAAGGTTATTTTCAGGAAGTGCTTAAAAATCTAAAGGTGAAGCTTAAATAGAAAACAAAGGTACACCAGGTGAGAATGGCAGTGCAGGGGAGAGGGCAGGGGAAACCAGATCAGTGAGGGGATGTTTTGGTCTGATTCATGGGACAAACGTCCAGGTAGCAGGCTGTCTAGGGTGATGAATCCTGAGACTGCTTCATCATTTGACAAGTAAGAACTGGGTGCCCTGCACTCTAGACACTGAGCTCATTCTGGGTTACATCACTGGACAAGACGAAGATGCCTGTCCTCATGTGGTTTCCATCGTGGCAGCTGGAGACTAACCACAAATGTACAAAATAGACTATTTTAGCGTGTCATGTGCTGAGGAGACAGGGGAGATAAAATATGATCGAGAGGAGAATACTGGCTGCCAGTTTCCCCTCCCCAGCCCTCCAACTTGTCGGAATCTTGGGCATGCGTGCATGTGCCCAGTGTGTATACAGGCTGACCCGGGGATCCATACCACAGTCAGCCATGTGGTTTCCAGCACTGTAGTTCGGTTTATTGCCACCTGTGCCTTTCTATTGATTTTTAAAATGGATGTTTGTGTTTTCCTACTGTTTACTCTTAAGAGTTCTTCTTTTATATTTCCCATATGCATCCTTTGTTAGACACATAATTTACAAATATTTTCTGTTTGTCTTTTTATTCTCATCATTGTATCTTTGCAAAGAAAATTTTGTTTATAATGATGAAATTCAGCTCATCAACTTTTTTCTTTATAGCCCATCCTTTTGGTATTAGGGTCAAGAAGTCTTTTCTTAACCTTAGGTCATCATTTTTTTTTTTTTCTTAATTTGCCAGAGGACACATGCAATTGCCAGAGAGAAGAAGAAAGCCCCCCCCCCCATGAGGGATGGTCACACTACGATCCTTTCTCGGCCACTTCTTCCTCCTTTCAGGATTTTGGGCTCACACCTGGTGTGTTTCTCAAGCCCTAGGTCCAGGACTAAACCGTGCATTTGACCATTTAGGATGCAGACCTCTTCCCCACCATACCACCAGCTAGCCCAGCTCACAATTGTTTTCTTTCTGCATTTTTTCCTAAAAGTTTAACAGTTTTTACATTTTATCTCTAGATCTTGCATTTATTTTATAGTGTTTAAGTATATATAGTGCAAAATTGACTATTTTGATTACAGTTCAATAGTATTAAATAGATTCACTTTATTGACCACCATCACCACCATTAATATCTAGAACTTCTTTTCATCTTCTCATACTGAAACTTTATTCCCATTAAATGATTACTCACCATTTCTCCCTCCCTCAGTCCCTGGCTACCACCATTCTACTTTCTATCTCTATGAATTTGACTAGTTTAGGGTTTTTGCATTAGGGAAATCCTACGGTATTTGTCCTTCTGAAACTGGCTTATTTAAGTGAGCATAATGCCTTTAAGGTTCACTCATGTTGTATCATGTGTCAAAATTCCTTTCCTTTTTAAAGGCTGAATAATATTCCATTGCATGTTTGCACAATATTTTGTGTATCCATTTAGCCATCAATTGACATTGGATTACTGATTCTACTTTGCATCTACTTTTGAAGTCCTACAAATGTATCTTTTTTTTTTTTTGAGAGATTCTCACTGTAGGGCACGTGCGCTCGCCAGACAGACAGAGAGAGACATAGAGACAGAAAGCGAGAAATCACCCCCCAGGGGGGATGGTCACGCCGCAATCCCTTCTCCTCCATTCTCCTCTCGGGATCTTGGGCACGCACGCACACGCGCCCGGCGTGAGTTTTAAGCCACCGGGTCCGGGACACGAACTGCGGTCGACTACGTGGGAGTCCAGCGACATAGCCATTACGCTAACTGCTGGTTCCCTACAAATGTATCTTTTTAAAAACTGATTCTAGAATTTCTATTTTCTCTTCTCTTAGTAACATTTTTACTATTCTAGAATCTGGTTTTTTTTGGGTATCTCTCAGTAAGTCATTTATTTCTTTTTAAGACACCATGGATAACAGAAAAATGAAATACATGCTCATTTAAAAAGATTATAGTTATAGGTGACTAGATATTTTGAAAATAATAAAACAACAAAATTATTCTGAATTACTTGTTACAATAAATCATAGTGCTAAGATAAAGAGTGACCACAACACTTGTCTGACCACAAGTTCTATGGCTGACCCTGTGTATGTGGTTCATCAAAAACACACTTCCCACTCCTGAACACATGACATTCTTGAACACCTGCGGTCAAGGTTTTTGTGGACTCTTTGAGATATATCCTACTTCTAAATAAAGGTATCTCTGTTCTCATAATATGCTTGAGAAGTAGGATAAACATACAGTCTTGAATTGTGTTTTGCAATGCTGACTTCTGCATTCACATAAAATACATACACAGCAAGCATGTAGCTTTCAAATTACTTACCTTGGGGAACCAGCAGTTAGCATAATGGCTATGTGGCTGGACTCCCACGTAGTCGACCACGGTTCGCGTCCTGGACCCGGTGGCTTAAAACTCATGCTGGGCGCGTGTGCGTGCGTGCCCAAGATCCCGAGAGGAGAATGGAGGAGAGGGGATTGCGGCGTGGTCATCCCCCCTGGGGGGTGATTTCTCGCTTTCTGTCTCTATGTCTCTCTCTGTCTGGCGAGTGCACGCGCCCTATAGTGAAAACCTCTCCCCCCCAAAAAAAATTACTTACCTTGTACAAAATTTAGACATATTTTGTGAAAACTGCACTTATCAATATTAGTCATATATATACCTAATTTTTAAAAGCTAATTATCAGGAACTGATTATAGCATCAAAGAGAATATAGTTCAATGAGGTATAGGCCACCAGAAACAGACTGGCCCGGATAGTCTTTAATTCGTTTGAGAAAGTTATGCTTAAACTAAAATGTTTCCCAGAAATCCATAACTGAAGTACTTTTTTAAATGATCAACTTGGTTTTTATGTTTTTGTTTTACTTGTTCCAAGAAACTGGAAGGAACCTAGAGGGACTATGAACATCTCATTCTGACTGCTCACGAGGAGGGGTAGGCGTGCTGGGGAGGGTAGGTGCAAATGATAGAAAGTGTGTTTCAAAACTGAAAAAGACATTCATCTCTGCTGGAGGCTAAATATGCTTCTGTCCAATCCAAAGGAAGAATTCCTCCTGCACAAGGACCAGGTTATACGGACAGCTAGGATACCAAGGGTGACGCTTTTCCACTTTGGTTATTTTGGCCCCTATCACCTTTCTTAGCCTTTAGAGATCAACATGTACACTTATACAAACGACGTGTTGGCAGAAGATTTTCATAATCTCAAGAGTTCACGTGTCCAACGCAATGAAGGGAAGCTCTCTTTTTTAGACATGCTGTGTCTGTACAGATTTTTTTAAAAACAGAATACCAAGCAGTTAGCTACCATAAATGACCATGTAACAAACTTCCACAATGTGGAATGTTGCCTCCATTAAATTTATTTTGGGAGGTTCTAAATTAGAAGAGATCTCCATTTCATCTTTGCTTGGCTAGGATATACTCACACCATGCAGTTTTCTGGGGTGGAGGGAACTACATAGTACATTGCAATTTCAGTTTACAAGCTTACTATCCTAAAACTCTATGTGGTTGGGGGGCAGCAAGTGGTGTAGTGGTTAAGGTGGTGGACTCACACATGCCTGGCCGCTATTCGAGTCCTGGACCTGGCAGCTTAAAACTCACACCGAGTGGATGTGTGTGCCCAGAATCCTGAGAGGAAAATAGAGGAGAAGGGATTGCAGTGGGCCATCCCACTTGAGAAGGGGAAAGGTGATTTCTCACTTTCTGTCTCTCTTTCTGTCTCTCTGGTTAGTGTACATACCCTATAGCAAAAATCTCTGAAAGAAAGAAAGAAAGAAAGAAAGAAAGAAAGAAAGAAAGAAAGAAAGAAAGAAAGAAAGAAAGAAAGAAAGAAGAAAGAAAAAACAAAAACACTACAGGGAAGAATTTCTTAGAATCATGTTTTCTCATAGAAAAAGGCTGCTTTTGGTACAAATGGAGGCCTAATACATGCTATGGTTTGAATATGTCCCTCCTAAATTCCTGTATTAAAATTTGTTTGCTATTGTGACAGTGTTAAGAGGGTAGAAATTTGGGGCTGGTGGGTGACATGATAGTTAAGGCTCTGGACTCCCACATGGCTGACCACAGTTTGAGTCCTGGATTTGGTGGCTTGCTTTCTCACTTTCTCTCTCTCTCTCTCTTCTCTCTCTCTCTCTCTCTCTCTCTCTCTGTCTCTCTCTCTTCTCTCTCTCTCTCTCTCTCTCTCTCTCTCTGTTTTCCTCTGTGGTCAAATTTTAAAAAATGGTAATGATTATGAATAAAATTAAATAGAAAAAAGAGAGTGGAAACTTAATTCAACTATGATGTGAAGAGGTGGGGCCTTTGGGAACTAATTAGAGTTTGATAAAGTAATCAGGGTTAGCCCCCATGATGGTGACTTCATAAGGAGAGCGAGAGAGACCAGGGCACACGCACATGCCTTCTCACCATGTGTTGCCCTGCCTGCACCACCTCAGGACTCTGCAGAAGTCCCCATCAGCAAGAAAGTCTTCATCAGATGTGGCCCCTCAACTTGAGCTTCCAGATTTATGAGCTGAGTACAATTATTCTTCTATAGTTTTCGGTTATAATATATTAAAAAGAACTAAAACAGATCTTAGCACACATTTTTAATTTCTTATATAATGCTTACAGGCAATAAACAAATATTTTGTTCGATTTCAGTTGGAAATGTTATTAAATTTTAATCATGGATAAATTGTAGACTCTTAATAGCCTATTACCTCTCTATTGTATCAGGTCTCCAGTCAGATCTGAATTCAAGGTAATCTTATGCCCTAGTAGAATACTGGATAGTAAATGGTAGATGTAATTGATGGAGACTATAGTGGAAGGTCAAAGATCATTAATCAGAGTCGCTTAAACCAAACTTTGATTGGAGAAATACATGCACCTTCCCAATAAAACCTGCATTTATTAGAAGTCTAAAGAATGAATAGAAATAGGGACCAGCAGTTGGAGTAGTGGCTATGTCGCTGGACTCCCATGTAGTCGACCACACTCTGGGCATGTGTGCATCTCCAAGACCCAAGAGGAGAATGGAGGAGAAGGGATTGTGGCATGGCCATCCCCGTTGGGGGGTGATTTCTCACTTTCTGTCTCTATCTTTCTGAATGAATAGAAACAAACTGGGGAAAAAGAGGTTAGAAGAAAAGTTCTTTGGAATTAGGGAACTCCTTATAAGAAGACCCAAAATCAAGGCGCAGTTTGATATGCAGAAGGAATTAGGAGGAGCTAATGTAGCTGAGGAGAGCTGAGGAGCTAAACAAAGGCAGAAGCTCTACTGGAATTACAGAAGAAAATGGAAAAGATGATTGAAGGCCGTAGAGAAAGTGCTCTTTCTAGGTGATATCAGCTGTGATGGCAGTGTGGTGGGGATCAAAGGAAGAGGAAGCAACCTGAAGATCTGAAATACCCATGACTGCAAACCCCTAAGGCCCAGGAATATGGCATCCATAAAAGCATGTAAATATCTCCCATTAATTCAAAGTTATAAACAAAAACAAAACATTGGAGGGAAAAGTGAAGGATCGCATAATTTTGATGTAGTTCTGTTGAAGTAACTGCGCAAGTTAGAAGTGTACAATCGGACACGTTTTGGTGTCTACTATCACTATCACAGTCAGAATCTTGAGCGTTTCTATCACTTTTAAGAGTTTCTTCATTTCTCTTTGCAATCTCTTCCTTCTAAACATCTCCACCTTCCCCTATCCACAGGCAACCATTAATATATTATCAATATAAATTACATTGTATTTCCAAAAATTTTATACAAATGGAATAATATAGCATGTCCTCTGATTTTGCCTGGCATTATTCACTCAGCATGATTACACTGACATATATGTTATTAAGATTATATTGAGACTGGGGCTGGAAGATGGTGTGGTGCTTAAGGGCTCTGGACTTCCATCACAGTTCAAGTCCTGGACCAGTAGCTTGCTTTCTCGCTTTCCCTCTTCTTTCTCTCTCTCTCTCTTGCTCTGTCCCTCTCTGGGCAAATTAAAATAAATAAATAAATAGACAAAGTTAAATAAAATAATCCTTAAGAAAAGAGATTATATTGAGGCTATCCATGTTGGTGGACATTTGAATAATTTCCAGTTTGGGGCTCTTAAAAATAAGATTGTTATGGATGGTGTAATGGTTATGTCACTGGACAACTCCCATGTTGTCAACTGCAATTCAAGTCCAGACCAAGTGGCGTAAAACTCACATGAGACACGTATGCGTGTGTGCCTAAAATCTCAAGAGGAGAAAGGATTCTAGTGTGGCCATCCCCTGTAAGGGGTGATTTCTTGCTCTCTGTCTCTCCATCTCTCTCTATCTCTCCTGTGAGAGCATATGCCCTATAGCAAAAATCTCTCTAAAAAAAATTAATAAATAGGGGCCAGCAGGTGGTTTGGTAGTTAAGGCACTGGAATTCCCACATGGCCGACCACAGTTCAAGTCCCAGACCTGGCGGCTTGCTTTCTCACTCTCCCTCTCTCTTTCTCTCTGTCTTTCTCTGGCAAATCTCATGTGAAAAAATAATAAATAAATAAAATAATTTTTAAAATAAATAAATAAATAAATCTGCTATATGTGCTCACGTATAATTCCATCTTTGAATGTATGCTTTCATTTACATTGGACAGATACTTAGGAATGGAATTACTGGGTCATATGGTAAGAAACTGTCTAACTATTTTCCAAAATGGTAGTACCATTTACATTCCATCATTTTCACAGTGAACGAGGATTCCAGTTTTTTCACGACTTTCTGAACACTTGATATAGTCAACGTAAATTTTAGCTATTCTAAGATATGTGGTAGTAGCCATTGTGTGTGTGTGTGTGTGTGTGTGTGTGTGTGTGTGTTTTAATTGACAGAGGTCATGCACACTCACCAGAGAGAAAAAAAGAGA
>NW_006159840.1:2036244-2054047 GCF_000334495.1 Tupaia belangeri chinensis | reverse complement strand
CCTGCGCTTCCTCTATCCTGTTGAGTTTTAAAACATGCACGTACATGTACCAGGAGTGTTTTTTAAGCCATAGGGGCCAGGACTTGAACCATAGTCAGCCTCGTATGATCAGCTCCCTTAACCACTAGGCTACAAGACTGACCAACCGTTATAGTTTTAGCTTGCATTTCCTTATCACTAATGATTTTTAATATCTTTTCATGTACATATTGTCACCTCATGCCTTCTTTGGTGAAGTGCTCCTTCAAATATTTTCTCATTTTTTAATTGGACTGCATTATTGTCAGTTTTGAAAGTTATTTCTGTATTCTGGTTACACATCTTTTATTAGATATATGAGAATATTTCTCTCAGTATGTGAGTTGCCTTTTTAGTTTTTTCAAGTGTTAACAATTTCCAAGAGCAGATGTTTTAATTTTGATTAAGTCTAGTTATCAATCTATTCCTTATGGGTCATGATACTCTCTTCTGTTTTCCATTAGAAGTTTTACAGTTTGGTGGGACCAGCAGTTGGCATAATGGCTACATTGCTGGACTCCCATGTAGTTGACTGCAGTTTGAGTCCTGGACCCGGTGGCTTAAACTCACGCCAGGCACATGTGCATGCATGCTCAAGATCCCAAGAGGAGAATGGAGGAGAACATATTGCAGCGTGGCCATCCTCCCTGGGGAGGGGGGGATTTCTCACTCTGTCTCTCTATCTCTCTCTTTCTGGCAAGCACATGTGCCCTATAGCAAAAAAATCTCAAAAAAAGTTTTACAGCTTTGGGCTTTATATTTAGGTCTACTATCCATTTGGTACTAATTGGTATGAATCATTGTTTATTTATTTGCATGTGGACATCAAATCATTCCAGCACCATTTGTTGAAAAGACTATTCTTAACCAAACTGCCTTTGCATCTCTGTCAAAAGTTATCACAAAAAATAGGAAAAATTCACATATTTTAGATTCTTTGCACATCCACACAAATTGTTATAATCAGTTTGTCAATTTCTCAAAAAATAGTTGTGGAAGTTTAATTGGGATCACATCAAATCTATAGATAAAATTGGAGAAATTTAACACCTTCACAATATAAGTCTCCATTAGTTAAGGCTTTTTTGTTTGCTTGTTTTTTTGTTCTTTGCTCTAGGGCACATGTGCTCTGCAGAAAGAGAAAGAGAAAGTGACAGATGGAAAATGAGAAATCACTCCCATCCCCCAGAGGAAATGGCCAAGCCACAATTCCTTCTCCTCCATTCTCCTCTTAGAATTTTGGGCATGTATGCATACATGCCTGGTTTAATTTTCAAGCCACTGGGTCTGCAATTCAAATCATGGAGTCAGCCATGTGGGATCCAGCTACCTTAGCCTCCACACCACTTGCCAGCCCCTAGTATTATTTTTTATTTAATTTATTTTATTATTATTATTATTATCTTATTATAGGATATGTGTGCTCACCAGAGGGAAACAGAGAGAAAGTGAGAAAGCAAGCCACCAGGTTTAGAACTTGAACCATGTTTGGCATATGGGAGTCTAGCACCTTAACCACTATGCCACCTGCTGGTCCCAATATTCTTAATTTCTTATCATTAAATTTTCATGTCTTCATCTGCTAATTCTAGCATGTCATTTCTGGGTCAGTTTTCCATCAGTTGTATTTTTTTGCTTCTTCAGATGCCAGGTGATTTTTGCTAGATACCAGACATTATGAATTTTTATAATATGGGTTCTATTTCTTTTTGTATTACTATAAATATTCTTGAGATTTGTTCTGGAGTACCACTACTTTGTAAGTGGTTTGATCCTTTCATATCTTGCTTTGCTCAGGTGTTAGTCAGCACACGACCAATTATTCCCCCTCTTAGAGTTCTTACAGTCTGGATGGTGGAAGCAGACACCATTCCTGGCCCCGGTGGGAGTATCAGGTGCTTTTTTTTTTTTTAATATTTTGGGATAGTTCTTTCCTTACCTAGTCTCAAATGCATGTGCTAACCAATTCACTAAATAGAGGACTTTTGGGGTTCTGTCTCAGTGTAGTCTGTCTTCCCTGGAACTCCTTCCTGTGAATCCAGCTTCTTTGTTCTCCGTGGATGCTCAGCTTCATCGCAGCAGAGGGAGTCTGGGGGGTTCCATGTGGATTTCCTCTTCCAGTGCTGCAGTCTTGAAACCCTCTAGGCGGCAGAGCTGGCACTAGAAGGCTCACAGATGGGTTTTCCCATCTTTCCAGAATCCTTGCCACTTCCTGATACACAGTCATCTTGAAAACCATCGTTTCCTTTATTCTGTCTGTTTGTTTGCTGTGTTTTCAGGAGGGAGGGTAAGTCTGGTTCCTGTTACCAGTTCTTGGTCAGAAGCAGAGGTCTGAGAGTGCATCCTTCTCATTAATTTGGGACAAATGAATCCTGACATTGAGAGCAGCAGAAGTTAAGGACTGGAAAGAGCAGGGCTAGTGACAGGAGCTTTAAAAGAATCCCGAAGAGAAACCAATAAGACTAGAACATTTCAGTTTCCTCCTGACTCTTAGTCTTTCTGCTCCTTCTGCCCCTTTGGGCATAACTGAACACTTTCTTCTCATTTCTGATTTGAAGTACAGGTATTCTTAAGAAACAGTGCTCAAGTTTAGTACATGGATGAGGGCTGTAGAATGGATTGAAAGGAAAATTGGAGATTGGGTGGGACGTTGTTTTTTCAGGGTGCTTTCGATACACGGTTGACGGGCTAAGACTTTAAACTCAGAGAGATTTCTCCTTGTTTTTTAATGTTTTGGGGTTTTTTTTTTTGTTTTTTGGGGGGTTTTTTGTCTAGTTACTCTATAGTGAGTAATTATGCTCCGCCAAAGGCTAGTTCCTAAGTTTCACCCTCTGACAAGTCAGTCACAGTTCTCGACTTAATAGAAAATGTAGATACCACCAGTCTCTATCATTTCTCAGCTGTGTTGCACCGTCAAGGTATTTACCTTGTGTAAACCGCTAGTATTTTCTCAGAAAAGTAGGTCTGATCACAATAGCTTCACAGGTTATTAGACTCCAATGATCTCCAATATTTATTTTAATGGATTAATAATTGATGTTTGATTGATTTGTACAGTATTGTTATATGTTTGCATTACTTCTTTAAGTCTCTTTTCTCCATAAGTGAGAGAAGCAGAGATAGAAAGACAGGAACCCTCAATAGGGTCTTCTGACCACAGTTCACCCCATATTTCAGCCAGCCCCCTATTATGGGCACAAGTACCCTGCTGTGTTCTCTGGATGAGAACCCACAACTTCTGGGGATCAGCCTCACAGAATGCGGACTTACAACTCACCACTACCCAACCCCTTGTGTTTGTGTTATTTTATACATTATAAATTCTTAAATTTATTGATACATTAGATCCATGTCCTATATACTTTAGACTAGTCTTTCAACATACAGTTTATCTACATGTTTGTATTCAGTGTGATTTTCTGCATGTTCTTCTTTGAAATTTTAAATACATATATATATGAAACATAGAGCATTTTAATTTTAATAAACTCATTTAATTAATTTAATTATGTTTCATTTAATTTAATTAGATTCCTATTAAAAGCTTTGGCTGTATTCTGACCTATGTTAACATGTTTTGTACATGTCGAGTATGGGATTATAGCTCATTAGTCCACAGGATAAAGAAAAACACTTGAAACATTTTAAAAGGGTAGTTTTGGGGGAAATGACTCTTTCACTACAGAATTGATTAAAAGAAACTAATAAAAATGAAAAATAAGAATGTATAATGGTCTACATGAACATGCACTCTGACACAGAAAATTGTTCTACAATCAGAAAATGCTAGGGATTGATTTTCAGTAAGTGTCCCTCCTTGCTGTTTAATTAAAGAGTATTCTCAACTTAAAGGTCATGGTGAATTGAGTTTTTCTAGATGATGGTCAATGAGAATGTGTTTCAAAGCAGATATTGAACCTACCTATGGTTTAAAAGATTAGATAAAAAGAGAGGAAAACATTCTAATTCTGCTATTCAGTCCTGGTGAGATAAAGCATATTTTACATACCGTCAGTTAGGAGGAACAACTTAACCAACAGTAAAGATAAAGGGTGTCAGGACTAGAGAATGAATTTATTGGACCTCATGAGAGACCTAAGCCTGACCTCTCATGAAGTCCAGTGAACTTTTCTGTTGTGAGAAACCATGCTCCTTTGGGACTCTGAACAAAGACTCCCACTGGCTGGAGCCTGCTACAGCACAGTTGTCACACAGAGAAAGAAGTGCATCAACTTTGGTCGGAATGAACAGCAGATACTATAAGGTGTGCGTGCTGCGATGGTCTCCTCTCTCTAAAGTTGGAGATCACAATCGCCAGATCTTAAAATGCTGATGCCCTACATCAGAATGTGATCTTCAGGAAACATAAAGCTTTCTCATTCCTTAAATTTCCGAGAAATTGGGAAAGTGCCCTTAGTTTCCAAGTTCACGTAAAATAATAAGATTCACTTACAATTTAGTGCTTGAGAACTAACAGACTGATACTGTGTCACAGAAAGAGTGAGTGCAGGACCCCTCAAAAGTTTGAGTTTGAAGATCCTGAGGTGCTGCCAGATCCTGCTTAAAGTGGAGAACAGGAAACTACTTTATTTGCACATGACTATTGGCTTTGTGCAAATGATCCAGGCACCAGCTGTACAGTTGAGGAATAGAGGTTACAGGTTTCCATCAGCTACTAAATCCAAACGCACAGCTCTGCCCATAAAACCTTAACAAATTAGAATATCAGATGCTTAATATTAAGCATGCAAATACTGATTTTGATAGTAAAATCACAAAGAATTAGTACGTTTGCGTGCTTAGCACTAATTAGCTAAATTCAACACACATTTACCTGTGTATTTTGTGCTTCTGAAGTAATTTTTTAAATATAAATTTTGTAGGGTTAGTCCTATGGCCTAGTAGTTAAGGGAACTGGATCCCACATAGCTGACTGTGGCTCAAGTCAACCCTGGCAGCTTTAACAACATGCTAGGGGAACCACACACTTCATCCCACATGCCTAAGTTCTTATATGAGTTGCATGTCCACTCTTTTGGCTCTATGAGTAGCACCATGGCAGTTAGCAAGAACAAGTACCTTTAAAGAGACAGCAAAAAGGAAGCCAAGAATAAAGGGTTTGGTTCACGTTCTAAAATAGATTGGTATGGTGTGAAAGCACCTGCTACATCCAACATAAGAAATCCTGGAAATACACGAGTCATGAAGACTCAAGGAACCCAAATGTGTATGATGTCCTTAAGGGCTGTATATTTGAAGTGAGTCTTGCAGATCCGCATAAAAATGGAGTCACATTCAGAAAAGTCAAATTTATTACTGAGGATATTCAAGGGAAAAACTGCCTGACTAACTTCTGTGGTATGGATTTTACACTGGACTAACTAAGTATGTTCCATGGTCAAAAAATGGCAGACCATGATTGAAGCTCACGTTGATGTCTAGACCACAAGTGGTTATTTTCTTCATCTCTTCTGTGTTTGGTTTACTAAAAAATGTGGCAATCAAATAAGGAAGACCTCTTTTGCCCAGCATCAGCAGGTCCACCAAATCCAGAAGAAGATGGAAATCATGACTCAGGAAGTGCAGAAAAATGACTTGAAAGAAATGGTCAATAAACTGATTCCAGACAGCATCGGAAAAGACACAGATCTGTCAATCTATCCTCTCCATGATGTCTTTGTTAGAAAAGTTAAAAATGCTGAAGAAACCCAAATTTGAATTGGGAAAACTCATGGAGCTTCATGATGAAGTTAGTAGCTTTGGAAAAACTACTGGGGATGACACAGGTGCTAAAGTTGAACAAGCTGACAAAAATGAACCACCAGTCCAAGAATCTGTTTAAAGTACAGGCTTTTAATAGTGACAAATAAAAAGTCTCATTTGTGACAGAAAAAAATATATAAAAATTAAAAATAAAATTAAAATATTAGGTATGTGTGCATATGCATCTAAAAATCCCAACATGATGGAGAAGTGGGATAGAAGGGGTTGTGACATGACCGTGCCCCGTTGAGGGGTGATTTCTCTCTCTCCATCTTTCTCTCTCTCTCAGGCAAGGTCACATACCCTGTCAATTAAAAAAAAATTAATAAAATAAAATTTTCATAAAGGCTAACCATAGATTTTTTTTTTTAGATTTTTCCCATAGAGCCCATGTGCTCACCAGAGACAGATGAGAGACAGAGAATGGAAATGTGAGAAATCACCCACCAGGAGGAATGGTGATGTCGTAATCCCTTCTCCTTCATTCTTCTCTCAAGATTTTAGGTGTGTACGCACACATGTCTGCTGTCTTTCAAGCTGCTGGTTCTAGGATTTGAACTGCAGAGTTGGCCATTTGAGATCCAGTGCATTAACCCACCATGCCATCTGCTGGCCCTAACCATATACTTTTATTTAAATAAGTATTTATTTTATTTTATTTTATTTTATTTATTATTATTATTTTAATTTGTGTTAGGGCTCATGCACTCACCAGAGAGAGAGAGACAGAGAGAGAAAAAGAAAGCTAACCACCAGGTCTGGGACTAGAACCACTGTAAGCCATATAGGAGTCCAAGACCTTAACCACCATGCTACTTGCTAACCCTAACCATATACAAATTTTTTTAAGTTTTTTGCCATAGCGTGCTTGCACTTGCCAAAGAGAGACATAGACAGTGAGAGGGAAAATGAGAAAGAATCCCCCTGGAGGAGGAGTGGCCACACCACAATCCTTTCTCCTTTACTCTCCTCCTGGGATCTTGACCACACATACACACATGCCTGGCATGATTTTCAAGCTACCGGATCCAAGACTCTAACTGCGGTTGGCCATGTAGGAGTCCAGCAACGTAACCACTGTGCCACCTCTGGCCCCTAACCATATACCTTTAAATGCACTCTTAGGATATAATTGTATCTGGCTATCCGCCTATATATCTGTCTATCCATGTATTTGTCTATTCATCTTTATATCCAGTAGTCACCCCTTATTCACAGGAGATATGTTCCAAGATCCCCAATGAATGCTTGAAACAGCAGATAGTATAGAATCCTATACATACAGAAGTTACACTTACAGTAGAATTACATCCTGATAAACCATCATAAATTGAAAAATCACTAAGTCAAGAATGCATTTAATACACCGATATTATGGAACATATGGAACATCATCGCTTACTTAGCCTAGCCTACCTTAAATATGCTCAGAACACTCATTTTGCCTACAGTTGGGCAAAAATAATCTAACAAAGTGCCTACTTTATAATAAGATGTTGAGTGTCTCATGTCCTGTATTGGATACTGTACTGAAAGTGAAAAACAGAATAATTGTATGGGTACTTGAAGTGTGGCTTCTAACAAATGCATATTGCTTTCATGTCATGATAAAGTCAAACCATCATAAGCTGAAGACTGTCTCTACTATGTTTCCTTTTAGACACACATACCTGTGATAAAGTTTAATTTCTAAATTAGGCATAGTAAGAAATTAATGACAATGTCCATTAATAAGATAATTGGATCAGCCCCATAGCCTAGCTCTTCAGGACTCCAGATCCTACATGGCCAACTGCCATTTAAAGTCCATCCCTGGTAGCTTTAAAACCACACAGGGCACATATGCATGCAGGCCCAACATTCTGATGAGTTGGAGAAACGGAGGAGAAAGGATCACAGTGTGACCACGCCCCCACTGAATGTTGCTTGCTCTCTCCATCTTTTTCTGATGAGTGCATGTACCCCCTGATAATTAAGGAAAAAAGATCATTATAACAATATGCTATAGTTAAAATTATGTGAATGTGTTCTCCCTCTCTTAAAATATTTTATTGCACTTTAGATCTCAGCATATGACTTTTTTACTTCCTTAAGTCAAGAACTTTCAACTTTTTACTTTTTAAAAAAAGGTTTTTTGCCATAGGTTATGTGCACTCACCAGAGAGAGACAGTAAAATACAGTGAGAGAGAAAGAGAAATTGCTCCTCCAGAGAGATGGCAAGCCATAGTCCCTTCTCCATTCTTCTGTTGGGATTTTGGGCCTGCACTCACATGTGCTTAATGTGATTTTTTTTTAAGCCACCAGGTTTAGGACTCAAATCATGGTCAGCCATGTGGGAGTCCAGTGCCTTAACCACCATGCCACCTGCTGGCCCCTCTTCTTTACACTTTAAATGAAGTACTTTATGGCTTTTTCTTAGCATTTTTTTGATTTGCTAGTATTACTACTCATAGTTTGAGGCCATTATTAAATAAAATAAAGATTATTTGAACACCAGTCTGATAACCTAATAGTTGAGTAGTGTATAAAATTCAGTGGATACACTAGAAAAAGAGATGATTCACACACACACAATTACAACACTGTGGAAGTCATTACCTTAATAGAAAGGCCAACATTTTTCTCTAAGTTGACCACTAAATATTAGTTTTTATCAATAGCCTCAATTAATGTCAAGTTCTGAATCAGGTTTATTAAGGGACAAGGACCTGAATAATGAGGATCTCTTCACTTAGGGGAAAAATTGTATCCCCCAAATTGTGTAATAAATGTGTCACCATTTCTAAACACTCAATCTGCTGATTCTCATCTGACTCTACTAGTTATCTTCTCTGTCATGCTGTGACCTAGACTAGGCCTCTTAGCCATGTAGCTTCATCTGTCTTCTCTCAGGAATGGGAAGAATGAGAGCCCTATAATGCATAATGCTGCTGAGTGTTCTGTGCAGACGGAGAACAGCCTGTCTTTAGACACATCCATTGCAGGAAATCCCGCAACCTCAGTAAGTCACCCAGTCCAGGGCTGTAATCACAAAGAGGTTTGCCTGAGAGTGATCATACCATGATTCAAACTCACTCTTTTCGTATTTTGTCTTTGGTGAGAACAAAGGGCTTCTAGTCACTATATTCTCTATCATTTTCCTGTACCCTCAAGGTTGACTTTCATCCCAGCTTTGTCTTCTCAGGTTTCATCTCATCTTTTTCTCTAGCAGCTACCTCTATGGAGAGATCTCACACTTACAGGAAGAGATCCCCTGCTCTACAAGAGTATCCCTGCTTTCTCATTTTAAATTCCTTTCAAAATGGCCAGAACTTTTCATTTCATGGCGTTAAAGCTCACATGGAATGTTTCTGAGTAAAGTTACCAGCTGAACTACCATCCTTTCCCACAGCGTAAACTGAGGCCAGGCCTTTCCTGAGGACACATCTGAATTGAGCAGACATTGACTGCCTCAGAGATTGGTTGTTAGTCACACTGAAATGTGGATGAAGAGCATAACAAGTATCCAAAGGGAAAAGTCTTTTATCCCAGGACCGATCCTCATTAGATCAACACGATATGAGGAGGGAGTGTAGAGAGCACCACGAAGGTAAAATGTGACATTCTGTGAGGCAGTCCCACACGGGAACGTTCCTGGTTCAAGTTCAGAGACCTCCCTATGTACATTGGGCACACGCATGCTCATGACCCAGGGCTGGCTGACAGCTGGGTGTGGATCATGGTGTCAGGACCTGTTGCAGGTGCTCTCTCTCTCTCTCTCTCTCTCTCTCTCTCTGTATCTCCTTCCCTTTCTCTCTATCACTTTCACTCTTGTGAGACATAAATTAGTAAACTTAAAAACAAAACAAAATGAGAAACTATGGGGACTGTGTCCTTCATTCTAGCATTCTCTGCTTCTGGTGCCTTCATTTGGACTTTCCAGATCCTTGGTTAGAGGATGTTTCAACTCCCTCCACCCTTGACAGAGGCAGGGCATAGGCAATAGTTGAGCAAGGGGTGTCACATTCCACAGTTCAGGCCTGGCAGGGATGACAGGAGGCCACCTTGGTTGACCTATGTCTCTGGCCTCTGATGAAGAAATAAATTCTCAGGTTTCACTGTACATTGAAATCACCTGGGGAGTATTAAAAAAGACCGATGTCTGGGCCACACCATGGTGAATGGCAGCTAGGTGTGGGGATGGGGCCTCTGTGTGCACATGTTCTGTGGACACTCACCAGGAGGCTCTGATACAGTGTGCCAAGATGCACAGCTCAGCACTGCTGACCACTGGGAGCCCCCACCTCACAAAGCAGCCAATTCCATGTTGTACTCAGGGCAGCTCGGCCCCAGAGCTCTTCCTTGGGCTGCACTGAAATCTGTAACTTCTGTCTGGACATTGGCACACAGTAGGATAGGGAGCAGGGAGGTACCTTGCCTACACAGTGCACCAGAGAGATGTGAAATTTAACTACCAATTCTAGGAAGAATCAATTGGTGAGAATCCATAAAGGGCATTGGAAAGTTACATGTGCATCTAGATCTTGGTCAAAACCAAATATTAGAATGTCGTGGCTATGACATCACCGTCAGCAACTCCTTCTGTAAGGAAAGGGGAAGAATGGCATTTTTTTTCTATAGTTAAAATTTTATCCAAATGGACAGGAGTAAGGTCGCTTCAGGGTAATTAAAAATGGCACATTGTATATCTAGTTCTTAAAATAAAAATAACAAGGGGCATTTGTTGTGTAGATTGTACCATAATTAAGAATTTTAAAGGGGTTAGTCAGTGCTGTGGTTGTTAAGGTAGTCAGATCCCACGTGGCTGACTGTACGGTTCAAGTCTCAGAACCAGCAGCTTCAAAAACATCCTGTGTGTGTGTATGTGCATGCCCAAAATCCCAAGAGGAGAAATGGCAGAAAAGGGATTGCCATGTGGCCATCCCCTAGGGGTGATTTCTCACATTCTCTCTCTCCAGTGAGTACATACATATACCCTATAGCAAAACTAAACTAAAATAAAAATGTTAAAGGGCAAACTTACGTAAAGTGCCTCTGATTAGTATTTCACCGTTTTGATCTTTCTGAAGTCCGATTCATTATACAGTTGATCTCCTCTGACTGATTCCATCATAACCCACAGTCAAAGCTTTACATTAGTACTAATAACAATATAATCCAGTGCTATAAACTATATGTGGAATGAATAATCTGATAAACAAAGGATACTAAAAGTTCTCTGTAACCTTTGTTTTGTTGCTGTTGCTAAATGCAAAGAAACTTTCTGTGTTTGGGGACCAGCAGTTAGCGTAATGGCTATGTCGCAGGACTCCCACGTAGTCAACCGTGGTTCAAGTCCCGGACCCGGTGACTTAAACTCACGCCGGGTGCATGTGAGTGCGTGCCCAAGATCCCGAGAGGAGAATAGAGAAGAGATTGCAGTGTGGCCATCCCCCCTGGGGAGTGATTTCTCGCTTTCTGTCTCTCTGTCTCTCTCTGTTTGTCTGGTGAGCGCACGTGCCCTATAGTAAAAACCTCTCCAAAAAGAAAAAGAAAAAAGAAAAAAGAAAAAAAGAAACTTTCTGTGTCTCAAGGAGCAATATTCCAACATAGTTCTGATTCTAAACACTGTGTTTTATAGAATGCTCGAGGTAATACCGTTGAAGGGCTTTCTTTTTCCTTTCTGTCTTTTGAGAGCGTCCTTCATAGAAGAGCAAGGGCATCTACAAGGATTTCTAGGCTCCTTCATCAGTTGCTTAGGGCCTGTGGCTAATCTAACCATGATATATAGTAAATATTTTCCCTTGCAGGAAAAGAGCTTAGCACTATTTCTATGCATTGATTGAGCACATTAGGCTAATATTTATCCATTTGAATCTTCGAGATGTAGTCGTACATCATTTAATAGCTGTGCACTAGCTATAAGAAGTAAGAATTACATGTAAGAATTTCCAAAAAATTAGGTCTGGGACAGAAAACCTATCCTAAGTGATTCAGTGATGATTAAGAAGGCGCAAGTTGTTCATGATGCTTATTAATTGTAAAAGGTATGTTGGGCTGTCAGTGGCGTGGGTAAAGTGCTAGATTTCTACGTGGGCAACCATGGTTGGAGTCCCAGACTCAACGGCTTGAAAAATCACACCAGGCGTGTGTGCATGTGTCCAGACTAGTGAGAGGAGAATGGAGGAAAAGAGATTGCAATATGGCCGTCTCCCCTGGGGAGTGATTTCCTGCTTTCTCTTTCTCTGGCTCTCTCCAGTGAATATATATGCCCTGTGGGGAAAAAACAAACCTTTTCCAGTATTAGAAATGAATGGTATGGTTTCTAATACTACACTGTTGGATCACTTTGAACCCTAAGGCTGTAACCTCCCATACTCCTATTGTTCAGCATCATTATGAGTATCTTCTAGCAGAGACAGATCATATTGACAGATCATTTCCTGAGAATTTAAATACAGAAATGTGCCCTGAACGTGCCAAGCTTCACTCCTTGGTCAGCCTGTATTAAAGTAGCACCTGGCAAAGTTACATATATTTTCTTCATCAAGGAAATCTACTGAAATAAAACATCTACTCTCCTGTAATTAATGGAGGGAGAAAATAAATAATTTTTTTAGATGAGTAAAAAGAGAACAATAAAACTATCATTTGGAAAAAATATATATGTTGGTATTGCTCTGTGAAGGACACACAAAAATATGTGTCCTATAAAATGACATTATAATTGGTTTTCAGAAATCATTAGGACTGGTTTTCCGTCTGTGTTTTATAGGCTCTTTAAATCATCTTCTTTACATACTTAGATGTTTTTCAAATTCTAAAGCTGTAGCATTTATTTTTATGGTCAGAAAAACACTTTTCTCATCAGAAATATATTATCTTTATATAATCAAGGACAAAAATTATCAGGATCATTAAAAGCCAGTTTTGCTTTAGAATATGTAATAATGTGTCCCCACTTTTCTTATAGCACCTTCTCAAGTTTTTTTCCTCCTCTAGTCGTTAAGATTAAAAGCTTTTGCTTCTGAAACTATATCCACATTTCTCTTCACAAAGATTCCTATGAAGAGCAAAATGTCCAAGTTTGTAAAAGATATTCGAATCTACTGCCTAGTTATTGTTTTGGCTCCTGTTTGAAATCGCTCAACTTTTGGAGCTAAAAAGAGCAACGTGTCCTTATTTTAGGAACGAAGGGTACTTATATGCACGAATACTCATTTCAGGGGCGATTATAGTCTAGTGACTTAATTTTACCTTTTTGGGTTTTATTTTTAAACTTAGTGTGTAAAAGAACATTGTTTTGTGTCTTTTTTTCTTCTTCTTGGCATTTAATTTTAAAGTTCAAGTTCTTCTGATTATTTTCTTACAGCAAATATTTCCATCTTAAAGTAGTACTGTTGCAACGTAGCACCCACCGTAGGTTAGGGCTAGATTGGGCTTCAGTGCCTGCCCTATAAAACCCACAGGTGGGGCAGTCATGACCTAGTGGTAATGCAATGCTCTGTGATGCTGAACCTGCATATGACAGCCCTGGGGTCACGTCCTGAGGTCTCCCCGTACATACTGCGATGTGCTTACATGCCCACGATCTGGGCTGCCTGAGGCTGGGCGTGGATCACAGCAGGAGGACCTGTTAGGAATTCCTCTCTCTCCGTCTCTTCTCTTTTCTCTCTCTTAGAGAAATTATCTTAAAATATTAAAAATTAAACATGGGTGTTCAACTGTCAACTGCATCCTTGGTTCCCTTTTCCTTTATAGAGTGCTATCTATTGACATGGAAAGAGAGGCAAGACAGAAAGTTGGAGAAAGCGAATACAAACGGAGCAAGTTCTAAATAATCCACAAATTGGCAAACGCAAAAAAATGTATCCAAAGTAAAACTATGGTGTAGGGTGCGGTCACAGATTCCGTATCTGCAATTCACCTACTTGCTAAATACATGTACAACTCTAAATCAATGTGCTTAAGACTTTCACAGTCATTCCTGGGGACAGGCAGAGTGGCAAAAAATCTTGAGTCACCCCACCCTTGTTTTCCTCTGAGTCTGGAAGGCTAGAGCTCTGCCTTCCTGCTTTAACCCCCAGACTGCAAACTAGCTGTATTCTTTCTATGGTCTGTCTGTACCATGGTTTCTTTTGGCTTTTTTTCTTTTTCATTTTTATGCTTTTCTTGGTGATTGGGCAGTTAAAATGGCCCGAGCAGAGTGCAGAGGTGCTGCCTCGCGGTCCTGAGAACAGGCAGCCTGGCGTGTGCCTCACGGAGAAAATGAGCAGCTGGGGTCAGGCCATGAGCTACTGCGCTGTTGACCGAGTTCAATGCTCATGAATTGACAGTGTTATGGTAAATAAAGTGCCTTTAAACAAAAGCGCACAAAAACCAAGGCTGTTTATTGATCAGTGGATGAAATGTTGTCACCAGAGTCTCGCAGGATCCTGACCTCATGTCTCTCCTAGGACAATGGTTCACAATTGGCTAAGTCAGTGTTCACAGTAGTAGTATGTGACATGACTACCACAAATAATGAGAAATGCAAACAGCGTTTATCACATTGTACCTCATTTGTGTTTTAAAAATGAGCTTTTAGATAAAAATTGAATAATTGACTTAACCGTCAAATGTACCACACTTCTTCCTTCTTCTAAGGAATAATATGGTAAAAGTTTTTGCTAAATATTCACTTTAAATTCTTTGTATCATTCTATATATTCAAGTTTTCACTTTTCAACTTGGCTTAAAATGTAGTAGACGTGTTTCACTACGCTGATGCAACTTGGAACAGATTCGAGACAATCTGCACCTACACGAGTCAGAAACACAGCTGCAGACAGGCCTGTTCCTCATTTAGGCACACTGTCCATCCTAGACACTGGTCATCATTGCTCTTGGTCCCAGTCTCTCTTAAGCCCCAGTTTCAGAAAAACTTTTGGAAAGCAGAATTTATGGGTTGGGTGTCCTGTGGTAAAAGTCACTGGCCCCAGGGAACCAGCAGTTAGCGTAATGGCTATGTCACTGGACTCCCACATAGTTGACCGCGGTTCACGTCCCAGAACCGGTGGCTTAAAACTCACGCCGGGTGCATGTGCATGCGTGCCCAAGATCCCGAGAGGAGAATGGAGGAGAAGGGATTGCGGCGTGACCATCCCCTCTGGGGGGGGGTGATTTCTCGCTTTCTGTCTCTCTGTCTCTCTCTGTCTGTCTGGCGAGCGCACGCGCACTATAGCGAAAACCTCTCAAAAAAAAAAAAAAAAGTCACTGGCCCTGCTGTGAGGTCTGCAAACCTGGTGAGAGCTGCCTACAGGGCTGTGCGTGGGAGGAAAGAGTAAACCCAGGGAACTGTTTATGCAGTCACTGAGCCCAAGAAATGAAAGGTTAAGGTTGCCGCCTACAAAGCATGTGATTGGGGAATTAAGGTATGCAAAGAAGGTGGAGGTTTAAAAGGTCCACAGCTAACCCCTATTATTCAGGGTTTTCCAAAGAAATAGAACCAACAGGATAGATAGATAATAGATGAGGCTTATTATGAGGAATTGGCTCACAGAAGCATGGAGGCTGAAAAGTTCCGCACTCTGCCTTCTAGAAGTTGGAGTTCTAGGAAAGCTAACAACATGTTTGAAGACCTGAGAGCCAGAGAGCCAAGGGCAGGAGGCCGCTCTGCGGGCAGGAGATGATTTGTGTCCCACTTCAGGCAGTCAGGCGGGGGCCTCAGTGCTCCTGCCCTATTGTTCTAGACCTGCTCTCAGCGGAGGGAGTGATGCCCACCCATGTTGGGGAGGGCAATCTGCTTTACTCGGTCCACCAGTGCAAGTGTTTCAGTCTTCATAAACATTCTCACAGACACACTCAAATACGTGCATCCAATATTTGGGCATCCCATGATTCGATCAAGTTGACACATAAAAAGGAACTTTCACAGGTAGCGAACAGTGAGGCAGCTTAGTAACAGGAATCCCTAAGTCCATGAGACTCAAGCATTCTCCAGGTTCTTCCTCTCGTAAGACTGCAATGTGCCTGTGAAGGGGCTAGTGCTGTTGACCTGAGAGTCAAGTCAAAATCCACTGTTTCTGCACAAATGTAGATGTGCATGTTCCTCGCAGTGACCAGAGTGAGGGAAGGCCCAGAGCAGCACCTGCCATGGCCAGAATAGCCCTCATGCAACGGAAGGACAAGGAGAGGATGGCGAAAGTCCACATGGCCCAGGGTGGTGGGTCCATAATGAGCTGATTTCCTGGGACCCGTTTCACAGTGTAATGTGCACCAACCTCTTCAAAGGTTGTATGAGGAAATTAGACCATGGAATCCCTACCACCTGCTGCAAAATGCATTGTAAGTCATTTAGTTCAAAATTAAATTTTAAAATCCTTTTCAAAATAACTTTCACATTTACAAAAAGGGGGAACATCACCATAGTCCAGAGATTATGGGAGCTGGATCCCACATGGCTGACTATAAGTCTAGGCCCAGTGACTTGAAAAACATGTGGGGCACATGTGCATACATGCCCAAAATCCTGATGGCAAAGAGAAATGGAGAAAGTATTACAGCATGACTACATCCCATGGAGGGGTCTCTCTCTTTCTCCCTTTCTTCTTTCTCCTTTCTTGTCTCTGGCATGCACATGCGTCCTCTGGTAATTATTCAAAAAAAATAGAATAACAACAACAAAACAATAACCTCTAATCAATGATGAAGCTGGAATTGGAAAGGTTTTATGCTTGAAGAGGACATCTAGCAAGTTAAGCCCCTTTTTTTAACCAAGGACACTCGGGGTGTGCTGGGATAATGAGCAGGAGGGACCCACTATTCCCAATGACCCTGTGAGCATAACAGCTTTTATTTAAAAGGGATTGACAGTCCCTAAAGGGTACTGACCAGTCCAGACATTCATAAATTTAACCTTTTCCTTCTGAATTATTATATAACTTAGAATGGCTATGCTAAGGCAAGATTGTGTGTTAAGGTTAATCATTCGAAAATAAAAGTGTTAGCAGTGAAACGAGTTGACATACAGAGTATTACAGAAGCAGTTGATTAAAACTGATATCAAAACAATAACTTTTAGGCCAGCTTTGGGGGAATGGGGATCTGGATTCATCCTTTTTTGTGAACAATTTAATTCTCACTTTGATGCAAACAAACGTAAAGGCAAAACTTAAGCACACAGCGAATGCACGTTAGGAATTGCCAGGAGAGTGTGAATTAAATAGAAGAAATCAGGGAGCACTATATTAAATTTTTCTTTGACTGAGAACAGATTATCTTCATAGTCTTTGTACTCAAAGAAATAAAGTTAGAAGGCAATAAGCTCCCTGTTTCCCTTGGCGATCTCAGCCCTGCTCCAAGACTAAGCTCTGAATGAATTGGCAATCATATGTAGAATTGTTTTCTTGGAAGCAGAAGTTGAAACGTCTGTGTTTGCTTCCGTGTCAGTATCAAGAATACTGTGGAGCTTGGTGCCACACAAGAGCCGCCCCTCTCTATTGGACTATCTTTGCATCAGAACTCGGCATCCAGAGATGAGCCACTACTGACCCACTGCCCTGTGCCTGTGTGCTTCACCTGAGTAGTGGCTGTAAAGAGGTGTATGATTCATTCCCTTCTGTATTGTTGGTCTCACCTCGAGCATAGATGTGTCTGTCTAGCTTACTGTCAGGGTGGCACCACCAGAGCAGTGCCCAGACGTCACAGACACTCAGGAAAGACTTGATAAAAGAAAAGGACGGAGGCAGAAGCCAGAGCAGGCATATTTTTGGTAGTGGCAAATTTGTTAAAGAAAAGGACGGGGGCAGAAGCCATAGCAGGCATATTTTTGGTAGTGGCAAATTTGAAGTTCATAATTTTGAATGAAGCTATGTTTTAGAAATGTCCTTGTCTTCTTATGAAAAAGTCTTGATGAACTTACTGAGTTTACTAAGCTTTTTGGTGGAGCCCTTTTCCAGGAATGACTAAGCATGAGAATGTAGGCTCTTGTACCTGTTTTGAGAACCCAACTTCTCAATGTACTTCCTTCTAGTCCTGTCATATTCTATCCCCAGGGAAAGA